>NC_136261.1:410899255-411229255 GCF_964187855.1 Myxine glutinosa | reverse complement strand
TTTATTTATCAAAATTATATTACAATCAAAATAAATGCATTAAACAGAATGTTGATCGAGGCATGATAACCACAAGAGAAAGGAAAACGAAATGGACATTTTGGAGATTCACCCCTCGTTTACTTTGGAGGAAAGGCTTACGCTCAAAACGACAGATTTGCAGTGCCTTCAGAAAGTATTCACACCCCTTGACTTGTTCACATTTTTTTTATGTTACAGTCTGAATTTAAAATGGATTGAATTGAGATTTTTTGTCACTGATCTACACATAATACCCCATAATTTCCAAGTGGAATTTATTATTATTTCTTTTTATAAATTTTCACAAAATAATGAAAAATGAAAACAGGAAATTTCTTGATTTAGTAAGTATTCAACCCCTTTGCGATGACACTCCAAATTGAGTGCAGCTGCATCCAATTTCCTTTGATCATCCTTGAGATGTCTCTACAACTTGATTGGAGTACACCTGTGGCCAATTCAATTCATTGGACATCATTTCGAAACACACGTTTTTATATAAGTTACCACAGTTGACAGTTCATGGAAGAGCAGAAACTCTGCCATGAAGTCCAAGGAACTGTCCGTAGAACTCCGAGATAGAATTGTGAGGAGGTGTAGATTGGGGGAAGGGGATAAAACAATTCCTGGAGTGTTGAAAGTTCCCAAGAGCATGGTGAGCTCCATCATCAGGAAATGGAAAGAATATGGAACCTACCGTGAAGCATGGTTGTGGTAGCATCATGCTATGGGGATGCTTTTCAGTAGCAGGGACTGAAAGACTTGTAAGGATGGAGGTAACAATGCATGGAGCTAAATACAGAAAAATCCTTGGGGAGAACCTGCATCAGTGGGCAAAAGACATTAGACTGTAGTGAAGATTTATGTTCCAACAGGACAATGACCCCAACCATACAGACAAAGCAACACTGGAATGGCTTCAGGACAAGAATGTGAAAATCTTTGAGTGGCCCAGCCAAAGCCCAGACGTGAATCCCATTGAAAATCTGTGGAAACACTTGAAAATTGCTGTTCATCGGTGCTCCCCATCCAACTTGACAGAGCTTGAGCAAATCTGCAAAGAAGAATGAGAGAAACTCCCCAAATCCAGGTGTGCAATGCTGATAGACAAACCCAAGAAGACTCAAAGCTGTAATCGCTGCCAAAGGTGCTTATATGAGGTATTGACTCAGAGGGTTGAATACCTTTATAAATTTGATATTTCTGTCTTTCATTTTAAATTATTTTGTAACCATTTCTACAAGAAAAATTCAACTTTGACATTATGGGGTACTTTGTGTAGATCAGTGACAAAAAATCTCAAGTTAAACCATTTTAAATCCAGGCTGAAACATAACAAAATATGAAAAAAGTGAAGGGGTGTGAATACTTTCTGAAGGCACTGTAACTTATTTCAGATAGTGGTTAAATTACTTTTTAAGGTGGTTAAATTGTTTTTCCACAGTGCTTAATACACCCCAATATTCCAATATCATCCTTATGAGATCCCTCCCCATAAGCAATGATGTAAGTATATGAACACTGGAAGTGTTGGATTTGTTTCCACGAAATCTCAAAACGAATTGTATTATAAATGGAGTATATTTATAAACCCTGGGATGGGAATTCACAAATCCGTGTCCAGTGCAAGAGAAGACGAAGAACAGAAATCCCAAAAACAGTTCAGGACTCACAAAAGATCCTCCAAGTTGATGATGTTCTTCAGGTCCCTCAGGATAGGCCCAGACTTGGTGCTCAGGTTGCATCCCTCTAACCTGTGGAGAGATAAAAACTCCAAGGAGTGAAACAAAGAACCATCAGTAGAAAGTTCGAGATTGTTTGTTTGCAATCACAATCATGACGTTTTGACAAATGCGAATAAAGTTGAAGCATTTTGCAACTTGAAAAATATATTTCTAAAGTGTTTTGCTGTATATACGTTCTGTTGTTCAAATACCGCTTAAAAGAAGTACAAAATCTCTCGGAAATTTCCCTGACCTACCGACTAAATAATTACATTTTTGTATTTTCTTGTGTAAATATGGAGGAGGTCAGACAGCCTTTCTTGCATATAAATAAATAAATAAATACGCTTGCTTCTAATAATCCCTGATTTTTTTAATTTATAGATTTCACTCCAAACTTGGGCACTTATTTAGTCCCCAAGATCCGATCTTTAAACCAGAACACATATTTTGATTATATACTTTAATTCATCTGTGAGAGTATATCTTGTTTCCAAGGCAAGGCATGTTTGAAGAGGCCAAAACAAAATGGCCACGGGAATCCCTGTGAAGTGTTGTTGAGATGACCGAGGATAGGGCCTTTCATGAAGGTGAGATGTTATTTCTCTTCAAAGGGGGAGTTTGTATTTATCCAAATTAGATTATTTGTCCCTTTTCACATTTACTCACCTTCACTACAAGATAATGAAATAATTAATGTTCAGAATGATTTATGTGAAGCTGTTTATCGTTCATATGAAGTAGTTTATCACTCATCGTTCCTCATTCCTTCTTCATTCACCCCAATGATCCCCTACCCAGGACCAGCTGTGCCTTCCATTCCCAACTCTGAACACAAATAACGTACAAAGTTCAACCAAAAAGTAATAATGGGCTTCAAGGTTTACCTGGGGAAGGTCAGTAACAAACAGGGATTATGATCAAACAGGGACCACACCTAGCTCGGCTTCACGCTGTTGAAACCAAAGCTTTCAGAATCATTGGAATCTCCCGTGATGAAGCTGATTCTGATGGCCTTTCACTCGCTCACCACAGGCAGGTTGGTGGTCTTTCCATCTTCTACTGACTCCTCTCCGGCCTTGCTCCCCCTGCTCTGTCTGTGCTCTGTCTCCCAAATATTCCTGCAGGTCGCACAAGATCTGCCAGCATCCCTCTTATGGTGAAACTGTTAAAATCAAGACTCTCTGCTCACCTTCACTCTTTCATTCCCCTTTTTTCTCTCGCCTCTGGAACAAATTCCCGCACTCACTCCAATCCCTCTCCTCCCTCCAGGTATTTAAAACAGCTGTTCACCATCATCTCTTATCTTCTCCCATCCAAAATCTTGATCTCTTCTACCCCCGTTAATTCACCCCAAATCCACTTTTTTCAAATACAGATTTATTTCCTGGAAGTGCTAGTAGTGTCCATGTGTTTTATACCTCTCCCATTCCTCCCATTTTCCTTACCCCTTCCCCCAAGCCCTCTCCCCCCCCACAGATCTCCCGGTGTACCTGTTCCCTACTGTTGTACTTGTGTGCTTCCCCCTCTCTCCCCATATTGTCTCCCGCTCCCTTTATTATATGTTTTATGTGTCAGTTTATGTTTATTGTGATGAATGTTAACTCTTACACAAGGCTCGATCTTGTATAACAACAACAGGTATTTTAAGGCCATTTTCCCTGCTGGAGCGGGGGTTAGCCTTGCGGTCCCCATGACAATCTTCTCCATTTTGCCCTATTTTCTACATCTCTCCTTGTTAACCCCCTTGCCCGCATTTCTTCTTCCACCATCGTTAGCCAAGTCTTTCTCGGTCTTCCCCATCCTCTACTTCCTTCTACATTCATTTCCATCACTCTTCTCAACCAGTCACTTTCATCCTTCCTCAACACATGACCAAACCATCTCAACCCGTTCCTCTTCACAGCATCAATCACAGGCAATATTCCCATCATCTTTCGCAATTCATCATTTGTCTTCCTCTCTCTCAACGATACTCCACACATCAACCAAACCATTCGCATTTCCACCCTTTCCAGCCTTTGTTGCTGCTCTATGTTCATTACCCATGTCTCGCTCCCATAAATCATGACACTTCTCACACATGCAGCATACACCTTTCCCTTCAGCTTCGACGACACTCCCCTCCTCGTCAGCAGGCCACTCAGTGCTGACGATCAAGCTTCGATCTTGTATTTAAAAAAAAAAAAAATGCTGTCAGGTTTTTATTTTCCCAAAAGAAATCCCATTCCCACTCACCTGAGGGTTCGTAACTTAGTTTGGGATTTCAGAACTTCCATCAACCCCTTCAGTCCCTCATCGCCGATGGGATTCCGACTCAAACTGATGGTAAAGGAGGGAAAGAGAAAAACCCTGAGGTTATCATTCCATTAATAACATAGAGAACTTTGGAAATACTTTCACCATTTCAATAATTATGTTTATAAATCACATCAACACCAAATAATTATGGGATTATAAATCAGTCCCTCTCCATAAACAATTATATAATTATGGGATTATAACCCAGTCCTCTCCAACAACAATTATAACTCAGTCCCTATAATTATGGGATGATATCCCAGTCCCTCTCCATAAACAGTTATATAATTATGGGATTATAACCCAGTCCCTCTACATAAACAATTATATAATTATGGGATTTTCACCCTGTCCCTCTCCATAAACAATTATATAATTATGGGATGATAACCAAGTGCCTCTGCAGAAACAATTATATAATTATGGGATTTTCACCCAGTCCCTCTCCATAAACAATTATATAATTATGGGATGTTAACCCAGTCCCTCTCCATAAACAATTATGTAAGTATGGGGTTATAACCTATTCCCTCTCCCCTGTACAGAAATGATAATTGCAGCGGGAGAAGTCGGAGTCAAGTGGATGAAGAGGTTGTTGAATGTATGTATGTATGAGAGATGTTTCCATTCCAGATGAGTGGAGGACAGGGTTAATTGTACGGATATGGAAGAAGAAGGGGGATGTTCAAGATCCTGGTAAGTTCAGGGGCAATACACTCCTTAGTCATTTCCTGAAGGTGGTGGAGAGGGTTCGGGATGAGAGAATAGGATGAGTGTGGAGAAGCAGATCGGAGAAGAGCAGCATGGTTTTGGAATGACAGATGTGATGTTTGCGCTGAGACAGATAGTGGAGAAGAAGTTGGAGGTGCAGGGTTAAACGACTTTGCGATTTGTGGATCTGGAGAAGGCTTACGGCCCTAACCCGAGAGAGATGGTGATGGCGACATTGGTGATTGATGATGGTGATGACGAGAAAGATGGTAATTGATGGGAGTGCCGGAGGCAGAAGTTATGTTGGTGGACGGGATGTACAAGGAAAAGAAGGGAAGAGTTTGGTTGGTCCTGGAAAGTCGGAGAAGTTAAGTGTGAACATCAGTTTGAGGCAGGGAAGTTCGCTCAGCCCTCCAATGTTTATCATGGTGATGGAGCTGGTAAACAGGAAGGTAAACATGAAAGGTAGTATAGGGAGGATATTACAGACTTGGCATTTAATATGGAATATTTTTTTTGTGGGGGTGAACTTACTTTTCAAGATGTCTTAGAACCAAAAGTTCATTGTAATTATGTTGAAATTATTCTAGATTTTGTTAATGTGACCTTTAATAGAAACAAAAACCACATTTGACATTTCAAAACAAATAAATTGATCCTTGAAAGTGATGTAAACTGATATCGAACTCAATTCATGGACAGTACTAAACTTATGTACGTTTTCCAGAAGTATCTCTTTATTTTGCACATTCGCCAAAAATTTTTTTAACAAAAACAAAAGTTAAATTACGACTGGGATTACGGACAGTAAAATTACAGTTCAATATTTCGTGTAACCCGCACGAGCATTCAGGAGAGCACGTACACGTTGAGGCATGCTGTTCACGAGATTTGCCAAGGTTTGGACAGGAATCGCTTGCCATGCAGTGACGATAGCCTGCTGCAATTCACGCACAGAGGCAGGCTGCTGGTCCAAGTGGTCGATTTGTTGCATTAATTCTGCCCACAAGTTCTCTATCGGATTCATATCCGGGGACATGGCAGGCCACTCCATATGCTCTACACCATGGTCAGCAAGAAAGTGTTGGATCATGCGAGCACGATGAGGCCGTGCATTGTCATCTTGGAAGACAAAGTTTCCTCGAAAGGCTGCATGAGCAAATGGAAGCAATGTTTCTTCCAGAATGGCCCTGTACTTGAACTGGTTCAGGTTTCCATTCAGAACAACCAGGTCAGTTTTGCCCCCTGCATGAAAAGCAGCCCAAACGGTCACCCCACCACCTCCAGCTTGGACTATTGGCACTATACAATCTTTGTTGTAGGCTTCATGCACTTGTCTGCACACTCGGACGTGCCATCTTGACGAGAGACCAGAAATCTAGACTAGTCACTGAAGATCACGTGATTCCAGTGTCCTGGCTGCCATTGACGGTGCTCTCTGGCCCACTGCAATCGGCGCTGGAGGTGTTGTCTGGTCAGGCGTGGCTTTCTCAGGGGACGCCTGGCACGATAGCCTGCTTGAACCAGTCGTTGGTTGACTAGCCTTCTGGATACAGGCACATTTGTCAGTTACTGCCACTCAGCCCCAAGCTGATTAGCTGACTTGGTACGGCCATTGCGGACTCACCGGTGCAGCTGGCGATCATCCCTCCTTGTGGTTCTGCGGGGATGTCCTGGCCTCGGGATTGGAGTAGGGACACCCCTCTGAGCATTTCGTTTCAGGATCTTTGACACCTGACCTTGAGTGATGCCATACTGCCGAGCAATAGCATGCTGTTTCATGCCGTAATGTCGTAAAGCCACCACTCCATGACAAACAGCATTGTCAAGTTGACGGACCATCTCCAGAGGAAGGGGCAATAACTTTTGGAGACGTGCAGCAGTTGTTTTCCACTAATACAGAACGCAACAACCCTTGTATACCCGACTGTGAAGCCAATCATCAAATGCACCTGTCCGTACATTTTGCCACGCCACCTGTGATTGACTTCCTGTTGTTGACTTCTTGCTGCGATAGACAATCAGTGACATGGTTCTTTTAACAAATAAATCACCAAAGTGTAAAAGAAACTCACCAGATTGATATACTGAGTTAAGAAAGTAAACCCAAGTCAAGAAAAAAAAATTATTCCATATTAAATGCCAAGTCTGTATATGCGGATGATCTGGCTGTTGTGGTTGAGAGTGGGTAGGAGACACAGGAAGTACTGGGGGTGGGGAAGGAGGCATTTGAGAAACATGGGCTGAAAATGAGCATGGAGAAGATGGAGGAGATGTGGGTCGGGCATCAGAGAATATAAATGAATATCAGGTGAAAGGGGAAGAAGATCAGACAAGAAATAGGTTTGAGTATCTGGGATGGAACAGTTACTGGGGATGGTAAATCAGAGTCAAAGGTGCGGAGGAGGATTCAGGTCGAGGCGAATGCATGGAGGAGGGTGGAGGTTGTAATGGCAGACAGAAAGATTGAAAGGAGATTGAAAGGAAAGGTTCTGTGTAATGTCGTGTGTAATGCCGGCCTGCCTTTCCGGACTGGATATGCTGGCATCGACAGAGATACAACAACAGAGGCTGCAGGTTTGCTAGAACAAATGTGTTAGGATTGTGGGAGTGAAGAGGGTGGATCGAAGGAGAATGGATGAACGGAGAAAGGAAATTGGTGTGCAGATGAGCTTGATAGGGAGATTGGTGAAATGCCGGCTGAGATGGGCTAGACACTTGTTGCGGATGGGGGAAGAGAGAATGGCAAAGAGAGCGGATAGGTTGAGGGAGCATGGTAGGAGGAAAAGAGGTGGGCCACGGTTGAGATGGGATGATTGTGTGAAGAGGGATATCAGTAAGGTGGAGGTGGTTGGAGGGTGGAGAGATTTGGCTGAGGACAGAGGGGAGTGGAGGAGGATCATGGTCAACGCAGGATAGGAGCTTGGTACCATATAACCTCACCCCTGGGATGAAGAGGAGAACAACATCCCTCTCTATAAACAATGATGTATTTATGGGATTATAATCGAGTCACTCTCGAAAAACAATTATATAATCATAAATCACAGGAAGTTGTGGATTTGTTTTCATGAAATCTCAAACTAATTTTATTAATAACGGAGATTATTGAATAAACCCTGTGATGGAAATTCACAAATCCGTGTACAGTGAAATAGAAGAAGAAGGAACGAAAACCTCAATAACAGATCAGGACTCACGAAAGATACTCCAAGTTGATGATGTTCTTCAGGTCCCTCAGGATCGGCCCAGACTTTGTGCTCAGATCACATTCCTCCAACCTGTGGAGAGATAAGAACTCCAACGAGTGAAACAGAGAACCATCAGTAGAACGTTGTGGATAAACGGTTTATTACCAGGTTCTTTGTTCCAGGCTAAGAGATAATTAAATAATCTGAAAATGAGCAGGTTGGAGATCAACAACAACAACAACAACAGGCATTTTAAGGCCATTTTCCCTGCTAGAGCGGGGGTTAGCCTTGTGGTCCCCATGACAATCTTCTCCATTTTGCCGTATTTTCTACATCTCTCCTTGTTAACCCCCTTGCCCGCATTTCTTCTTCCACCATCTTTAGCCAAGTCTTTCTCGGTTTTCCCCGTCCTCTACTTCCTTCTACATTAATTTCCATTACTCTTCTCAACCAGTCACTTTCATCCTTCCTCAACACATGACCAAACCATCTCAACCTGTTCCTCTTCACAGCATCCATCACAGGCTCTATTCCCATCATCTTTCGCAATTCATCATTTGTCTTCCTCTCTCTCAACGATACTGCGCTCATCCACCGAACCATTCGCATTTCCACCCTTTCCAGCCTTCGTTGCTGCTCTATGTTCATTACTCATGTCTCGCTCCGATAAATCATAGCCCTTCTCACACATGCAGCATGCACCTTTCCCTTCAGCTTCAATGACACTCCCCTCCTCATCAGCATGCCACTCAGTTCTTGAAACTTCTTCCATGCACATCTCACTCGAGCAACCGTTGCCGAGTCTGATCCACCTCCTCCATTCAGCATGTCTCAGAGGTAGCAAAATGATTTCACACCTTCCAGCTTCACGCCATCTCCAAGATCCAATTCAACATTTCCTCCATCTGCAGCTCCCTCTGTGCACACCTTGCATTTGAATGTAGCTCCCACACTGGTTAATGACCCTCTCAGACCACTACATTTTTGAGGAACCCACTCAGCGCACATTGTACATTGAATTGAGTTCACTCCGACACCCTTCCTGCACACAGCACAAGGCCACTTCCCAGTTCTTTTCACCTCACCACATGCTTTACCACTTGCCATCACCTTCGTCTTTCCGATATTCACCTTCAGACCTTTTGTCTCCATACTTTCCTTCCACTTGTTCATCTTTTCCTTCAGTCCATCCATACTTCCGCAATCAACACCAGATCATCTGCATACAACAACTCCCACGGTAAACCCTCCTTTACGTTCTGGGCCAGCACCTCCATCACAGCTACAAATAGTAGTGGACTTAATACGGACCCCTGATGCACTCCCACCTTCACCTCAAACTCACCACTGTTCCCATCCTTCATCCTTACAGCTGTGCACGCTCTTTTGTACATTGCCATCACTACTCTGATCAACCATTCCTCCACTCCTAACTTCCTCATTGCCCATGTCAATACTTCGCGTCAAACCCTATCGAATGCTTTCTCCAGATCAACAAATCTAAGAAACAACTTCTTCCTCTTCTCCATGTACTTCTCCTGCAACTGCCTCACAATAAAGAGCGCGTCTGTCGTTCCTCTTCCTGGCATAAATCCAAACTGCATTTCGTCGATCTTCACCTTCTTCCTTATCCTCCTCTCCAACACCCTTTTCAATACCTTCATTCCATGCTCCAATAACTTTATCGCTCGGTACGAGCCACACTCCAGAGGGTCACTTTTCCCCTTGTATAGAGGGATGAGAGTACTCAGTTCCCAATCCACTGGAATGCGGCCTTCTTTCACCACCAGATTACAGATCTCTGTCATTCTCTTCACACCCCAACTTCCTGCTGCCTTCAACATATCTCGCACAACTCCTATCGGCCCTCCCGCTTTTCTACTCTTCATTGCTTTTATCGCTTCCTCAACTTCTTTCTCAGTTATCTTCTCTGCCGGTCCTAAAACTGGGTTACTCTCTATGTTGCCATCCCATTCATTCTCTGTATTCAACAGCATTTCCATATATCTTTTCCATCTTCCTTTAATTCCATCTGGGTCCACAACGATTTGTCCCACTTCATCCTTCAAGCAACTCACCCCCATCACATCACACCTCTCTTTCGCTATCTGCTTTGCAATCCTGAATACCGCTCTCAAAAACCTCAGAAACCGATCTCCACTTCGGGCTGTACCCTGCCCATATGTAGTTTTAATTATTGTCATGGTTCTCTTTATGAGGCAATGTTTTTATGGCCGGATGGCCTTCCTGACGCCAACCCTCTTAGTCACCTCTTACAATATGCAGGGATTCTAAACCAGGGTACACACCGGGAAGGTTGAAGGTCACGTGACTGATAAAAATTACAAATCCCTTTTCAATGAAATATTATCCCCTGGCTCGTGGAAAGAGAAGTTTTTGCAAGTGCGAAATCGTAGCTTCCAGATTGTTGGGAGAGGAAGGAATGGGGGTTGGAGGGGGGGGGTGGGGGAAATTGGATGCAGAGATTGGCTGTGCCTTGCCTGATCTCCTGAGTCTTGTGTGAGAGAGAGAGAGAGAGAGAGAGAGAGAGAGAGAGAGAGAGAGAGAGAGAGAGAGAGTGAGAGAGTGAGAGAGAGAGAGAGATGGAGAGAATTGAATTTGCAACACCGTTTATTTCATAAATCACAAAACAGGTCAAATCAATTTTACAGGAGAAAAAATAGAAGCATCACAGTTCCTGATGCAGTTATTAGAAAGAGAAAAGCAATTCCAAATCATTCACAGCACATAAGGCCTCATTAACACACCATTTGCACTCAGAGTTTGACATTTTCATTGCCACATCCAAATCAAACTCCAACCTGATTCTCACAGACACCAGCCCTTTAAACATGGGGACAACATCAAAACCAGGGCCATTATCAATTTACATTTTCCTCCAATTATAAATTGCATATCTATCTATAATTCCAGTAATCTCTGTTTGTACGTTTGTCTGTGACCGCTGTTTCTCGACAACCACGGGTCCGATATACTTTTAACTTGCCAGGTATATTGCTGGGGACCCGAGGATGTGCCTTTTCAAGGTTTCATATTAATCGGACAATTACTTACCGAGCTATGTCCAAAAAACGATTCAACCAATCAGAGAGCAGCGAACTATCGCGTGTGCCGAACGTGGCGGACACACTCTGCCTCGGATGGCACATTTGAGAGCGTATTCATTTATTTCACGTTTGCAAACTATGTTGGCGCTATGTTGGCGTTAAACGATGTTTTAAAACTAATAAAAACGAATTTGCGATTCATTCGCTTTCCTGCGCGTTTGTGCACGCGATGGCGATTTCTTTACCAAACTCCGGAAGCCGTTCGCTTTGGACCAAACCATTTCATGTAAATAGAGGGGGGGGATATAATTTTAGATATAGATATAGTACGGGCAATGCCCTAGTATTGCTAAAGCAACCAAGAAGTTTCGGAGAACACCAGAGTCCTTGCAGAGGGTCTGAAAGGTACCCCAAAAATAAAAGAATGTGAAGTGAAAAGTCAACTGATCAAAAAGGTGTGTGAGAATAGAGAAGAGAGGTGTTGGTCTTCCACATTGCACATCGGCATGAAAGAGGTCCTCGTTCTGTTCACAGAGGGGGCATGTTACCGGTACTGAACTGTCAAGGTGATGAACAAAGGTGTTCGCAGGGAGAGCCCAATGTGCTAATCTCCACTGGATATCTGCTAGAACCCATAAATAGGTAATTTATACATGTTGGGCCACAGTGGAGTGGCAGGAGATCCTGGACCTAACCTTTCTGACCACAAGGCCACTCTTGTCGCTCCAGAGAAGGACGAGGCTTGGTTATCTCGAAGGAGCTTAGGATTACCCGCCGTTGTTACCAGATGAAAATGAGAGACAAGTTCATCATTTCACTGGAAGGAGGGAAGCACCTTCATTTCAGGGAAGGAAACTTCCACTTGACTATACGTACAATTTGGCAGAAAACAGGAACAGCTCTTAAACCAAGAATGGTCACCACCCTGCCAGCAGACATCCATTTTGTCCCAGATGTATCCCCCAGGTCACAAACTGTGCCAATTCCTCCTTGAAAATTTTTCCTAATCAAGGTAGGACTGTGAGGAATGCATGGAAAAAACCGTTATAAAAAATAGGTTCTTGGATAAATATCCGGCAATTATAAGCCTGGAGGTGGAGATGAACCCCAAGGCCTTTCCAAACTTTCAGCAAAAAATGGTAAAAACCTGAAATTGAAGCTAAACTGGCAAGGTTTTGGCCGGCGAGGTTCCGTTTTTCGAAGCTGTCCATGCTCTCCACGCTATCGAAGTTAAGTAATTGTTTCCAATTGTATTTTCGTCAAAACTATTTATTTTATGGTGTGTGTAAGTAAAGTGTGTCCCTAGGAAGATTCTCAGTGTTAATCTTTCATACCTGTATAAAATATCGTCAGTTAATTCGTGTCATGTCTTTTGAGGCCTTCCGACCTTGAGGCTTTGTTTTTCTCTCAGCGGTCCATCTATTGTGCTCCAACTACTTTCGTTCTCTGTTTTTTCCCAGTCTTTTCACCCCGTACGTCCTTGTTTAAAATCTCAACTCAAAACCAAAAAAAACAAAAAAACATTTCCTTCTCTGTTCTTATTCGTTGTTCTTATTAGTTTTTTCGTTGTTCTTATTCGTTCGTTCTTCGATCACGTGTTTCACCCACATTTCCCCAGATAGTTTTCACTGTTAAACTTTAAAATGTTTAAACTTTCCCCTGAACTAGTGTATTCTGTCATGTATTATAACACCTTTTTCTTCCTCTTCTTTAAAAGGTTGCTTTCGACTTGCTCACCAAATCTATTCATTCCAAAAAAAAATTCCATCTCTTACACTGCCTCTTTCATACATTCGCTAAACTCTCCTGCTCTCCACCCCCCCCCCCCCCCCCTCCAGCGTCCTTAAACGTATTTTTGACTCGAAGGTCACAAGAAACTCATTTTGCAATAAATGTTCGTTTCCCATTAATCGTACACTTTCCAAAATCCAATCTCACCCCTCCCCTCCAAATCTTCCCCATCACCCCTCCCCTCCAAATCTTCCCCATCACCGCTCCCCTCCAAATCTTCCCCATCATCGCTCCCCTCAAAAATCTTCCCCATCACCCATCCCTTTCAAATCTTCCCCTTGCCCCTCCCCTCCAAATCTTCCCCATCAACCATCCCTTTCAAATCTCCCCCCTTGCCCCTTCCCTCCTAAACTCCCACAACACCCTTCCCCTCCTAGACTCCCCCTCGCCCCTCCCCTCCTAGACTCCCCCCTCACCCCTCCCCTCCAAATCTACCCCATCTCCCATCCCTTTCAAATCCCTCCCCTTGTACCTTCCCTCCAAAACTCCCCCCTAATGCATCCCCTCATAAACTCCCCCCTTGCCCCTCCCCTTCAAATCTCCCCACCCTCATTTCTTCTCCATTTCCCCCCTCTCACCCCTCCTCCTCAAAGCGTCCTCCCCGCTTCTTCCCTCTTCCAACTCTCACCTCCATCTCCCCCAACCTTCTGCCTCGCTCTTGCCCCTCCTTAAATAACACCTCACTGTGCCTCACCCAATCACCATCAAACCTATTGTCAGCCCCATCCTTCCCTTTCTCCGAGCGATTCTGAAATCCCTGACACACCTTCAACAGCTCTCCCTACATCTTCCTCCTCTTCCAAATCTTACCCTACCCCTGCCCCCCCTGTTCTGCATCCGATGCTCCCCCTTCCTCTTCATTAACGGTATGGACCTCAAACATCCGGGGCCTTCGTTCAAACTTAACTGATCTCTCCATACAGGTTGCTTCTGACAAACCAGACGTGATCTGCTAAACAGAAGCTTTCCTCCTTCATGATGTCTCTGATTCTGCTCCCTCCCACACTTCTCCCTGCTCTCAAATGTTGTGTTTGTGTGCTTCCCCTTCTCTCCCCATCTTGTCTTCCGCTCTCTCTTTTTATATATTTTTTGTCTGGTTGATTTGTTTGTGAAATAAATATTAGCTCTTTCACGAGCCTCGATTCAGTAAAAAAAAAAAAAAAAAAAAAAAAAACCTCTCCCGGGTTACTCCCTCCTCCGGTATGATAGACTTGAGCCTCGTCCTGGAGGTGGGGTTGCTATATTTATCAAAAACTCTTTCTCACTCGCCCTGCACTGCCCTCTCCACCTCACCCCCAGACATTCCTCTGGCTACGGCTTCCCCTTCGCTCCCACCTCTTGTTCATATGTGTGTTGTACCGTCCACCAAACAGTGATGACTCCATCTACATCTCGTTGTCTGATAATATGGACCAACTTCTATCTACTCTTCCAAACTCTCTCTTCCTCATATGTGGTGATTTCAATTGTCACCATGCCAGTTGGCTAGGAGTGGGTACCTCTCTCACCAGCCATGGCTCCTCAGCAAAGGACTTCTGCGACTCACTAGGATTGACACAATCTGTCAATTTCCTGACCCAGATCTCAGTCAACGGAGCATCTTCTCTTCTGGACTTGGTTATGACTAACTTCCCTGAAAATGTCTGCTGCTCTTCTTCTGCTCCAATCGGCTCATCTGATCATGTGCTTGGTAAAGTGGACATCTCTGTGACCATTCTCAGGGAGCCACCTCAGTGTCGACAAGTCTGGCATTTCACCCAGGCCAACTGGCACGGTCTTCAAGCAACCATCAATCATCTGGACTGGTCTCCCATCTCTACCGTCTCTGACATCAACTCATCCTGGGAATTCCTCCAAAGTAAATTGCTCTCTCTCATGCACAGATTTATTCCATCTCATCTTCAGTTGTCATACCCTTCCTCCCGTCCATGGTACACGGAATCTTGTGGTGAGGCTGTTGCCCAGAAACAACTTGCCTTCGTCTCCTGGAAAGCGAATCCAACAGAAGGAAATCTCATTTCCTTTCACAAAGCCCGAAACAAGCGTGTGTCCACCCTCAGGAGAGCCACGAAACAATATCTCTCTGTTCTCAAGCCCGAACTCTCCTATCTGTCTCCCTCTTCCAAATCCTGCTGGTGTCTGGTCAAATCTGTTTCTGGTGTTTGTTCACCCTCCATCCCTTCCCTCACCTCAAATGGTGACACAGCTGACTCCACACATGAAAAAGCTGAATGCCTCAACTCTGTGTTTGCCTCTAAATCTTGTGTCCCAAACCCATCCCTCTCTCTACCCACCATACCCAGTCGTACCCAGCTGCTCATGGACTCTGTGTCCTTTCCTCCTGACAAGGTGGAAAAGTTTCTGTTAACCCTCGACTCTGATTCTGCAACTGGACCTGACGGCATCAGCCAACGGGCCCTAAAATCCTGTTCTTCCACTCTTTCACTCCCTCTCTCTGTTCTCTTCACCCTCTCTTTTCCTCAAGGTCATCTGCCATCTGCTTGGAAATCAGCCAATATCACCACTTTACACAAAAAAGGTGCAAAAACAGATCCTAGCAACTACAGACCAATCAGTCTTCTTCCAATTATCAGCAAAGTCATGGAATCCATCATTGCTTCGGATATGAAATCTTTCCTCTTCTCCAATGGCTTGATCTCTGATCATCAATTTGGTTTCAGACCTGGTCACTCTGCTCTGGACATGCTGCTTCTGCTGTCTCAACAATGGATGGATGTCCTCAATACCAAACAGGAAATTAGAGCTGTCTCCCTTGACATATCACGTGCCTTCGATACCGTCTGGCACCCCGCTCTGCTCACCAAACTCTCCTCCTTTGGTATCCATGGAAATCTCCAAGCATGCCTGGCGGACTTCCTCTCTAGTCGTAGTCAACGTGTGGCCCTGAATGGGTTTCTCTCATCTCCTCTTCCTGTTCAGGCTGGAGTTCCCCAAGGCAGTGTTCTGGGCCCTGTGCTTTTTCTGGTCTTCATCAATGATCTCTCTGACTCTCTTGAAAATCCTCTCTATCTCTTTGCTGATGACTCCACTCTCTGCCGCTCCAGTCCTCATCCCTCAGATCGGCAGTCTGCAGCCTCCTCGCTCTCTGCAGACATGGACAAAATCACAGACTGGGCAAACAAGTGGAACATGTCTTTCAATCCTGACAAATGTCACACTCTTACGATGTCTCTCTGAAAAGACCGACAGGACAACCCTCCCATCCACTTTCTGAATAATCCTCTCCAATAAGTTCTGTCACTCAAGCTTTTGGGTCTCACTATCTGCCATGATCTTTCCTGGGAAAACCACATTTCAAATCTGGCCTCCAAAGCCAGTCGCTGACTGGGCATCCTCCGTCATGCGAAGTCCTTCCTTGGCACACCTGAGTTCCTCACCACATATAAGGCTTTCATCCGCAGCTCAATGGAATACTGTTCCCCCCTCTGGGCTGGTGCTCCTGCCTCACACCTAGCTCGTCTTCACGCTGTTGAAACCAAAGCGTTCAGAATCATTGGAATCTCCCGCGATGAAGCTACCTCCGAGGGCCTTTCACTTACTCACCACAGGCAGGTTGGTGGTCTTTCTGTCTTCTACCGACTCCTCTCTGGCTTTGCTCCTCCAGCTCTCTCAGGGCTCTGTTCCCCAAATATTCCTACAGGTCACACAAGATTTGCCTGCAACCCTCTTATGGTGAAACTGCCAAAATCAAGACTCTCTGCTCACCTTCACTCCTTGATTCCTCTTTTCTCCCACCTCTGGAACAAACTCCCTCACTCTCTTCAATCCCACTCCTCCCTCCAAGTCTTTAAAACAGCTGTTCACCACCATCTCTTATCTTCCCACATCCAAAACCTTGATCTTTTCTACCCCCGCTAATTTCACCCCAAATCCACTTTTTTGAAATACCAACTTCTTTCCTGAAAGTCCTTGGTGTACTTGTGTTTATACCTCTCCCACCTCCCCCCCCGTCCCACACCGCCTTCCCCCAATCCCTCTTCCCTCCCATACATTCCCGATGTCCCTGCTCTCAAATGTTGTGTTTATGTGCTTCCCCTTCTCTCCCCATCTTGTCTACCGCTCCCCTTTTTATATACTTTGTTTGTTTTTCTCTTTGATTTGTTTTTGTGATAAATGTTAGCTCTTTCACGAGCCTCAATTCTGTATGTATGTATGTATGTATATATATATATATATATATATATATATATATATATATATATATATATATATATATATAACTGACACGGTTGAGGTTCACAAAGAACAGGTGCCGATTATAACACAGGCCTCCAGCTTGTTGCAGCAAAAAATGGGAAAAACCTGGAATTGAAGCCAAACTGACACGGTCAAGGTTCACCAAGAACAGGTGCTGATCATAACACAAGCCTCCAGCTTGTTGCTGCAGAAAGTGTGCAAAGAGTGCCAGGGCAGCTCTTCAGCATACAACAGACGTTGCACAGAATGTAGGCGAAAAGCCATAAGCCGAGCGGAAACATCCACAATTCCATGTCTGCCCTCCTTCAGAGGCCGAAGCCAGTGGTATCCATCACTCTTTATAAGAAAGAGATTTGTTCCCTTCCCAATTCTTAATTTCTACTTCCCGGTTGCCGAGATAGACCCCATCTGGTGGTGATGGTGGATCGGGGGTCGGGGGTTGTGGGGAGGTAAGGAATGTTGTGGGGGGATGGGGTGGATGGTGCTGGGGGGAAGGGGGGGGATTGTGGGAGAGATCGGCCAAATCGATTTTGTGCTCTGATTGAATATCTTATATAAAACACAGTTTGTGTGTGTGTGTGTAATGTTACCGATAGACTCCTAAACGGAGAGGCTCACGTACTTGATATTTGGCACAAACATGGCCATTGAGCCTGGGAAGAACATGGTCGACCTAAAAATTTATTTCATAGTATTTTTAAACCATATTTTTACCTCAGCGCATTTCAGCGAGGCATATTATGACCGGAATGGCAGAGCAGCGCGCTGATTCGCTCAGAGCGATCACGTGATGTTCCTTGCCGCCATTAACTCAGTTACGCGTTCGCACGTATTTCAGAGCGAAAACCGATTCCGTTTTTTCACATTTCAGCGAGGAATATTTCCATTCACACCACATAGCTTTTGTTCCCTGTCATCTTTAGATCCATATTTATTTCCATAACGTAGCGCATTATGGCTCTCTCGAGCTCGAGTTAGCCAATCACCTGGGAGCATGAGGCCACGTTGGCCACGCCCACGACACGACGCAGAGTTGCAATCGATCGCTCAGAGCGATCACGTGATGTTCCTTGCCGCGCGATTGCGTTTTTTCACATTTCAGCGAGGAACATTGCCATTCACATCACATAGGTTTTTTTTTCTTTCATCTTTAGATCCATATTCTGAATCGGTGGCAGAGCAGCGCGCTGATTCGACGATTCGCACGCCCTCCCCCCGCCCCTCCCCTCCCCCCTCCTCCCCTCCCCCCTCCCCCCTCCCCCTCCCCCCTCTCCTCCCCTCCCCCTCCCCTCCCCCTCCCCCTCCCCCCTCTTCTCCCTCACATTTATACACGGAATGCTGGGTACTTCTCCCCCTCTCCTCCCCTCCCCCCTCCCCCTCCCCTCCCCCTCCCTCCCGCTACCCCCCTCCCCCATCACCCTCCCCTCCCCCCTCTCCTCCCCTCCCCCCTTCTCCTCCCCTCCCCCTCCCCTTCTTCTCTCCTCCCCCCCTCTTCTCCCGTCTCCCCTCTTCTCCCCTCCCCCCTCTTCTCCCCTCCCCCCCTCTTCTCCCCTCCCCCTCCTCCCCTCCCCCGTTCCCCTCCCCTCCCCTTCCCCCTCCCCTCCCCTCCCCCTCCCCCATCACCCTCCCCCTCCCCCATCACCCTCCCCCTCTCCTCCCCCTCTCCTCCCCTCTTTTCCTCCCCTCCCCCCTCTCCCTCCCCCCTCTTCCTCCCCTCCCCCCTCTTCTCTCCTCCCCCCTCTTCTCCCCTCCCCCCTCTTCTCCCCTCCCCCCCCCTCCTCTCCCCTCCCCCCCTCTTCTCCCCTCCCCCCCCATTACCCTCCCATCCCCTTCCTCCTCCCCTCCCCTCCCCTGCCCGGCAATGCCAGGTACTTCTGCTAGTATATAAATAAAATGGAACTGAGTACAAATTTATATTTATTTTAAATTATCAGTTGGAGCCGGAAGGGAAGGTCAATACAAATTTATCAAAAACTTGATGGGAAAGTTGAACTTCCAGCCTCACATAGCAGGTGCACCCCCAAATCCCTTAGACTTCCGGTCGGGTTTTTACGTCGGATTAAAGCGCGGTGCTACGCGCGCTTACTTGCTACCAAGGAGGAAGCGGCCAACGCGGTTAAACAAAAGAGTCTTTATTCTCAAGAGGTCACTGTAGCACTGGCGTGCTCCGGCTGCGCGCCCGGTGTATATCCTGAGGCCACGCCTACTCCTCGGGCGTGGCCGCCGCCCACTTGGTGTGCGGAATGATGTCACCACGCCAGTGGGCTTTCGTGTCTGCCACACGCGCCCCCCCAGAATTCCCGCGCACCTGGAGGGCCAGTTTGCAGGGCAAATGGATGACCCAGCCGAAGCGCCGTCTGGCGACCAGCGGCGTCCGGGGTGCAGGGATGCCAGCTGGGATGCCCCCGGCTGTACCCGGGATGGGTGCCGGACCGGGGGGCGGCGTGCCGGTGGTGCTGGGCAGTGCCGGGAGTCCGCCCACTGGGGGGCGGCCCCGATGCGGGGGCCGAGCCACCGGCGGTGGGTGGTCCACGTCGGGGTGGGCCGGCTTGAGTCGATCCACCGAGACGCGGTCGGGAGTACCGCCGATGTCCGAGGTGAAGTATTTCACCCCGGTCTCCAGCACGTGGAAAGGCCCGTCGTACGGGGGCCGCAGTGGTGTCGGGTGGGCGTCATGCCGGATGAAGACATACTCCGCGGTGCGAAGCTCCGGGGCGACGTGCATGGGTGGGTGCCCGGGGTGCGCCTTCGGCACCGGGGCGAACCTCCGGGCAGTCTCCTGCAGCGCGCAGCGCTCCTGCGCCGCGGACCAAGGTGCCGTGGGGTCGGGGAGGAACTCGCCCGGCACCCGCAGCGGTTGTCCAAAGACCAACTCCGCCGCGGATGCGTGCAGGTCCTCCTTGGGCACCGTCCAGAGGCCCAGCAGGACCCAGGGCAGCCTGTCGACCCAGCCGCCATCGAGGAGGGTGGCCCGGAGTGCGGCCTTCAACGAGCGGTGGAACCGCTCGCACAGGCCATTGGCCGGGGGGTGGTAGGCCATGGTTTGGTGCAGCTGGACCCCGAGCCCCCGCGTGACCGCGGCCCAGAGCTCTGAGGTGAACTGGGGGCCGCGGTCGGACGAGATGTCCGAGGGGGCGCTGAACCGGGTGACCCAGGTGGCGATGAACGCCTGCGCAACGTCTGCCGCCGTCATCGCCGCCAAAGGCACGGCCTCCGGCCCCCAGGTGGTGCGGTCCACCATGGTAAGGACATGGGTGAAACCCCGCGAGGGCGGCAGAGGTCCCACCAGGTCCACGTGCACGTGGTCGAACCTACGTGCCGGCACCGTAAACGGAGCCAATGGGACCTGGGTATGCCGGTGCACCTTCGCGCACTGGCACGCGAGGCACGTCCTGGCCCAGCCGCGGACGGCCTTCCGAGGCCATGCCAGACAAACTTGTCGGCGATCAACCTCTGGGAGGTCCTCGTGCCCGGGTGGGACAGGCCGTGGATGGAGTCGAAAATCCGGCGCTGCCAGCCCGCGGGCACGATGGGGCGAGGCCGCCCGAGGGAGACGTCGCACCAGAGGGCCGTGCCCGCGCCGTTGAACGGCACCTCGGTGACGCGGAGGCCCGTAACGGCGGTCCGCAAGGCCTGGACGTCGGGGTCGGCGGCCTGGTCTGCCGCCATCCGGGCATAGTCGATGCTGAGGTGGACCGCGTGGGCAACGGACCGGGAAAGGCAATCCGCCACCGCGTTGTACCGGATGTCCGTTGTGTATTCAGACACGGCCGAGAGGTGACGCTGCTGCCGGGCCGACCACGGCTCGGCGACCTTGCCCATCGCGAACACCAGTGGCTTGTGGTCGACGAAGGCCGTGAACGCACGGCCCTCGAGCAGATGGCGGAAGTGGCTGACCGCCAGGTGGAGCCCGAGCAACTCGCGGTCGAAGGTACCTGTACCGGCGTTCGGGCGGGCGAAGCTGCCGGCTGAGAACGCCAGCGGTTGCCAAACTCCACACACCCATTGCTCGTGCACCGCGCCCACCACGTAGTCCGAGGTGTCGGTGGTGAGGGCGATCGGTGCATCGGGCGCCGGGTGCACGAGCATGGTGGCGTTAGCCAAGGCGAGCTTTGCGCCCACGAACGCCGCGTCCATCTGCTCGGTCCAGGTGACGTCACCTTTGCCCAGCTTCCCCCGGAGGGCCTCGTGTAAGGGGCGCAGGAGCTGGGCGATGCGGGGCAGGAAACGGTGGTAAAAGTTTACCATGCCCAGGAACTCCTGGAGCCCCCTGATCGTGCGGGGGCGCGGAAACCCCTTCACCGCCTCCACCTTGGCCGGTAGGGGGACGGCGCCGTGCCTGGTGACGTGGTGCCCCAAAAAGTCGATTTCGGCGACACCGAACTGGCACTTGGCGGGGTTCATGATCAGGCCGTGCTGGCCCAGACGTTCGAAGAGCATGCGGAGATGGTGTAGGTGCTCTTCACGGGACGCGCTGGCGACGAGAATGTCGTCCAGGTATACGTACACAAAATCCAAGTCGCGCAAGATGCTGTCCATGAGGCGCTGGAACGCCTGAGCCGCATTTTTCAAACCGAAGGGCATCTGAAGAAATTCGAAAAGACCGAACGGCGTGATGACAGCCGTCTTCGGGATGTCCTCCGGCCTGACGGGTACCTGGTGGTAACCGCGTATGAGGTCCATCTTCGAGAAGAAGGACATATTCGCCAAGCGGGCGGAAAAGTCCTGAATATGGGGGATGGGGTAGCGGTCGGGGGTGGTGGCGTCGTTGAGACGGCGGTAGTCCCTGCACGGTCGCCATCCCCCGCCGGGCATGGGCACGATGTGGAGCGCCGACGCCCATGCGCTCTCGGAGCGCCGCACGATGCCGAGCCGCTCCAGCATAGCAAACTCCGCTTTAGCTACCGCGAGCTTCGTCGGCTCGAGGCGGCGTGCCCGGGCGTAGACCGGTGGCCCGGCGGTGGGGATGTGGTGTTCCACCCCGTGCTTGACGGTCCTCGCCGAGAAGGTGGGCCTCGTGAGGGCCGGGAAACCCGCGAGGAGGCGGGTGAATTCGTTCGCTACCGGAAGCGTGCAGATGAACCTGGCTGGAACGGAACCGCTCAGCAAACCGCTCGGCAAGCCGCTCGATGAGCCGCTCAGTGAGCTGCTCAACAAGGCGAGCAGCGCGCACACGAGCGAGCTGAACATCTCAGCCTGGACAAGCCTTCTGTGATTGACGTCGACCAACAGGCCATTGGCACAGAGGAAGTCCGCGCTGAGCAGTGCCATAGGCACGTCGGCAGTGATGAACGACCATCGGAAAACCTGCCTTCCGAACTGCAGAGAAAGGCAGCGTTTTCCGTACGTGCGAATGGGCGTACCGTTGGCAGCAAGCAGCGCGGGGCCCCGGCCCGCGGACTGCTTATCGGACGTACCAGCGGGAACGACACTCACCTGCGCTCCCGTGTCGCACAGGCAACGGCGCCCAGATAAGGTGTCTGTTATGTATCGGAGGCTGTTTAATCGGCCGGCGCTCAGTGCCACTACCGAGGGCTGGCCCGGGCATTTCCCGACCTGCCGAATGAGCACGGCGGGCGACATTGCCGAGCCTCGTGGCCGAACCTAGGGTGGAAATGGCACCAGGTTTGCGGCGAAGGCGGAGGCCGCGGTTTCTGCGGTGGTGGTGGGCGGGGCGTGGCCTCGGAGCAGGGGTGGGCACCCGCAGGAGGTTCGGGCTCGGGAGCCGCTACGGCCGCACCGAAACTCGCCCGCGTTTCCAAAGCCGCGTAGTACTTGTCGGCCTCGGCCGCGAACGCACGGGGTTCCGTTGTCACGGAACCGGCCAACGCGAGGCGGACTCGTGCTGGCAGCTGGCGTCGAAATAACACCCGGAATAGAGCGTTCGGGGTTTCGTCACCCATGAGCGACAGCATATGGTCCATTCGGACCGACGGTCGCGTGTCACCAAGCTCGGGGAGGTCCAAGAGGCGATCGGCCCGTGCATCCACGGTGAGGCCGAACATTGCGAGGAGGAGACGCTTGATCGCTCCGTACCTGTCGTGGGCCGGTGGGTTCCTCAGGACCGACACGACGTGGGCGGCCGCGCCGGCCCCGAGGGAGGCGACCACATGGCAGTAGCGTGTCTCGTCCGCTGTGATGCGTCGAAGCCTGAACTGGGCTTCGGCCTGCAGGAACCAGATCTCCGCCTGAGCTTCCCAGAACTCGGGGAGCTTCATTGCTACCGCATTGGTTGCCATGTCGGGTGGTCAGCGATGGCTGACCAGAACGTCGGAGGTCACCAATTAAAGCGCGGTGCTACGCGCGCTTACTTGCTACCAAGGAGGAAGCGGACAACGCGGTTAAACAAAAGAGTCTTTATTCTCAAGAGGTCACTGTAGCACTGGCGCGCTCCGGGCTGCGCGCCCGGTGTATATCCTGAGGCCACGCCTACCCCTCGGGCGTGGCCGCCGCCCACCTGGTGCGCGGAATGATGTCACCACACCAGTGGGCTTTCGTGTCTGCCACAGTATCTTTTATTTTGCCCAAATCACGAACTCGATCATCAAGTCAAAGTAACAAACAAAATTCGCACTGATGAATACAGGTGAGTCACTAATGTGTGTCTTTTATTAGCTTTATAACTTTCTTCTTCTTCTTCTTCGGTTGGCCGTGGCTAACGACGATGACTGTGAAGGCCCATGGGTCAGCACTTGTCTGCGTGACGATGGGAAGCAAGACCAGCATTGGATAAAAATCCTCTGTTGCAATGAGGGCAAAATAAATTTATTGGTCGGTTTTTATTGCCGACTTTGTGCCCCTGGAGATGACGGCGTTGATATTCATCCTCTCTTTGCTGCTCAACCATCTCAACCGAGTCCGAGACAACAGTTCTCCACTGTTTTATTTATTTATTTATCTCTGGCAAGTTCTTCCCAGTTCCCGATGTTATTGTTTGCTTTCTTCAGATGTCTATTCACAACGTCTTTGTGACGTAGCTTTTGCCCTCCAGGTACACGTTCGCCCACCTTCAGCTCACCATAAAGTTATTTTTTTGGGAGCAGATGCTCTGGCATACGAATGACGTGACCTGTACATCTAAGTTGGCCAGAGGTAAGGAATGCCTCAACACTGGGTATCCCAGCTCTCCGTTGGACTGTAGTATTGGGGACTCGATCTTGCCATTTGATTCCCAAAAGTTGTCACAGGTGTCTTCATTGCAAGCTTGTGAGGTTCTTCATGTGGCTCCTGGAGAGAGTCATAGGTTCCACTGAGTACAGAAGTGCAGTCATCACCACAGCACCATAGACCTTGATCTTGGTTGTAATTCTGATGCCTTCTGGGACCAGAGACGTTTGGTCAGGCTTCCAAAAGCTTTTTCTGACGCGGTGTGCAACTTCGGTATCAGGTGAGTTGTCATATGTTACTACACTCCCAAGATAGGTATCGGTGTTAGCACATCTAAGGGCTTCTCCATTGACAAGTACTTTGGGTTGAATATTCGTGTCCATGTTATGTTTATCGGTTGACTGAAAGAGAAGTTCAGTTTTGCTGGTGTTAATTTGGAGTCCAAATTGTTTTGCTGCAGTTGCAAAACGATTGGTGATTTCCTGGACATACCTAAGTGAATGGGATGGATATCCCAAAGTGAATGGGATGGATATCCCTTAGTGAATGGGGTGGATATCCCCAAGTGATTATATATCAACAACATGACGGAATTTGATAAAGAAAATTAGAAGAAGAAGACGTTGCAGTGGGCTTAGTGAGTACTAGCCGAAACCCGTGGAACATCCACGGAAGGGAGGATGTGGTGTATGGATAGAGTGTACCATTATGGATGGCAAAGGGGATTTGCTTACCCGAGTAAGAGTTAGGAAGAAAGATGAGAATGAAGAGTCTGTAGCGGTTATCGCTGGATGCACACAATCGCCTTGCACCGGCCAGAACACGGCCAGACGTGCCTCTCCCGGGCATGCCCGGACTCACTGTTCCCGGGCACGCCCGAACCTCCCGGGCACGCCCGGTCTCGTCTTTCCCGGGCATGCCCGCTCTCGCCTTTCCAGGGCTCGCCCAGAGCGTCCAGGCATGCCCGCTATCGCCTTTTCAGGGCTCGCCCAGAGCGTCCGGGCATGCCCGCTATCGCCTTTCCAGGGCTCGCCCAGAGCGTCCGGGCATGCCGCTCTCGCCTTTCCAGTGCTCGTCCAGAGCGCCCGGGCACGCCCAGCCTCGACTTGCCAGGCCGCAGCCAAACACGCCCGGGCAGGTCCAGACTCGCCTTTCCAAGGCTCGCCCTTGACACCCGGGCATGCCCGGTATAGCTTTTGCCGGGCAAACTTCCCGACATAAATGTGTATATATATATATTGCTGCCCGATAAACGGGCTTTTGTCAGAATACCTGAGCTGTTTTGTTTCAATAAAGCAACTCAGACGAATTCCGTCTTTGGTCGCGTCAATTCTTTCGACTCGCGTTGGAGCGCAGCTCCTTCACTGGTGACCTACTGACATGGACACGGCAGTGACTCTTAAACTGCCTACCTTCTGGGAGGCTCATGTGGCTGTTTGGTTCGTCCAGGCGGACTCTCAGTTCGCCCTGCGAGGCATCACCACGGATGACACCCGCATCCACCATGTTGTGGCGGCGCTCGGTTCCGCCACCGCGGCCCGCGCCTTGAGCCTCCTCGAGCACCCGCCGGCTGCTGATAAATACGACGCGCTGAAGACACTCCTCCTCGACGCTTTCGCCCTCTCACCGGCGGCACGCGCATGGCGCCCGCTCGCTCTGCCCGAGCTCGGCGACACGCGCCCGTCCGAGCGCATGGACTATATGCTCTCATTGCTCGGTGAGCACTCTCCGGATTTTCTGTTCCGCGAGCTGTTCCTTCGCCAGCTGCCTCACCCGGTACGCCTCGCCCTGGCTGGCACGTTGATCACGGATTCCCGCGCCCTCGCCAGGGAAGCCGATAAGATCACCTCGGCGGGCCAGCACATCGGCGCGGTTACCTGGAGCCCGCCGCCGTCCGAGGCGACGCCCACGACGCCCGAGCGCCCTGCGCAGTTGGAGGCCAAACTACCGGTGCAACTGGTGGCCGCCATGCCGCACCGCCCGCTTCCGACACGACGGCCGGGGCCTCCACCTGACCGGGCGTGGTGTTATTACCACGCCAGGTTCGGACACAAGGCTCGGACGTGCCGGCCCCCGTGCACTTTCGGCAGGTCGGGAAACAGCCGGGCCAGCGTTCATTCCCAGCCATGAGCGCCGGCCACTCGGGAAACTTGCTGTTTATTCGGGACAAAGCGTCTGGGCGGTGTTTCCTGTGTGACACCGGTGACCAACTGAGCGTCATACCCGCCTCCGGGCAGGACAGGCGGGACGCCGTTTGCGGCCCCTCTTTGGTCGCTGCTAATGGCTCGGCCATACGCACTTTCGGCCCACGCGTCGTCACCCTCTGCTTCGGCAGCCAGCGTTTTCAATGGACTTTTGTTGCCGCCAGCGTCCCCGTGGCTTTGCTGGGCGCCGACTTCCTCTGCACGCACGGGCTGCTGGTCGACGTCAAACGACGTCGCCTTGTCCACGCCGAGACCTTCAGCTCCCTGGCGTGCACAATGAGCAGCTCTGCGCCGACCGAACTGGCATGCGCCCTCCCGGCAGCGAACGAGTTCGCTCGCCTGCTCGCGGAATTCCCGGCCCTCACGCGGCCGACGTTTTCGGCCGTCGCGGTGCGGCACGGGATCGAGCACCACATACCCACTACAGGCCTGCCGGTCTACGCCAGGGCCCGCTGCCTCGACCCGGCCAAGCTCGCCGTGGCGAAGGCCGAGTTCGACGCATTGGAGCACCTCGGCATCATGCGGCGCTCCGATAGCGAGTGGGCCTCGCCACTGCACATCGTGCTGAAGCCGGGGGGTGGATGGCGCCCATGTGGCGACTACCGCCGTCTCAACGATGCTACCACCCCCGACAGGTACCCGATCCCGCATATTCAGGACTTTTCCGCCCATTTGGCGGGACGGGTCATCTTTTCGAAAATTGACCTGATACGGGGCTACCACCAGGTACCTGTCCGGGCGGCCGACGTCCCGAAGACGGCCGTCATCACGCCGTTCGGCATGTTCGAATTTTTGCGGATGCCATTTGGCCTCAAGAACGTGGCCCAGGTGTTCCAGCACTTGATGGACGGCATGCTGCGTGACCTGCCGTTTCTTTTCGTCTATCTGGACGATATCCTCATCGCCAGCACGTCCCGCGCCGAGCACCTCCTCCACCTCCGAACACTGTTCGGTCGCCTCAGCGAGCACGGCTTAATTGTCAACCCGGTCAAATGCCACTTCGGCGCGACGACCGTTGACTTTTTGGGCCACCGCATCACCAAGACCGGGGCCGTGCCACTGCCGACCAAGGTCGAGGCCATCACCACGTTCCCGCGTCCCCGTTCCATCAAGGCCCTCCAAGAGTTCCTCGGCATGGTGAATTTTTATCACCGATTCGTGCCCCGCGCTGCTCAGCTCATGCGGCCCCTATACGAGGCCCTCCGGGGCAAGCCGGCCAAGCATGACATTGTTTGGTCCGCGGCCATGGACGCGGCCTTCGCCAGCGCCAAACGGGCCCTCACCGGTGCAACGCTGCTGGCTCACCAGGTGCTCAACGCGCCCATCGCCCTCACTACGGACGCCTCCAACTACGCGGTGGGCGCCGTCCATGAGCAATGGGTGGACGGGGTTTGGCAGCCACTCGCTTTTTTCAGCCGGCAACTCCGGCCGAATGAGTTAAACTACAGCACGTTCGACCGTGAGCTGCTCGGGCTATTCCTGGCCGTTCGCCATTTCCGACACCTCCTGGAGGGCCGCCCGTTCACGGCTTTCGTCGACCACAAGCCGTTGGTCTACGCAATGGCTAAGGTCACGGAGCCGTGGTCGGCCCGCCAGCAGCGCCACCTCTCCGCCGTGTCGGAGTTCACCACGGACATCCGGCACGTCGCCGGCAAAAACAACGCCGTGGCCGACTGTCTTTCTCAGGCCAGCGCGAACGCGGTCCACCTCGGCGTAGACTTCGCGCTCATGGCGGCCGACCAGACCACCGACGCCTCGGTGCAGGCACTCCGTGCGGCGGACACGGGCCTCCGCCTGGCCGACATTCCCTTCGCGGGCACCGTCCTGCTCTGCGACGTCTCCCAGGGCCAGCCTCGCCCCATCGTGCCCGTTTCCTGGCAGCGCCGCATCTTCGCCTCCATCCACGGCCTTTCTCACCCGGGCCGGAAAGCTTCTCAGAAGCTGGTGTCGGCGCGTTTCATCTGGCACGGCCTTCGACGAAACATCCGCGACTGGGCCAACGCCTGCACGGCCTGCCAGCGGGTCAAGGTCCACCGCCACACCCAGGCCCTGCTGGCACCTTTCGCCGTGCCTGAACGGCGTTTCGACCATGTCCACGTGGACCTGGTGGGTCCCCTGCCCCCCTCGCGGGGGTTCACCCACCTGCTCACCATGGTGGACAGGACCACCAGGTGGCCGGAGGCCGTGCCCCTCACCTCCACCACCACCGCCGACGTGGTGCAGGCATTCATCGCCACCTGGGTCGCGTGCTTCGGCGCACCAGTGGACGTCTCGTCCGACCACGGCCCACAGTTAACGTCTGAGCTTTGGGGCGCGGTCGCCCGTTCGTTGGGGGTCACGCTGCACCGCACCATTGCCTACCACCCCCAAGCCAATGGGTTGTGCGAGCGGTTTCACTGCTCCATGAAGGCCGCACTCATGGCCGGCCTTCAGGACGACGGTTGGGCCGACCGGCTGCCGTGGGTCCTTTTGGGCCTTCGCACAGCCCCCAAGGAAGACCTCCAGGTGTCCGCCGCTGGGCTCGTCTACGGCCAGCCGCTCCGCGTCCCGGGCGAATTCGTGCCCGACGCTACCAGTCCCTGGTCCGCCGCTCGCCAGCGCTCGGACCTCCAGGAGGCCGCCCGACGATTTGCCCCCGTGCCGACGTCCCGCCACGGTGGCCCCCAGTCCTACGTCCCCCCCGGCGCTTCGCACAGCGGAGTACGTCTTTGTGCGTCATGACGTGCACCGGGGGCCACTCCGGCCGCCGTACGACGAGCCCTTCCGGGTCCTGCGACGGGGCGACAAGTCTTTCATCGTCGACTTCGGCGGCCGGCCGGACCGGATTTCTGTGGACCGCCTCAATCCGGCGCACATGGACATCGACCGACCACCACGGTTGGCCCTTCCTCCGCGGCGAGGCCACCCCCCGTCCACAGTTCCCCCCGCTCGACCACCCACCACCACGTCGGACCCCTCCCCACGACCCTCCAGGGGTCGCTTTGGCCGGGTCATCCGGACTCCCCTTAAATTGACCCTGCCGGTGCAGGTCGATTCTGGAGGGGCGTGTGTAGCGGTTACCGCTGGATGCACACAATCGCCTTGCACCGGCCAGAACATGGCCAGACGTGCCTCTCCCGGGCATGCCCGGACTCACTGTTCCCGGGCACGCCCGAACCTCCCGGGCACGCCCGGTCTCGTCTTTCCCGGGCATGCCCGCTCTCGTCTTTCCAGGGCTCGCCGAGAGCGTCCGGGCATGCCCGCTATCGCCTTTTCAGGGCTCGCCCATAGCGTCCGGGCATGCCCGCTATCGCCTTTCCAGGGCTCGCCCAGAGCGTCCGGGCATGCCCGCTATCGCCTTTCCAGGGCTCGCCCAGAGCGTCCGGGCATGCCCGCTCTCGCCTTTCCAGTGCTCGTCCTGAGCGCCCGGGCACGCCCAGCCTCGACTTGCCAGGCCGCAGCCAAACACGCCCGGGCAGGTCCAGACTCGCCTTTCCAAGGCTCGCCCTTGACACCCGGGCATGCCCGGTATAGCTTTTGCCGGGCAAACTTCCCGACATGAATGTGTATATATATTGCTGCCCGATAAACGGGCTTTTGGCAGAATACCTGAGCTGTTTTGTTTCAATAAAGCAACTCGGACGAATTCCGTCTTTGGTCGCGTCAATTCTTTCGACTCGCGTTGGAGCGCAGCTCCTTCAAGTCCGTATATGAACAACGATCGCCGACACCGGCACAAATGCATGCTCTGGATTGTCCACTCAGTGGTGGCACTCAGTAGAGCGCATACCACCGCCAGGTGGATATTTTATGATTCGTATCCACTGATAGGCTGGATCTGGATCCGACATGAACCAAAATCGAATCAGCTTGTTCTTGTCATCTAAACAACTCATTTAACCAACTCGTACACAACTTTTTGAAATATGCTATATTGTGGCGGACACGAAAGCACTGACGTGGTGACATCACCCCGCACACCAAGTGGGGATGGGCCACGCCAGGGAGAGAGGCGTGGCCTCACGATATACATGGGGCGCGCAGCCTTGAGCAGCTTAGTGCTGCAGTTTGAGTACTTTCAATAAAGACTTTTATGAACCGCGTTGTCCGCTTGCTCTTTGCGTAAGCATTAGCGCGCGCAGCATCGCGCTTCATATGGTGACCTCGACGTTGGATCTGCCGTTGCGATCCTTCCGAACACGACGCCATTGCAATGGCACACGACAAGGTAATGTCGATTAAACTTCCCGAATTTTGGGAGGCCCAGGCCGAAGTCTGGTTCGTTCAAGCCGAAGCCCAATTTCAGCTTCGGCGCCTCACCGGCGACGACACGCGCTATTGCCACGTCGTCGCCTCCCTCGGGCCCGGCACGGCCGCTCGAGTTGTGTCCGTCCTTCGCCACCCAACGGACGGCCACAAGTACGAGGCACTCAAGCGGCTACTCCTAGCCACGTTCGGCCTCACGGACGACGCACGGGCCGACCGCCTCCTGGATCTCCCCGAGCTCGGCGACACGTGCCCGTCGGACCGAATGGACCACTGTTGGGCGACGAAGCCCCCGGTTCTCTATTCCGGGTGCTTTTCCGTCGCCAACTTCCAGCGCAGGTTTGCCTTGCGTTGGCCGGGACCGGGCTAACGGAACCCCGAGCATTGGCAGCCGAGGCGGACAGGTACTTCGCGGCTTCGGATACGCGGGCGAGAGTCGGTGCGGCCGTCACGAACCTCGAGGCTGATGATGCTGATCCACAGCATCAGCTTACACAGCATACGCAGCATGCTGATACACCCCTCGTGACCGCCGCCACGCCCCGCCCACCGCCGCGGCGAAAACCGCCACTGCGGGGAAAACCGCCAACTCCACCGGCCTGGCAGAGCCAGCCACACTCCTCCAGCTCCACCACCTGGTGCTGGTTCCACGCCAAGTTTGGCCATGAGGCTCGGCAATGTCATCCGCCATGCTCCTTCAACAGGTCGTGAAATGCCCGGGCCGGCGCTCAATAGTGGCGATGAGCGCCGGCCGTTCGAGCAGCCTGCTGTTCATAACGGACACCTTATCCGGGCGCCGTTACCTGTGCGACACGGGAGCGCAGGTGAGTGTCATTCCCGCCGGTACATCAGACAAGCACGCCGCGGGCGGGGGCCCCGCGCTGCTTGCCGCGAACGGGACGCTCATCCGTACATACGGCAAACGCTGCCTCTCTCTGCGGGTCGGAGGGCAGGTTTTCCGATGGACGTTTGTCACCGCCGACGTGCCCATGGCACTGCTTGGCGTGGACTTCCTGTGCGCAAATGGGCTCCTGGTCGATGTAAAGCGCCGACTTCTTGTCCAGGCCGAGACGTTCAGCTCGCTCAATTGTGCGCTGCCCAGCTCGTCGAGCAGCTCAACGAGCGGCTTGCCAAGCGTCTTGCCGAACGGTTCGGTTCCGGCCACGTTGGTCTGTACGCTTCCGGCAGCGGACGCATTCACCCGCCTCCTCGCCGGCTTCCCGGCCCTCAGGCGGCCCACCTTCTCGGCGGGGGCCGTCAAGCACAGGGTGGCCCATCACATCCCCACCGTCGGGCCACCGGTCTATGCCCAGGCACGCCGCCTCGAGCCGACGAAGGTGGCGGTGGCAAAAGCGGGGTTCGCTACCCTGGAGCGACTCGGCATCGTTCGGCGCTCAGAGAGCGCTTGGGCATCGCCGCTGCACATCGTGCCGAAGCCCGGCGGGGGATGGCGACCGTGCGGGGACTATCGCCGTCTCAATGACGCCACCACTCCCGACCGCTACCCCGTCCCCCACATTCAGGACTTTTCCGCCCGTTTGGGGGGCATGTCCTTCTTCTCGAAGGTGGACCTCATACGCGGCTACCATCAGGCCCCCGTCAGGCCGGAGGACGTCCTGAAGACGGCAGTCATCATGCCATTCGGACTCTTCAAGTTCCTGCGGATGCCCTTCGGTCTGAAGAATGCGGCTCAGGCGTTCCAGCGACTGATGGACAGCGTCCTGCGCGACTTGGATTTTGTCTACGTCTACCTGGACGATATCCTCGTCGCCAGCGCGTCCCGCGAAGAGCACCTACGCCACCTCCGCACGCTCTTCGAATGCCTGGGCCAGCATGGCCTGATTGTGAACCCCGCAAAGTGCTGGTTCGGCGCCGCCATAATCGATTTTCTGGGGCACCGTGTCACCAGGCACGGAGCTGTCCCCCTGCCGGCCAAGGTGGAGGTGGTGAAGTGGTTGGTTTCCGCGCCCCCACACGATCAGAGGGCTGCAGGTGTTCCTGGGCATGGTGAACTTTTACCATCGGTTCCTGCCCCGTATCGCCCAGCTCCTGCGCCCCCTGCATGAAGCTCTCCGAGGTAAGCCGGGCAAAGGTGACGTTACCTGGACCGAGCAGATGGACACGGCGTTCACAGGCACGAGGCTCGCCTTGGCTAACGCCACCATGCTCACGCACCCGGCGCCCAATGCACCGATCGCCCTCACCACCGACGCCTCGGACTATGCGGTGGGTGCGGTGCACGAGCAATGGGTGCGTGGAGCTTGGCAGCCGCTGGCGTTCTTTAGCCGGCAGCTTCACCCGCCCGAACGCCATTACAGTACCTTCGACCGCGAGTTGCTCGGGCTTCACTTGGCGGTCAGGCACTTCCGCCATCTGCTCGAGGGCCGTGCGTTCACGGCCTTCGTCGACCACAAGTCGCTGATCTTCGCGATGGGCAAGGTCACCGAGCCGTGGTCGGCCCGGCAGCAGCGTCACCTCTCGGACGTGTCCGAGTACACGACGGACATCCGGCACGTCACGGGGAAGGACAACCCGGTGGCGGATTGCCTTTCCCGGGCCGTCGCCCATGCAGTCCACCTCGGCATCGACTATGCCCGGATGGCAGCGGACCAGGCCGCTGACCCCGACGTCCAGGCCTTGCAGACCGCCGTCACGGGCCTCCGCGTCACCGAGGTGCCATTTGACGGCGCGGGCGCGGCCCTCTTGTGCGACGTCTCCCTCGGGCGTCCTCGCCCCATCGTGCCCGCGGGCTGGCAGCGCCAGGTGTTTGACGCCATCCATGGCCTGTCCCACCCGGGCGCGAGGGCCTCCCAAAGGTTGATCGCCGACAAGTTCGTCTGGCATGGCCTCCGGAAGGCCGTCCGTGGCTGGGCCAGGACGTGCCTCGCGTGCCAGCGCGCCAAGGTGCACCGGCACACCCAGGCCCCGTTGGCCCCGTTCACGGTGCCGGAACGCCGGTTTGACCACGTCCACGTGGACCTGGTGGGACCTCTGCCCCCCCTGGGCAGACCGCACCACCTCACCACCACCACCACGGTCATCCGTTTGCCCCGCAAACTGACCCTTCAGGTGCGCGGGGATTCTGGGGGGGCGCGTGTGGCGGACACGAAAGCACTGACGTGGTGACATCACCCCGTGGGTTTCACCCACGTCCTCACCATGGTGGACCGCACCACCCGGTGGCCGGAGGCCGTGCCCTTGGCGTCGACGACGGCGGCCGATGTCGCGCAGGCTTTCATCGCCACCTGGGTCGCCCGGTGCGGCGCCCCCTCAGACATCTCGTCTGACCGCGGCCTCCAGTTCACCTCGGAGCTCTGGGGGGCAGTCACGCAGGGGCTCGGGGTCCGGCTGCACTGAACCACGGCCTACCACCCCCAGGCTAACGGCCTGTGTGAGCGATTTCACCGCTCATTGAAGGCCGCGCTCCGGGCCACCCTCCGCGACGGCGGCTGGGTCGACAGGCTCCCCTGGGTCCTGCTGGGCCTCTGGACGGCGCCCAAGGAGGACCTGCGTGCATCCGCAGCAGAGTTGGTCTTCGGGCAACCGCTGCGGGTGCAGGGCGAGTTCCTCCCCGACTCCACGGCACCATGGTCCGCGGCACAGCAGCGCTCCGCTCTGCAAGAGACCGCCCAGAGGTTCGCTCCAGTGCCAACGGCATGCCACGGGCACCCACCGACGCACGTCGCCCCGGAGCTTCGCACGGCGGAGTACGTCTTCGTCCGCCACGATGCCCACCGGACACCACTGTGGCCCCCGTACGACGGGCCTTTCCACGTGCTGGAGACCGGGGCGAAGCACTTCACCCTGGACATCGGCGGTACTCCTGACCACGTTTCTGTAGACCGCCTCAAGCCGGCCCACCTCGACGTGGACCATCCACCGCCAGTGGCTCGACCCCCGCGTCGGGGCCGCCCCCCTGCGGGCGGACCCCCGGCACCGCCCAGCCCCCCCACCGCCACGCCGCCCCCCGGTCCTGCAGACGGAGGCATCCCAGATGGCATCCCTGCACCCAGACGCCGCCAGTCGCCAGGGGGCGTTTTGGCCGGGTCATCCATTTGCCCCGCAAACTGACCCTTCAGGTGCGCGGGGATTCTGGGGGGGCGCGTGTGGCGGACACGAAAGCACTGACGTGGTGACATCACCCCGCACACCAAGTGGGGATGGGCCACGCCAGGGAGAGAGGCGTGGCCTCACGATATACACGGGGCGCGCAGCCTTGAGCAGCTTAGTGCTGCAGTTTGAGTACTTTCAATAAAGACTCTTTTATGAACCGCGTTGTCCGCTTGCTCTTTGCGTAAGCATTAGCGCGCGCAGCATCGCGCTTCAATATATCGTTTTAGGGCCCCATCTCTCAATGGTCATGAATCGCTTAATAAATTAAAAATTCCCGTATCCGGATCCGGATTCGAATCCGCACCAAAATTGAATCAATTCATCCTCGTCATATACCTAACCTGGTCACCAAGTTTCGTCCGAATCCATCCACAACTTTTTGAGATATCCTGTTCATAGACAAACAGACCGGCAGTGGTGAAAACACAACCTCCATCCACCTTTGGTGGTGGAGGGAAAGAAAGCGCGCCAAATGGTAAACCTTTTATAGAACTCCTTTTTATGGCTCTCTAATGATCGATCCCCTCCGAACCCCCACCATTACCCTACTCTGTTTCCTTCTCACCCCTTTGATCCTCCGTCACAGTTTACCCTAAAATACACGCCCTAAAATGAAAGATCCTTTTTATAATCTCCGACACTCCATCCCTTGGCACAGCCTTTACCTGGCAGCCGTTACCTGGCACTCCGGCACGCACACTGCAGCACTGTTAGCCTGTTCATGGCCATGCCCGTGGAACATCCACGGAAGGGAGGATGTGGCGTATGGATAGAGTGTACCATTATGGATGGCATAGGGGCTTTCCTTGTCCGAGTAAGAGTTAGGAAGAAAGATGAGAATGAAGAGTGCATCTATGAACAACGTATTTATTGCAATCTACTTAAATGACAACGCTACGATATACTTTTGAAAAATGAATGGATTCGTAATAGGAATCGGCATAGCGCCATTCTGGGAGTGTTACGTCTCGCCACCTGCTACACCTCTCTGAGTTACGAGGATTTATGCAACGCACCCCGAGTATCGCAACGTCATTCCATTTAACTTTATTAAAATGACGATAAAGACGTTTCCTTATATATCCTAATTTAAAATGTTCAAGGGAATAAAAAGACCATTTGGTTCACACCACCCATCACACCACTCGACTGTCGAATCAGCGGACGGCTCGCATCGCCTTCGCCCAGCAGACGCCAATACGATGGTGTCGTAAGATGGCATCGTATCGGCCGATAATCGGATGCTTTTGGGTCCCAAAGTCGGCGAACTCAGATTTTTCGAGTATGGCTGTACGTGATAAACAAAGAGCGCGGTTCGTAGATGGAAAATGCATTAGTGCCGTGGGCATCGGGTCACTGGGTGCGGCATAAAAGGGATAACAAAGTCGAGTCCTTACGGTATTATTATATAGATTATGGGTATTTGGGGTCTTTTGAGGTCTTGGTGGACCGAAAGGGTCATCAAAAGTCTAAGGAGTCTCAGCAGTCTAAAGGGTCAAAAGGTATATTCCAACAGTGCATAATAAATAGACGTACGTAATTAATAGATGGGATGCCGCCGATGTCCAGACAGTACATAATTAATAGATATACGTGGTATAGTCACAGGGTTTCACCGCCTCTCGGATTCACAAAGCGTGTTTTTCCGTTCTACACCATCAGTCCATCATTGGTCTTTAAATGTTGGAAATGGATGATTCGGGGTTTCAATCCCAAACAGATCCACTAACGTTACATTGAGGTTTCTGGTGCGGTCATACTAAACACCGTTCAGAGACGCCCGGGAAACGTTTTTAGCGAATGAACACTTTTTTAGCAGTCGGAACTGCTGATATTCTCAATTCTGCTGTTTAAATTTTGAAAATCTGTTCAAATTAAGAGTTTGTGGAGCATATCACATTGAGCGGAAATTAAATAAAGGCACGAACACCACCCAGAGACGTCCGGGTATGCCATGTCTGGACTCTCTATGTACAGGGACCAACATCCTCCTAACCCCACCACCCCCATCCACTGCTCTCTCCACCTTCATACAGCTCTCTGGGCGTCTCCGGACGTTTCCGGGCATCTCCGGACATCCCCGGGTGGTGCTTAGTATGACCCTTCTGGTACCCCATGATTTATTATTCTTCAAACTTCACCATCACATTTCACTCTTGCCTTCAATTCATTTATCATGGTCTACGAACATATCCATCACCGGATCTGAGTTTAGATTCTTCGTTCCTTCTCACATTGACTAACCTTCACGACAATAGAATGAAACAATGGATGTTCAGATTTTTTTTTTATACCTGGGCTAAACTTCATAATAGCCGGCGAAGCCGGTGTTGTGAATAAACGCGTACGTATTATGTTGAAAACCAGATTATGCTGGATCCTTTGAGAATTCCAAGCTTTGACGCACCAAATCGCTCAATGGAGGCCGCCATCTTGCGGATGCGGAAGTATGCATAACAAATTGAAAAAAATTCAATTGGAGTTTGTTTCACCCGTCTTTTTTTGATTCACAATCTTATGCACCTCTAATTTGTAATTAAAATACTTTAAGACCAACCTCGTTCCCCAGGCCCACACGGGCCCTGGTTATCTTCAACGAAAATCGTCACCAAACACCGGAACCAATGAGATTCGAGCATTTGGAAAAATATTTCAAAAACCAACTCAGTCAATGGAGGCCGCCATCTTCCGGATGCGGAAGTTTGCATAAAAAAATTGCGAAAAAGTTCAATAGGCGTTTGTTTCACCCGTCTTTGTTTGATTCACAATCTTATGCACCTCTAATTTGTAATTAAAATACTTTAAGACCAACCTCGTTCCCCAGGCCCACACGGGCCCTGGTTATCTTCAACGAAAATCGTCACCAATTACCGGAACCAATGAGATTCGAGCATTTGAAAAAATATTTCAAAAAAGCTTTTTACCGCGTTTCGGACGCTGAAAACGGCGTCAAATATTCTAAAATTGACGAAGAATTATTTTTTAGAAATCTCGCGGCCGTAGGGGATAGTTTTTCACGGCTGGAAATATCCAAAGTTGAGACGGAATTCACCGAATTAATCAAGAAGGAAATTTTCTAAATTGTAATCTCATCCAGAATGCAAATGGTGTCATTTTGAACTAGGTACGGTACCTACTACACCTGCCTACTACCAACTACCTAACCTACTGATGCCATAGTGATGGGTAAAATAGTGGCAAGAGGCTTTGGCTTCGCCGGCTCATTGCGGCTTTGCAGTAGCGTCATATTAGAGCTCACACACACACACACACACACACACACACACACACACACACACACACGGACATACTAACGAGACAAACACTCAACGCAGCCACTGAGCTTGGGGGAAGCGTCGTAACCACCGTCACTTCCAGGGATACTCTGGGTTACCCAGGGACGTCATAACAATGGCGCTGCTTTTCTCACCGTACTCAGTGGGGCATTTTCTCAAGAGGAATTTTCTCCTCCTTTCTCCTCTCCATGGATGCCATCCGAATGGGCATTGTCCGTGCTCTATTCCTTTCAAGTAAGAAAGCAGCACATACCATTTTTGAAGTCTTTGGTGTGGCTTGAACCATTACAAACCAGATGGGTGTTTGTTTGGAGACACCCTCTCCCTACTGGAGCTCACCCGCCCTTTGCCAGAGCATCCGCCAGAATGATTTATGTGAAGCCGTTTATCCTTCATTTGAAGTTGTTTATCATTCATTGTGCCTCATTCCACTTCATTCACCCCAATGATCCACGACAAAGGAATGGCCATAACTTCCCATCTCTGAACACAAGTAATTCACAAAGTTCAACAAAAGACCAAGATTGGTAAATGCATGTCTGAGAAATGGTTGAAGACTTGTTCAACATCGGGTTTTTTGATGGTCTTTTGTAAAATGGCCGCTAGTCGGCCATCTTTGATTGCACCATGAAACAAGAGGCCATATTTGAAAAGGATGCATTGTGTTTTTTCCAAGTATGAACAAAATCCGTCCATACATGTCCGAGATATGGTTGCGGATGCACCCTGTTTCGGACTAAATCCGGGGATAATAATGGGGGTAAAGGTTGCCCTGGAGAACATTAGGTGCACAATAAGGGGTTATGACATCAATATGTTTTTATTTTCCCAAAACAAATCCCATTCCCACTCACCTGAGGGTTCGTAACTTTGTTTGGGATTTCAGACCTTCCATCAACCCCTCCAGTCCCTCATCACCGATGGGATTCAAACTCAAACTATAAGTAAAGGAGGGAAAGAGAAAAACCCTGAGGTTATCATTCCATTGACAACATGGATAACTTTGGGAATACTTTCACCATTTCAATAGTTATGTTTTCAACAGTTATGTCCCAATGAGGGAGTTTCGTTCACAATGGTCCATAAAGGCTTCTTCGTTCATTACGAGGTGTCGTGGTGAAGAAGCTTCAATCCCAATGGGCCGCGAAGACTTTGTTCAAAACAAAGAACATGGTGGTTTTGAACTGATTCATTTTTCTGATAAGCATTTACTTGTAAACTTTACAGCCACGACTTTAAAGTATTAAGGAGAGCAGCGAGAGGGGACATAACGAAGGGAAGGGGAGGAAGAGAAAACGGAGGGAGTCAGTGGGGTGCAGGTAGGGATGAGTGCCTCAACGGTGGGGAAGACGAGTCAAATTATGGAATTATAACCCAGTCAGTCCCGCTCCATAAACAATAATATAATTATGAGATTATGACCCAGGCCCTCTCCATGGACAATAATAATAATTATGGGATTTTGACCAGTCCCTCTCCATAGACAATTATATAATTATGGGATTATAACAGTCCCACTCCATAAACAATTATATAATTATGGGATTATAACCCAGTTCCTCTCCATAAACAATTATATAATTATGGGATTATAACACATTCCCTCTCCATAAACAATTATATAATTATGGGATTATAAACCAGTCAGTCCCGCTCCATAAACAATAATATAATTATGAGATTATGACCCAGTTCCTCTCCATGGACAATAATAATAATTATGGGATTATGACCAGTCCCTCTCCATGGACAATAATAATAATTATGGGATTATGACCAGTCCCTCTCCATAGACAATTATATAATTATGGGATTATAACAGTCCCACTCCATAAACAATTATATAATTATGTAATTATAACCCAGTTCCTCTCCATAAACAATTATATAATTATGGGATTATAACACATTCCCTCTCCATAAACAATTATATAATTATGGGATTATAAACCAGTCAGTCCCACTCCATAAACAATAATATAATTATGAGATTATGACCCAGTCCCTCTCCATGGACAATAATAATAATTATGGGATTATGACCCAGTCCCTCTCCATAGACAATAACAGAATTATGGGATTATAACCCAGTCAGTCCCTCTCCATAAACAATTATATAATTATGTATTGATAACCCAGTCCCTCTCCATAAACAATTATATAATCATGGGATTATAAACCAGTCCCTCTCCATAAACAACTATATAATTATGGGATTATAACCCACTCCCTCTCCATAAACAATTATATAATTATGGGATTATAACCCAGTCCCCCTCCATAAACAATTATATAATTATGGGATTATAACACAGTCCCTCTCCATAAACAATTATATAATTATGAGATTATAACAGTCCCTCTCCATAAACAATTATATAATTATGTAATTATAACCCAGTTCCTCTCCATAAGCAATTATATAATTATGGGATTATAACACATTCCCTCTCCATAAACAATTATATAATTATGGGATTATAAACCAGTCCCTCTCCATAAACAACTATATAATAATGGGATTATAACCCAGTCCCTCTCCATAAACAATTATATAATAATGGGATTATAACCCAGTCCCTCTCCAAAAACAATTATATAATTATGGGATTATAACCCAGTCCCTCTCCATAAACAATTATATAATTATGAGATCATAACCCAGTCCCTCTCCATGAACAATTATATAATTATGGGATTATAACCAAGTCCCTCTCCATAGACAATAATATAATTATGGGATTATAACCCAGTCCCTCTCCATAAACAATTATATAATTATGGGATTATAACCCAGTCCCTCTCCATGATCAATTATATAATTATGGGATTATAACCAAGTCCCTCTCCATAGACAATAATATAATTATGGGATTATAACCCAGTCCCTCTCCATAAACAATTATATAATTATGGGATTATAACCCAGTCCCTCTCCATGAACAATTATATAATTATGGGATTATAACCCAGTCCCTCTCCATGAACAATTATATAATTATGGGATTATAACCAAGTCCCTCTCCATAGACAATAATATAATTATGGGATTATAACCCAGTCCCTCTCCATAAACAATTATATAATTATGGGATTATAACCCAGTCCCTCTCCATGAACAATTATATAATTATGGGATTATAACCAAGTCCCTCTCCATAGACAATAATATAATTATGGGATTATAACCCAGTCCCTCTCCATAAACAATTATATAATTATGGTATTATAACCAAGTCCCTCTCCATAAACAATTATATAATGATGCGATTATAACCCAGTCCCTCTCCATAAACAATTCTATAATTATCGGATTATAACCCAGTTCCTCACCATAAACAATTATAAACAATGATAATTATATATGAACACAGGAAGTGTTGGATTTGTTTCCATGAAATCTCAAACTGAAAATGTCGTTTATAAACCTAGTGATGAGATTTCACAAAACCGTGTCCAGTGAAAGAGAAGAAGAAGAACAAAGATCCCAAAAACAGTTCAGGACTCACTCAATATCCTCCAAGTTGTTGATGTTCTTGAGGTCCCACAGGATAGGCCCAGACTTGGGGCTCAGTTTACATTTCCTCAACCTATGAAGAGATAAAAACTTCTGAGGAATGAAAAAATAACCATCAGTAAAAAGTTATTGATGAACGAGTTCATTAGAAGGTTCGTTATTGCAGGTTTAGAGATTATTCAATAATCGGAAAATGAACAGGTTGAAGGTCATGTGACTGACAATAATGCAAACTCGCTTTCCATGATACTGTTGCGGTTTTGAGAACCCACACAGGTAACATCATTAAAGGTTAAAGGTTGCACCCCATAGATAGGCCATATGCCACACGTAGGTCACCTTAGAACGTCAGTTATTTCATAGTATGTGTTTAGATAAGGCCATGTCCAGTAGTTGCATCTGCGTTGTGTAAAACAAATAAGAGTAGGCCCCATTCGTTCATTTTTGCAGCCTCCCTTCCATCGACGCCATTAAGCGCTAGCCAGTCTTTACATCGCCCTCGCCCTTTAGGTTGCCAGCAGCCGTCGCGAACTCGTTGGGCTTCCGCTCAAACCAGCCCAAAGCCCATGAGGTAAGGCCCGAAAAGGGGCAGAGCGCAAGGGTGGAGGTGTGGCCATGACAAGCAGCCATCAAGGCGGAGCCGGTAAGCCCTCACCAGCCAACCAGGGCTCGAGGGAGATCGCCTGACAGGATGTGGCTAGAGATTCGAGAGGGTTCGCTGGGCCTGGCAATATAACCCCTTGCACGAGGCCCCCACCTCAGTTATGAGGGGAGGACTGATTGTGAACGGAGTTATGATGGGAGAGGCGCCTGAACATTGTACCTGAGTTGTGAGAACGGACGCAACTGTGATCATTGTAATTGAGGTATGAGCCGGGGTCCTCTGTTGAAGAGTTGAGTGCGAGAGAGAGAGATGCGCTGTGGCAACCAGCTTTACAAAGGGCGAGCGCACGGCACGCATTGCCGAGGACTGCAGCGTGCAGAAGGACATTGGGGAAGGGGCGATTGGATCGATCATAGTAATACCGGGAGCGTGTGAAAAGGCGCCGGTACACATACGGGTATTACGTACGCCGTCTGATCGCCAGCTTACCTATCCCCCGCTATATAATTGTCTGTATTGCGCCTACGTCACAGGGAGAGCTGCCTGCCGTCTTTCACCATCTGCACGGTATGAGTCGGGGACCGGACGAGCTGTGGACCCTTGGACCCTCAGCCCGACCATCTTCAAACCCCGTGTGAGTGACCCTGAGAGTGAGTCTGAGAGTGAACGGGCCCGTGTCCAGGGAATAAGTATAAGACTGTTTTAAGGCTGCCCTGTGTATCTGCTTCTTCCTCTTCTCTGTACATTCTTCCGTTTCCTTCCTCTTCTTATTAGTGTACAAATTGTGAATAAATTGCCTGTTCTTCCTGGTTTTCCTCTTAATCCAATCGTCCCAGTCATTTCTCAATTGGGTAAGCGTGGCACGATTACAACCGCTTAGAATCGGGTTTAGTACCTGCTAACGGCCCAAATCGCGGCTCACTTCGCTCGGCATGTCCACTAACGCCGTGGTTCGGGCAGGAGTTATTTCCTCATTTCCAGTCAGCGTTAGTACTTCGGTAATAGGACCAAATTCGACCAACAACCCTATTTAACGCTGCCCGGGAAGGACGTTATAGCCCCCAGGATCGCGTCGGTCAGATAAAGGACAAGGGGATTAATCCCCCCTTGATAAGGGGAAGGCCTACGTCGGAGATCCGCAACAATACATTGTCCATGGGACTTTCAATCATGGAAACAGAAGTTTGTACAAAGGAGAAGTAAATAAATAAAACACCTAAAAGTTGGATTAATGGAGGGTGTGGGGTGTTAGGGTCAGGCTGGGGGGGGGGGGGTACGCAGTATAAAACAACTGGACACCACTCAGACCTTCAGAAAGGAAAACGGAATTTGAAAAAAGTGGATTTGGGGTGTATTAATGGGGGTAGAAAAAATCAAGGTTTTGGATGGGGGAAGATAAGAGATGGTGGTGAACAGCTGTTTTAAAGACCTGGAGGGAGGAGTGGCACTGAAGAGAGTGAGGGAGTTTGTTCCAGAGGTGGGAGAAAAGAGGAATCAAGGAGTGAAGGTTAATACAGTCTTGATTTTGGCAGTTTTACAATAAGAGGGTTTCTGGTCGATCTTGTGCGATCTGTAGGGGTATTTGGGGGACAGCATGAAGCCGAGCTAGGTGTGATGCAGGAGCACCAGCCCAGAGGGGAGAGCAGTATTCCATTGAGCTGCAGATGAAAGCCTTGTATGTGCAGAGGAGCTCAGGTGTGCTAAGGAAGGACTTCGCACAACGGAGGATGCCCAGTCGGCGACTGGCTTTGGAGGCTAGCTTGGAAATGTGTTTTTCCCACGAAAGATCATGGCAGATCGTGAGACCCAAAATCTTGAGTGACAGAACTTTTTGGAGACGATTGTTGAGAAATTACACAGGAGGGTTGTCCAGATGGTCTTTTGGAGAGACAATGTGAGAGTGTGAAAGGTTTGAATAAAATCGCAACATGCATGCTCAATAAATGTCTGTGGACATGTTGAAGTAACAAAATGGCCGCCAGTCGGCCATCTTGGAACTGATCTCAAAAGAAAATGACGCACATATGTAAACCATCATTCTTTATCTGTGTGCCAAGTTTGAACAACATTGGTAAATGCATGTCTAAGAAATGGTTGAGGACATGTTCAACATCGGGTTTTTTTACAACTAAAATGGCCGCCAGTCGGCCATCTTTGAACGCATTGCGAAACAATATGATGTGGACAAGTATACTTTCATGTATTGTATTTGCGCCAAGTATGAACAAAATCCATCGACACATCTCTGAGATATAGTTGCGGCCGGACGGACGGTCGAGACCCGATCCAGAAGGACTAAGTCCAGCGGGGGCTAATAATATTATAAACAATAACAACTACGTGTGTACAGGGAGAGGTGAAACAGGATACAGGGAGAGGTGAGGGATACAGGTGAGGATACAGGTGAGGATACAGGTGAGGTGAGGGAGAGGGATACAGGTGAGAGGGATACAGGGAGAGGTGAAAACATGCTTACAATGTAAAATGAGTAAAAGTATTCTGCCCTTTGTTAACATATTATAATACATAAGAATACATGATATTAGAATACATTTCTAAAGTTTGTTCTCAGTAAGGTTAGAGCTCCGTCCGGAACCTGAGCGCAGACACCCCCGAATAAGTTAACCTACCTCAGCGTGGACCCCTCTAGGCTTGGAACCCAAGCTACTGCCTCATCCCCCAATCCCATAACCTGTTTTTCCTTGTGACCCAATCAGGTACTGCCTTCAGAAAGTAGTCACCCACTTGACATTTTTCACATTTTGTTCTGTTACAGCCTGAATTTAAAATGGATTAAATTGAGATTTCGGTCATTGATCTACACGTAAGATACCCCATAATGTCAAAGTCGCATTTTTTTTCTTTTTTTTTTTTCAAAATTATTAAAAATGAAAAGCTCAAATGTCTCGAGTCAATAAGCATTCAATCCCTTTGCTATGATACTCCAAATTGAGCTCAGGTGCATCCAATTTCCTTTGATCATACTTGACATGACTCGACCACTTGATTGGAGTCCACCTGCGGCCAATTCAATTGATTGAACATTATTTAGAAAGAAACACACCTTTCTATATAAGGTCCCACAGTTGACAGCGCATATCAGAGCAGAAACTCGACCATGAAGTTCAAGGAACTGTCCGAGAACTCTGAGATTGAATTATGAGGAGGCAAAGATCTGGGGAAGGGTATAAAACACTTTCTTGAGTGTTGAAAGTTCCCAAGAGCATGGTGAGCTCCATCATTAGGAAATGGAAAGAGTGTGGAACTACCCAGACTCTACTTAGAGCTGGACATCCGACCAAACTGAGCAACCAGGCAAGAATGACCTTGGTGGGGAAGGTCACCAATAACCCATTGACCACTGTGACAGAACTACAGACTTCCTTGGCGAATATGGGAGAACCTGCCAGAAGGCCAACAGTCTATGCAGCACTTCATAAATCCAGGCTTTATGGGAGAGTGGCCAGAAGGAAGCCACTCCTGAGAAAAAGGCTCTTGACAGCACACCTGGAGTTTGCGAAAAGGCACGTGAAAGATTCTGAAGCATGAGGCAAAATATTATGTGGTATGACGAGACAAAAATTCAACTCTTTCTCCTGAATGCAAAGCGTAACGTCTGGTGAAACCCCAGTGCAGCTCATCACCAATACAACACCATCCCTACCTAGAGCATGGTGGTGGCACAATCATGCTATGGGGATGCTTTTCATCGGCAAGGACTGGGACACTTGAAAGGATTGAGGGAATAATGAATGGAGCCAAATACAGGTAAATCCTTGAGAAGAACCTGATTCAGGGTGCAAAACAGCTTAGACTGTGGTGAAGATTTATGTTCCAATAGGACAATGACCCTAAGAATACATCCAAAGCAACACTGGCACGGCTTCAGAACAAGCACATAAAAGTTATTGCGTGGTCCAGCCAAAGCCCAGACTTGAATCCCATGAATAATCTTTGGAAAGACTTGAAAATTGCTGTTCACTGACGCTCCCCATCCAATTTGTCAGAGCTTGAGCAAATCTGCAAAAAAGAATGGGAGGAACTCCCCAAATCCAGATGTGCAAAGCTTATACAGACATACCCAAGAAGACTCAAAGCTGTAATTGCTACCAAAGGTGCTTTTGTGAAGTATTGACTCAGAGGGCTGAATACTTATGTAAATTAGATATTTCTGTATTTCATTTTTAATCATTTTGGAAAATTTTCTTAAATAAAATTTCACTTTGATATTATGGGCTACTATGTGCAGATTAGTGACCAAAAAATCTCAATTTAATCTATTTTAAATTCAGGCTCTAATAACAAAATGTGAAAAAAGTCAAGGGGGTGAATACTTTCTGAAGACCCTGTACTTCAGGTGTCTGCACTCAAGCAAGTAACAGCGAACAATCAGTAAACCACACAGTTTGAAAAGGTTTTTCGTAAATTGTAAAACATCCAATGGAATTACACATGGGTACAAATCCAAAATCTATAACCAATCAGAAGAGAGATTCAAATCAAGACCGGGGTGTGTTCTGTTATCAATTCTCTTGCAGAGCGCTCACAAAATGGCTCAAGCACCCGCAGTGGCATTATTTTGCCTTTGATTTTGTAATATTGTTATGTTTGTGAGGGGCGTTAGAGATTACCTTAGAACAGATACAACTGTATGGAGTAGCATGGCCCGTATGCGAGTAGGTCACCAATCTTGATGTAATAAGTAGGGATACGTTAGCTTAAGGATTGTCTCTTTGAATGTCACTCTGTGGAGGGTGGTGCATTGTATTCAAATAAGGATTAAGTTAATTAAATGTGGATAGAAACCTCCTGTAGACCAAGGGTTCTCAACCTATTGCATCTCAAGGCCCACATGAGTACATGTCAAAAAGGTCAGGGGCACATAAGAAATAATGATAACAGGGTGCTATGAATGTACAGTTATATGTAGCTGTCTGCTGCAATGGAATAAATAAAATATAATAATAATAATAATAATAATAAGACATAAAATGTAATCGCCCCTTTCGTGGTTTAGTAATTTAGCAGTACAGAGTGAAAGACCGTCAGTCTTTGGTCGGATGACAAAATAAAATCTTCTGCATATATTTTTATATGCTCATGTATTGTCTTTGTGCCAAGTTTGAACAAAATTGGCCTGTACATCTCCGAGATATGGTTGCGGACGCACGGACGGATGGACGAGACCAAATACATATGCCCCCGTTTTGGATGTTTCGATCAACCAAATAGGGTCAATGGCGAAACAGCAAATACCAAATCCGCGAATGTCACGGGTGGCAAATCTCACGTCATTTCCTAATTCCCCTTTAAACTCAATCTCTCGATATTTTCATTCTAAACAGCATCATTCCAATCACAAATTAATACAATATAATTAATGTTACTTTTTTTCGTGAGGTAAATTTTATGAACACTCTGGAGGTAAATGAATAACCTGCCTCCTCAGATTGGTATGATTTCCGCAGACCACTAGGTTGTGCCTTGCGGCCCACTGATGGGCATTCATTCCTATCTCTGAACACAAGCAAATCACAAAGTTCAACTGAAGGTCAATAATGGAGGTCAAAGTTCACCGGAAGACCTTCAGGTACACAATCGGAGATTATTACGTCATAATGTTTTTATTCCCAAAACAAATCCCATTCCCACTCACCTGAGGATTCGTAACTTTGTTTGGGATTTCAGAACTTCCATCAACCCCTCGAGTCCCGCATCACCGATGAGATTCCAACCCAAACTGGGGGTAAAGGAGGTAACGAGAAAAAACCCGAGGTTATCATACCATTAACAACATGGAGAAATTTGGGAATACTTTGACCATTTTAATAGTTATGTTTATAAATCACATCAACACCAAATAATTATGGGATTATAACCCAGTCCCTCTCCATAAACAATTATATAATTATGGGATTATAACCCAGTCCCTCTCCATAAACAATTATATAATTATGGGATTATAACCCAGTCCCTCTCCATAAACAATTATATAATTGTGGGATTATAACCCAGTCCCTCTCCATAAACAATTGTATCATTATGGGATGAAACCCCAGTCCCTCTCCATAAACAATTATATAATTATGGGATTATAACCTAATCCCACTCAATAAACAATTATATAATTATGGGATTATAACCCAGTCCTTCTCCATAAACAATTATATAATTATGGGATTATAATCCAGTCCCTCTCCATAAACAATTATATAATTATGGGATTATAACCCAGTCCCTCTCCATAAACAATTGTATAATTATGGGATGAAACCCCAGTCCCTCTCCACACACAATTATATAATTATGTGATTATAACCTAGTCCCACTTCATAAACAATTATATAATTATGGGATTATAACCCAGTCCCTCTCAATAAACAATTATATAATCATGGGATTATAACCCAGTCCCTCTCCATAAACAATGATATAATTATGGGATTATAACCTAGTCCCACTTCATAAACAATTATGGGACTATAATCCAATCCCTCTCCATAAACAATTATATAATTATGTTATTATAACCCAGTCCCTCTCCATAAACAATTATATAGTTATGGGATTATAATCCAGTTCCTTTCCATCAACAATTCCTAGCTCAAAGGCAGGGCGACGTCGCAGTGTGACGAAGGCTTTCGGCACCCAGTGATGATGTCGTGCAGTGCCTGGATTTTGAATAGCAAGGGGCGGACAACAAAAACCTCAATAACAGTTCAGGACTCACTAAAGTTCCTCCAAGTTGTTGATGTTCTTCAGGTCCCTCAGGATCGGCCCAGACTTTGTGCTCAGGTCACATTCCTCCAACCTGAGGAGAGATAAGAACTCCAACGAGTGAAACAGAGAATCATCAGTAGAACGTTGTGGATAAACGGTTTATTCGAAGGTTCTTTGTTCCAGGTTAAGAGATAATTAAATAATCTGAAAATGAACAGGTTGAAAGGAAACGAAAGGGGGAAGGGTGTTGGGAAGGTTAGTTCTGCTGATTTCGTTTGCATTTGTTAAAGATGCCAGTTAGGTAGAAAACTGGATAAATCTACTTCCAACCATAGGTACCAGATCATTGCGATAGGAGGGTGGGGATAGGTAGAAGATTTGCATGGCTTACTTGATTTCGTGAGTAGAGAGAGAGAGAGAGAGAGAGAGAGAGAGAGAGAGAGAGAGAGAGAGAGAGAGAGACAGAGGAAGGTAGAGAGAAAAAGAGAGAGTGAGAGACTGACTTTTGAGGTCCTTTTATAATAAAAAATATAAAATGTGTGTGTACGTACAATTAACAAATCGACAATGCCAACATAACAGGAGAAAGGATGAAAGTGAGGAAAACAAGTGTGGAGAGTAAATCAGTTCATTTTAAGAACAAAAAATAAAACAAAAGAACAAAACAAGTACACATACATTCAAAGTACACCGCCCCCATGCCAAATAATTAAATATGCTGCAGCGCGGCATTGCCGGGGCGCCTCCGGCGCCCGGCAATACCGCAGTGGAGCTCATTGAGGCTGCATTGGGAGGGAGAGGTGTACACTAATTGATTGATTAATTGTATAATTAAAATCAATAAAAGATTATCACAAAATATTTTCATAATCAATTGGCTAATCGCATAACTAAACCACTAGTGCTTCATCCGAAGATGTATCTTTTAGAAATTTAATTAAATAAGTCATTTATAAAAAATTAAATAATTAATTGATTACTCAATAAATAATTAATCGATTAATCAATAAATAATTAATAGATGAAATGATTAATCAATAAATCAAAAATATCCTTGATAGCCACATCACTTGGTCACTCATGTCCAAATATTAGCTTCCCAGCTCAAAAGGTGCCTGAGATATTGGCCAAATGAGAAAGAAAATAAATAAATGATTAATAATGAAAATAAATAAATAATAATCATAAAAAAATTAAATTATTAATCAATTCGGTCAGAGAACACATAAACTACCACTATTTCATCAGAATCTGTAACTTTAAAAAAAAAAAATTTTTTGTCATTAATCGAATAATTAAATAATTAATCGATTAATTGATTAATTAATAAATCAAAAATATCCTTTGCAGCCAAATCACCTGGTCATTGGCATGTCCAAATGTCAGCTTCCTAACTCAAAAGGTGCCTGAGTTAATGGTCAGAAGAGAAAGGAAATTTGATTAATTTAATAAGTACTTAATTAATCGCTAATAATTAAATAACTCCTCAATTTATTGATTAATCAAAAAAAAAAAATACCGTTTTTGACAAAGGACTTGCTCACTACTGTGCCGAAATTTCAGCTTCCTCGCTCAAAGGATGGCTGAGATATCGCCCGGACAAACAAACAAACAAACAAACAAACAAGAAAGCAAGAAAACAAGAAACCAGAGTGAAAACTGAGTACTCTCTTTCAGCGTGCGTCACTGCCGAGCCCCCTTCGGTGCCCGGCAATGACGATTTGCAATGCCTGGAGATGGCATAGGAAAGGAGCGGTGTACAATATAGAAAGACTTGATTCTTTAACAAATGATATGCCAACAGTAATACTAATTCATTTCGACGAACTTCCCAGTCACTTTCAAAACATCATTTTTCCACAGAAAAAAGTACTACCATGGTCTTGGAGAAATTGAATTCAAGTTTTACCCTCGCAGATGCAGGCGCACTGAAAAACGACATGACATTGCATCGATGTGAGGGTTTAGCATCCGCTTCTCCTTTCTAGACAGGTATGTAGCAAGTTTACCTGTAGCTACAAATAACACCCCCTCCCCCCAACCCCTCCCAATTGCCGTGCCTCCTCCCCCCCAAGCCCTCTCCCTCCCACAGATCTCCCGATGTCCCTGTTCTATACTGTTGTGCTTGTGTGCTTCCCTCGCTTTCCCCATCTTTTCACCCACTCCATTTATCTTATGTTTTATGTGTCAGTTTGTCTTTTTGTGATTAATGTTATCTCTTACACGAGCCTCAATCTTGTATACCAAAAATAAATAAATAAATAGCAAAAAAAAAAGCTACAAATACACACGGTGGTTCATAGTTTGGTCGTGCTGACTTTTTTGTGAACCCAAAAATAAAGGAGATAAAAGTAAATGTGAAATTTATTTTGAGTGACACATAATTTAACCTTTTAAATAAAGGAAATATTTTTTCACAGCCAATAAAAAATTAAGTACATCCTCACTAAAAGATAAAAAGGGGCAGCACGCAGGTATTGGGGCCTGATAAACGTGTTTCCTGGGATGATACAGTGGGATACTGGAGACCTCTTCTTCTTTTGGTGAAAAGTTTGCTACACATGGATTCCCATTCAGGTTCAGCAGGGAGTAGCCTCTTCCAACATGTTCCTCCATTTAATGGAGAAACTTTCAACCTGTTACCCCATTTTACATAAACCCCATTTAATGGCGAAACACCGATAATTAGATGTACGCACGACATTTGGAATACATTTGCTCCTTGGGAGAAAAAATGATAACCAGTTTAGGGAAAAAAATGACTCGTTGAGTTCAACATGTGCGTTCTGAATCTAAAAGAAGCGTAATTGATGACCTTTTTGAATTACTTTCCTCCATATTGAACCAATTGTCCTCCTAAACTGAATTCCTGTTGCAGCTGCAATTTCTTCTCCAGATTTCCACCCTGCACAGGAGTTTTGTCATAGGTGCCACACTTTGGTTTTGGCTGCATCAATAAAATGTTGGCACAATGTTGGAAGATATCAGGAAGAGAGGATTGAAAAATAGAGGTTCAACTTCAAGCATTCTTGTGGAGTATGCATTCGCTTTGCGACTCACGGAAAGGCCTTTCCAGGCATTTAGAAGCCTCTGGCAAAAAAAATATGGGATGTGTTGATATAGTCACATGCTGGAGGTGGATCAAGAAGATTTCAAGACCAGAGCGGACCCTGCCCACTTCCTGAAAAATATTCTCAACATATAGTTGGCGTTGAATTGAGCACAAGCGAAAGGCCGTGACGGGGGACTTCACATGAACCAGGCTCTGACCTCCATCCGATGAAGAACGGCATGTAAGTTTGGAACGCAGCCAATGATGGCCTCCCCCAAAAAAGTCTCCCTGTTTAGCCTGGATCAGGCACAGCAGCACTTCCGGTGATTGCAGACAAATAAATCGATGCCATAAGTTTGTGGCAACCAATTTATTGGCCACCAAGATGCGGCAAGACAAAGGAAAGATGTGGCTACACTCTTTTCTATAACCTTAAACTCCTCTCTATTTCCTCAGTCAAGCCATCCCAATTATTTTCCACAAAGTGTGGAACCCAGGAGTACGCCAACATAATTGACACCATCTCTTCTCAATTTTAGATTTTCGAGAAGAAGTGGTGGAGGTGGCAAAGCAGGTAGGCAATTGTTGATGTGTGGTACCCAAAGAGTTTTCCTTTTCTTCTAATTAACTCAAACAGAAGAAGCAAGGAAAAAGTTACTCAGGGATTCAACAAGAGCAATAATATCATGGTTGGTCCTTATTATGATGCAAACATCATCTGCGTAAGCTGATACGGTCAAAGAAGGGCTCCCTGGAAAAGTACGCCCGAAAATGGGCAACCCTGCCGTACCCTGAACCTGTACGGGCAAAAGCAGCTCATTGTTAACTTTTGTTATACTGGAGATGTTAGTGTACAACAGAGTGAGAAATGTCCTAAAATTGATCTCAAAGCCACTTACATCCAACACACACTGTCATAAATCGTGATCAATGCTGTCGAAAGCTTTTCTTAGTTAAAAAAAAATCCAAAATCATTTCAATCATAGCATGTGCCCAGTAAATCTCAAACCAAAACTAGAGCGATGCGACTGTGTCGCCAATATGCCTCCGCATAGTCCCACAACGGGTAGGTGCCCTCGTTCACTGTCCTAAAAATAAACAAGTTTGATTTAAATCCCTTCAGCTGTTTTCAAGTATCATATTTTCACCAGCCATGACAGGTTTCACATCGATTGGTGAAGCGGTTTCGGAGAAGGGTTGTGTTTAAAAATATCGGCCTTCAAGCTAATATGGCTGCCACGCCACATGGCATATGACATAAAAAAAAAGAAGTACACTCTGCATATGTATGGGTAGTGGATCACGTTTGTGAAGTTTCATGTTGAACGGATAAGGTCGTTTTTCTATCCAAGATGGCCGCCAAACCACGTGGCCTACGACATCGTTATTTTCAAACTATATGCAACAATGGTGTTAGATATAATATATAAAATAACCACATTTAGAGGCCATTTTTCCCCGCAAAGCGGGGGTTGGCCTTTTTCGGGGACCGTGGTTGTTGTTGTTTTTCGGTCCCCTTTTTGAAGCAATGTTTTACGGCCGGATGCCCTTCCTGCCGCCAACCCTTTTTGTCGCCTTTTACGACAAGCAGGGAATTATCAGTGAACTGGTACTCAATTAGCCGACCTCGGAAGGATGACAGGCTGAGTCAACCCCCCTGGCGTTAATTCAGCAATCGACCGGGATTCAAACCCAGGATCCTGAGATCCTAAGCTGGCACCCTAGCCGCTAGCCCAACATGATGTTTGTAAAATTCTGCATCGACAAAGTAAGCGGTTTCAGAGATATAATCATTTAATATTTTCCTTCAATCCAATATGGCTGCCACACCATGTGACCAATGATGTTTTTGTAATTGTCATTTAATCGCCATGCCTTGTCAATGACACACATAAAGTTTCGAGTCAATCAATTGGTGGTTTTGGAGAAGAGGTTTTTCAGGTTTTAGGTTAAATCCAATATGGCTGCCAAACCATGTGATCTATGATGTCATAAATTTAATATTTCAATACAATAGGTCATAGGTCATGTGCATGCAATTTCAGATTTTTAGGATAAGGAATTCGATTACAACATTTTTGGCTGGTATACCACTTTCCATATGATGTCATCATTATCATGCTTTTGTTCCCTATTGGGAGTACTGGACAATGTGCCAAGTTGATAATTTTTTCACTATGCGTTTTTGAGAATTTTTTTTTATTATTATTTATGTTGAATCCAAGAAGGCTGCCATACCACGTGACCCATGACATCACAATTATCTTTAAAAAAACATTCTGCATGGGTGTCACTCCTACCCTGAAAGTTTCGTCTCAATTGGACATGTGGTTGCTGAGAAAAACGAGGTTTAGCCTGTACGGACGGACGGGCGGATGTATGGACAAACAGACAACCCGGAAATATAATGCCTCCGGCCACCTTCGGGAGCGGAGGCATAAAAATGTTATCGTAATTGGAATAACCAGGGATGCAGAAACTCTGATTAGGCAAGACCAGGGCCCGGTTGTAGCAGCTATCCAGAGGATACATTGAATTCACTGGATATGTCATTTATTCAGAGGACAGGCTTATCAGGGCTTCCAGCACCCGGGCCCAGTTCTTCAATGACATTTTTTCAAACATTTCAAATGACTTTTTTCAAAGGAAACAGGCGGAACAAGTGGATGTTTATCAAATAATATAACATATTAAAATTAATAAATAACGACCTTTTAATAACATCTTCATCACTTTTACAAACAGGGGGAACACATGGATGTTTATTGAATAACATAACATATTAAAATTAATAAATAACGAGCTTTTAATAACATCTTCATCACTTTTACAAACAGGGGGAACACATGGATGTTTATTAAATAACATAACATATTAAAATGAATAAATAACGAGCTTTTAATAACATCTACATCACTTTTACAAACAGGGGGAACACATGGATGTTTATTGAATAATATAACATATTAAAATTAATAAATAACGAGCTTTTAATAACATCGACATCACTTTAACAAACAGGGGGAACACATGGATGTTTATTAAATAACATAACATATTAAAATGAATAAATAACGAGCTTTTAATAACATCGACATCACTTTTACAAACAGGGGGAACACATGGATGTTTATTGAATAACATAACATATTAAAATTAATAAATAACGAGCTTTTAATAACATCGACATCACTTTAACAAACAGGGGGAACACATGGATGTTTATTAAATAACATAACATATTAAAATGAATAAATAACGAGCTTTTAATAACATCGACATCACTTTTACAAACAGGGGGAACACATGGATGTTTATTGAATAACATAACATATTAAAATTAATAAATAACGAGCTTTTAATAACATCGACATCACTTTTACAAACAGGGGGAACACATGGATGTTTATTGAATAACATAACATATTAAAATTAATAAATAACGAGCTTTTAATAACATCTTAATCACTTTTACAAACAGGGGGAACACATGGATGTTTATTGAATAATATAACATATTAAAATTAATAAATAACGAGCTTTTAATAACATCTTAATCACTTTTACAAACAGGGGGAACACATGGATGTTTATTGAATAACATAACATATTAAAATTAATAAATAACGAGCTTTTAATAACATCTTAATCACTTTTACAAACAGGGGGAACACATGGATGTTTATTGAATAACATAACATATTAAAATTAATAATTAACGAGCTTTTAATAACATCTTCATCACTTTTACAAACAGGGGGAACACATGGATGTTTATTGAATAACATAACATATTAAAATGAATAAATAACGAGCTTTTAATAACATCGACATCACTTTTACAAACAGGGGGAACACATGGATGTTTATTGAATAACATAACATATTAAAATTAATAATTAACGAGCTTTTAATAATATCTTCATCACTTTTACAAACAGGGGGAACACATGGATGTTTATTGAATAACATAACATATTAAAATTAATAAATAACGAGCTTTTAATAACATCGACATCACTTTTACAAACAGGGGGAACACATGGATATTTATTGAATAACATAACATATTAAAATTAATAAATAACGAGCTTTTAATAACATCTTAATCACTTTTACAAACAGGGGGAACACATGGATGTTTATTGAATAATATAACATATTAAAATTAATAAATAACGAGCTTTTAATAACATCTTAATCACTTTTACAAACAGGGGGAACACATGGATGTTTATTGAATAACATAACATATTAAAATTAATAATTAACGAGCTTTTAATAACATCTTCATCACTTTTACAAACAGGGGGAACACATGGATGTTTATTGAATAACATAACATATTAAAATTAATAAATAACGAGCTTTTAATAACATCGACATCACTTTTACAAACAGGGGGAACACATGGATGTTTATTGAATAACATAACATATTAAAATTAATAAATAACGAGCTTTTAATAACATCTTAATCACTTTTACAAACAGGGGGAACACATGGATGTTTATTGAATAACATAACATATGAAAATTAATAAATAACGAGCTTTTAATAACATCGACATCACTTTTACAAACAGGGGGAACACATGGATGTTTATTGAATAACATAACATATTAAAATTAATAAATAACGAGCTTTTAATAACATATTAATCACTTTTACAAACAGGGGGAACACATGGATGTTTATTGAATAATATAACATATTAAAATTAATAAATAACGAGCTTTTAATGACATCTGCATTACCCTTACAAACAGGGGGAACAAATGGATGTTTATTAAATAATATAACATATTAAAATTAATAAATAACTACCTTTTAATAACATCGACATCACTTTTACAAACAGGGGGAACACGTGGATGTTTATTGAATAACATAACATATTAAAATTAATAAATAACGAGCTTTTAATAACATCTACATCACTTTTACAAACAGGGGGAACACGTGGATGTTTATTGAACAACATAACATATTAAAATTAATAAATAACTACCTTTTAATAACATCGACATCACTTTTACAAACAGGGGGAACACGTGGATGTTTATTGAATAACATAACATATTAAAATTAATAAATAACGAGCTTTTAATAACATCTACATCACTTTTACAAACAGGGGGAACACATGGATATTTATTGAATTACATAACATATTAAAATTAATAAATAACGAGCTTTTAATAACATCTCCATCACTTTTACAAACAGGGGGAACACGTGGATGTTTATTGAATAACATAACATATTAAAATTAATAAATAGCGAGCTTTTAATAACATCTACCTCACTTTTACAAACAGGGGGAACACATGGATGTTTATTGAATAACATAACATATTAAAATTAATAAATAACGAGCTTTTAATAACATCTACATCACTTTTACAAACAGGGGGAACACATGGATGTTTATTAAATAACATAACATGTTAAAATTAATAAATAACTACCTTTTAATAACATCTACATCACTTTTACAAACAGGGGGAACACATGGATGTTTATTAAATAACATAACATGTTAAAATTAATAAATAACGAGCTTTTAATAACATCTACATTGTAGCGGCTACCGCTGGGTTTTCACAATCGCCTTGCACTGATCAAGGACGCAGAGCGATCACCATGCCGGGCTCGTCCAGGACGCCCGGGCAGGCCCGCGCTCAACTTGCCAGGCCTCGGTCAGGACGCCCGGGCATGCCCAGGCTCGCCCTCAACTTGCCAGGCCGCAGCCAGGACGCTGGGCCACGCCCCCTCTCGCCTTTCCTGGGCAAACGCTCCGGGATAATATGTATATATATTGCTGCCCGATAAACGGGCTTTTCAGAGTGCCTGAGTGTTTGGTTTGATTAAAGCAACTCGGATGAATTCCAGCTTTTTGTGGCGTCCATTCTTCCGATCGATGTGGGAGCCCCAGCTCCTTCATTGGTGACCTACCGACATGGACACGGCAGTCGCCCTTAAACTGCCTACCTTCTGGAAGGCTCACGCGGCGGTTTGGTTCGCACAGGCGGATTCCCTGTTCGCCCTGCGAGGCATCACGGCCGACGACACCCGCTTCCACCATGTGGTAACAGCGCTCGGTTCGGCCACCGCGACCCACGCCCTGAGCCTCCTCGAGAGCCCGCCAGCCGCTGACAAATACGGCGCGATTAAGAAGCTTCTCCTCGACGCTTTCGCCCTCCCATCGGCGGAACGCGCACGGTGCCTGCTCGACCTGCCCGAGCTCGGCGACACGCGCCCTTCCGAGCGAATGGACTACATGCTTTCACTGCTCGGCGAGCACTCTCCGGCATTCCTGTTCCGGGAGCTGTTCCTCCGTCAGCTGCCTAACCCGGTACACCTCGCCCTGGCAAGCACGACGATCACAGATCCCCGGGCCCTTGCCAGAGAAGCTGACAAGATCTCCGCTGCAGGACAGCGCATCGCAGCGGCGACATGGGACCCACCGCCGTCCGACGCAACACCCATGGAGCCCGAGCACCCGGCACGGTCGACGACCGAACTGCCGACGCAATTGGCGGCCGCTACACTGAGCCGACCACCTCCAGCACGACGACCGGGGCCTCCACCTGACCAAGCGTGGTGTTACTATCATGCCAGGTTCGGACAGAAGGCCCGGACATGCCGACCCCCGTGCACCTTCGGCAGGCCGGGAAACGGCCGGGCCGGCGTTCATTACTAGCCATGAGCGCCGGCCACACGGGCAACTTACTGTTCATCATGGATAAAGCGTCCGGACGGCGCTTCCTGTGCGACACCGGCGCCCAACTGAGCGTCATACCCACCTCTGACCAGGACAGGCAATCCGCGGTTTGCGGCCCCTCCTTGGTTGCGGCCAACGGATCGACCATCCGCACCTTCGGCCCGCGCAACGTCACCCTCTGCTTCGGCGGCCAACGCTTTGCTTGGACGTTTGTAACCGGAAACGTGCCCATGGCTCTGCTAGGCGCCGACTACCTCTGCGCACACGGACTGCTGGTGGATGTCCAACGGCGTCGTTTAATCAACGCCGAAACCTTCAGCTCCTTGGTATGCACATTGAGCAGCTCCGTGCCGACCGAGCTGGCATGCGCCGTCCCGGCGGCGAACGAGTTTGCTCGCCTGCTCACGGAGTTCCCGGCCCTCACGCGGCCGACGTTTTCGGCCGTCGCAGTACGGCATGGGATCGAGCACCACATACCAACCACGGGTCCGCCGGTCTACGCCAGGGCCCGCCGCCTCGACCCAGCCCAGCTCGCCGTGGCAAAGGCCGAATTCGACGCGTTGGAGCACCTCGGCATCGTGCGGCGCTCCGATAGCGTGTGGGCCTCGCCACTGCACATCGTGCCAAAGCCGGGGGGTGGATGGCGCCCGTGTGGCGACTACCGCCATCTCAATGACGCTACCACCCCCGACAGGTACCCGATCCCGCATATCCAAGACTTCTCCGACCGTCTGGCGGGACGGGTCATTTTTTCGAAAATTGATCTCATACGGGGATATCACCAGGTACCTGTCAGGGCGGCCGACGTCCCTAAAACGGCAGTCATCACGCCGTTCGGCTTATTCGAATTCTTGCGGATGCCATTTGGTCTCAAGAACGCGGCTCAGGCATTCCAGCGCTTGATGGACGGCGTGCTGCGTGACCTGCCGTTCCTTTTTGTTTACCTGGACGACATCCTCGTCGCCAGCACGTCCCGGGCCGAGCACCTCCTCCACCTCCGAACACTGTTCGGGCGCCTCAGCGAGCACGGCCTCATCGTCAACCCGGCCAAATGCCACTTCGGCACGACGGCCGTTGATTTTTTGGGCCACCACATCACCAAGAATGGGGCCGTGCCGCTGCCAACCAAGGTCGAGGCCATCACCACGTTCCCGCGTCCCCGCACCATAAAGGCCCTGCAGGAATTCCTGGGAATGGTGAATTTTTATCACCGCTTCGTGCCCCGCGCTGCTCAACTCATGCCGCCCCTCTACGAAGCCCTCCGGGGCAAGCCGGCCAAGCACGACATTGCCTGGTCCGCAGCAATGGATGCGGCCTTCCAAAGCTCAAAGCGGGCCCTCGCCGATGCAACACTGCTCGCTCACCCGGTGCTCAACGCTCCCATCGCCCTCACCACGGATGCCTCCGACTACGCGGTGGGCGCCGTACATGAGCAATGGTTGAATGGGGTTTGGCAGCCACTCGCTTTTTTCAGCCGGCAGCTCAGGCCGAACGAGCTCAAATACAGCACGTTTGACCGGGAGCTCCTCGGTCTACACCTGGCCGTCCGCCATTTCCGCCACCTCCTGGAGGGCCGACCTTTCACGGCGTTCGTCGACCACAAGCCGTTGGTTTACGCCATGGCCAAGGTCATGGAGCCGTGGTCGGCCCGCCAACAGCGCCACCTCTCCGCCGTGTCGGAGTTTACCACGGACATCCGGCACGTCGCCGGCAAAAACAACGCCGTGGCCGACTGTCTTTCCCGGGCCAGCGCTAACGCGGTCCACCTGGGCGTGGACTTTGCACTTATGGCGGCGGACCAAACCACCGACACCACGGTGCAAGCCCTCCGGGCGGCGGACACGGGCCTCCGCCTGGCCGACATCCCCTTCGCGGACACTGTCCTCCTCTGCGACGTCTCCCAAGGCCAGCCTCGCCCCATCGTGCCCGTCACCTGGCAACGCCGCATCTTCGCCTCCCTCCACGGCCTTTCCCACCCGGGCCGGAAAGCTTCCCAGAAGCTGGTGTCGGCGCGATTCGTCTGGCACGGCCTTCGTCGGGACGTCCGCGATTGGACCAGCACCTGCACGGCCTGCCAATGGGCCAAGGTCCACCGACACACCCAGTCCCCGCTGGCACCTTTCACCGTGCCCGAACGACGTTTCGACCACGTCAACGTGGATCTGGTGTGCCCCCTCCCCCCGTCACGGGGGTTCACACACCTGCTCACCATGGTGGACAGGACCACCAGGTGGCCGGAGGCCGTTCCCCTCGTCTCCACCACCACCGCCGACGTGGCGCAGGCTTTCATCGCCACCTGGGTCGCCCGCTTCGGCACACCGGCGGACATCTCGTCAGACCGCGGACCACAGTTCACCTCTGAGCTGTGGGGCGCGGTCGCCCGCAACCTGGGGGTCAAGCTCCACCGTACTACGGCCTACCACCCCCAAGCAAACGGGTTGTGCGAGTGATTCCACCGCTCCATGAAGGCCGCGCTCATGGCCGGCCTTCAAGACGGCGGTTGGGCCGACCGGCTGCCGTGGGTCCTTTTGGGCCTCCGCACGGCCCCCAAGGAGGACCTCCAGGCATCCACCGCTGAGCTTGTCTATGGCCAGGCGCTACGCGTCCCGGGCGAATTCGTGCCCGACGCTACCAGTCCCTGGTCCGCAGCTCACCAGCGCTCGGACCTCCAGGAGGCCGCCCAACGGTTTGCCCCCGTGCCAACATCCCACCACTGGGGTGACCCCCAGTCCTACGTCCCCCCAGCACTTCGCACAGCGGAGTATGTTTTTGTGCGTCACGACGCACATCGGGGGCCACTCCGGCCGCCGTACGACGGGCCCTTCCGGGTGCTGCGACGGGACGACAAGTCGTTCGTCATCGACATCGGCGGCAGGTCGGACCGGATTGCGGTGGACCGCCTCATGCCGGCGCACGTGGACATCGACCACCCACCACGGGTGGCCCTTCCGCCACGGCGAGGCCGCCCCCCGTCCACGGTGCCCCCCACTCGACCACCCACCACCACACCGGACCCCCTCCCACGACCCGCCAGGGGTCGCTTCGGCCGGGTCATCAGGACCCCCCTCAAATTGACCCTGCCAGTGCAAGTCGATTCTGGGGGGACGTGTGTAGCGGCTGCCGCTGGGTTTTCACAATCGCCTTGCACCTATCAAGGACGCGGAGCGATCACCATGCCGGGCTCGTCCAGAACGCCCGGGCAGGCCCGCGCTCAACTTGCCAGGCCTCGGTCGGGACGCCCGGGCATGCCCAGGCTCGCCCTCAACTTGCCAGGCCGCAGCCAGGACGCTGGGCCACGCCCCCTCTCGCCTTTCCTGGGCAAACGCTCCGGGATAATATGTATATATATTGCTGCCCGATAAACGGGCTTTTCAGAGTGCCTGAGTGTTTGGTTTGATTAAAGCAACTCGGATGAATTCCAGCTTTTTGTCGCGTCCATTCTTCCGATCGACGTGGGAGCCCCAGCTCCTTCAACATCACTTTTACAAACAGGGGGAACACATGGATGTTTACTAAATAACATAACATGTTAAAATTAATAAATAACGACCTTTTAATAACATCTACATCACTTTTACAAACAGGGGGAACACATGGATGTTTATTGAATAACATAACATATTAAAATTAATAAATAACGAGCTTTTAATAACATCTTCATCACTTTTACAAACAGGGGGAACACATGGATGTTTATTGAATGACATAACATATTAAAATTAATAAATAACGAGCTTTTAATAACATCTACATCACTTTTACAAACAGGGGGAACACAGGGATGTTTATTGAATAACATAACATATTAAAATTAATAAATAACGAGCTTTTAATAACATCTTCATCACTTTTACAAACAGGGGGGACACATGGATGTTTATTGAATAATATAACATATTAAAATTAAGAAATAACGAGCTTTTAATAACATCTTCATCACTTTTACAAACATGGGGAACACATGGATGTTTATTGAATAACATAACATATTAAAATTAATAAATAACGAGCTTTTAATAACATCTACATCACTTTCACAAACATGGGGAACACATGGATGTTTATTAAATAACATAACATGTTAAAATTAATAAATAACGAGCTTTTAATAACATCTACATCACTTTTACAAACACGGGGAACACATGGATATTTATTGAATGACATAACATATTAAAATTAATAAATAACAAGCTTTTAATAACATCTTCATCACTTTTACAAACAGGGGGAACACATGGATGTTCATGAAATAACATAACATATTAAAATTAAGAAATAACCACCTTTTAATAACATATACATCACTTTTACAAACAGGGGGAACACATGGATGTTTATTAAATAACATATGTTACGGATTCGGCACTAATTATTGTTGTTGTTATTATTATTATTGTTGGTTCTAAGTATTATGGTTATTGTTGTTTAAGGAAATGGTTATTGTGGTTAAAAGGGTTAAAAGCGCTCATGAAAAAGAGACAGGAAGCCGGAAGCCGATGACAGAGAGAGAGGGAAGAGGAAGAAGACATGAGGAGATAGGAAAAAGACGTGTCTTGAAGCTCCGTACCGAGCGTGGTCAAGCGTACATCGCGAGTGAACTTTGGGTCCTTGAAAGGAATTTCGTGCGATATCTGTTATCGCTGGAGTATTGAGAAATCTGCTTAGTCAGGTATAGGCATTGAGGATCCGGAGAACCCTCGCCTAGAGGCGTCGGCTCGAGTAAGAGCCGTCCGCCATTTTGCATCGCGCGCTGCGTTCACCGAAAAAGGCTTTGTAAAGCGTCAACTTTTCTCGCCCTCCGGTCGTCTGCCGGGGATGTGTGTGCGCGAAAGCGGCGTTTGAAGAATACGTTGCAGTTCGCTGATTGAACTGCGAACGTGCACGCCTGGATCGCGCCTTTGGGATTTTCCCTTTCCGCCACCAGTTTGATGTTGGTTAGGACCACGTGACGGTCCATGCCCTGCCTACACCTCCTTACTCGCCTCATCGCTTCTTCGCCTCATCCCCTCTTCGCCTCATCGCCAGGGTCACCTTTGAGTTATAGAGACATTGAGGAGTGTTCTGTCATATTCACTGGGAGCACAGAGAGTGTTATTACCTTAACAGATGGTACCATCTTGAGATATTGATTGTATTGTGGATTGCTATAATTGTTGTATCGTTATCCCTGTGTGATTTTTAATATATTATTGGTTTGTTGATAACTCCTGGTGTGGTTTCCAGATTGAATTCGACACGGAATAACATTTTTTTTTTTTCTGCCGTGGCTCCTCATGGGGTTCGGAGGTATACCGAGACCAGGAGGTCGGGGAGTAACACGTAACACAAAATATATTAAAATTAATAAATAACGAGCTTTTAATAACATCTACATCACTTTTACAAACAGGGGGAACACATGGATGTTTATTAAATAACATAACATATTAAAATTAATAAAAAACAAGCTTTTATTAACATCTTCATCACTTTTACAAACAGGGGGAACACATGGATGTTTATTAAATAACATAACATATTAAAATGAATAAATAACGAGCTTTTAATAACATCTTCATCACTTTTACAAACAGGGGGAACATATGGATGTTTATTGAATAACATAACATATTAAAATTAATAAATAAGGAGCTTTTAATAACATCTTCATCACTTTTACAAACAGGGGGAACACATGGATGTTTATTAAATAACATAACATATTAAAATTAATAAAAAAACAAGCTTTTATTAACATCTTCATCACTTTTACAAACAGGGGGAACACATGGATGTTTATTAAATAACATAACATATTAAAATGAATAAGTAACGAGCTTTTAATAACATCTACATCACTTTTACAAACAGGGGGAACACATGGATGTTCATGAAATAACATAACATATTAAAATTAATAAAAAACAAGCTTTTATTAACATCTTCATCACGCTTACAAACAGGGGGAACATATGCTCGATATAATCTACAAGAATGTTGTTAATTTGGGTAAAATTAATGCATTTTAATAATTACAAGCTAATTAATAATGCCCATACTTGGAGGAATATTCCAATATGCAGCACTCACAAATTGTCTAAATTTGGTATTAAAAGATGCGCAAGACTCGAAAGAAGAAAAGACATGAAATGGTGCAGTGTCATCTCGAGTCGTTTGTGAAGAAATCGCAAAATTCATGGAGAAATTCAGATGGAGGGAAACCTTAATCCCCTCCCCCCCCCCCCCCCTTCCCCATGTCATTTTAGGGTTAGAATTAATAAATAATGAAAACCTAAAAATAACAATGTAATTAACCTATTAAGGGTGGTCATGTGCAGAGAATTGATAAACCGTTGAGGGTGTGTTACAGACATGATGGTCCAAATGTACTCTTCAGTCAGAGTTTCCTAGTTTTCCAACAAAGATCAATTTCCCCCAAACCCTCCAATTACTCCCTGCCATTCTCTACAGGTAGGGGCCCCATCGGCACCACATGGTACGATCACTTGAGGTCAACACCATCAGGAAAACATTGGCTATATATATTTGAATGCAACCTGTGGCTGCTTAGCTGCATAATTTTCTGGGGGTGCAGCTGTGCCGCTGATGCAGTGCCCCCTTACCAGCCAGCTGGTACTCATTTTGCCGACCTCTGAAGGATGACAGGCTGAGTTGACCCGCCTGGTGTTAATTAAACGACATGGCAGGGACTTGAACTCAAGGTCACCTTAACTCTTTAGCCAACACCAGGCTAACGTTGGTGTTAGAATGATGTAAGTTGAGGATTCGGCGTTTCAACCCAAAACAGATCCACACACGTTACATTGAGGGTTCTGATGCACGACAATGAATTCATCTTCTTCTTCTTCACCGTTACAACTTCACTCTTCACTTTAAAACTCATTTACCATGGTCTACAACATATCGATCACTGCATCTGAGCTTAGATTATTCAATCCTTTTCACATTTACTAACCTTCCCTCTAAGAGAATGAAACCATGAATGTTTAGAATGATTTACGTGAAACCGTTTGTCCTTCACACAAAGTTGTTTATCATTCGTCGTTAATCATTCCCTCTTCATTCACCCCCAATAATCCACCACACAGGACTGGCTGTGCCTTCCATTCCCATTTCTGAACACAAATAAAGTTCAAAGTTAAACAAAAGGTTAATAATGAGGGTCAAGGTTCACTTGAAGAATGTGAGGTACACAATCAGGGATTATGACATCAATTTGTTTTCATTTCCCTAAACAAATCCCATTGCAACTTACCAGAGGATTCGTAACTTTGTTTGGGATTTCAGAACTTCCATCAACCCCTCCAGTCCCTCATCACCGATGGGATTCGCACTCAAACTGATGGTAAAGATGGGAAAATGAAAAACCCTGAGGTTATCATTCCATTAACCCATAAAGAGTGTCGGGCAAAGATCGTGACCGACACGTGTATGCAAATGAGTTTAAACTGATGTCAATCCAAGGAACGAATCATGACCTTTCCTTCAATGCATAATACCTGGCGCCAATTTGATTCATACACCTGCATGAATAAGTAAATGTATTTTATTTGCCAGATGTTTGGCGCCCCTTTATATGAACTTTTCTGGAGCATTGCTTGGTTCCTCCTCAGAACACAAAGGTAGTTCAGCATGCACACGAGATTTTTGAATGCCCCTTATTTTCTAGACTTTGCCACATGGCACATACCATATAGAGGGGCCTTTTCTATTCCCCTGGCATTTTTCACAAGATACATTTTAAATATGAACAAAATGCATTCGATCATCGTACAAGACTTTATTCAAGACAAGAAAAAGTAAGGGGGGAAAATATTCAACCCAGACAGGATTCAAACCCACAATCCCCAGCTTGGGAGTCTGAGGTTTTATCCATTAGGCCATTAATCCAGCACGTTAGATTTGTGTAATAATATTTTGAAGAGTTATAAAGTGTGTATTGTATATATTTATATATATTTATTTATGTATATATATTTCTTATATATTTATTTCTTATATATTTATTTATGTATATATATATATATATATATATGTATATATATATATATATATATATATATATATATATATATATATATATATTTCTATATATTTATTTATGTAGATATATTTCAATATATTTATTTATGTATATGTTTCTATATATTTATTTATGTATATATATATTTCTACATATTTATTTATGTAGATATATTTTTGCATATTTATTTATGCACATATAATTCTATATATTTATTTATGTATATATATTTTCATATATTTATTTATGTATACTGAAACGCAAAAGAAACTTACCACCTTTGAAACCTTTAAATATCAACAATAACACTGCGTGTAGTAAATGTGTGAACTTATTTGTGGACAATAGTGTCCTCGCTGTCAGACAAAACGGTCATGGATGGTCACTTGAACCTTCAATGGTCACTTCAGAGCACAGCTGTTGAACAGCCGTTTTGACTGTCAGTGATTAGCCAAGGGGTACGGGATGATTTTAATGAGCTGCACGTGATGTCTTGATATTGGCTTTAAAAAGGCCAGTGCAAAATGGGCATTTTGACCAAAAAATTTGACCATTTTGACCAACTTCAAAAAGACCGAAAACGCAAAAGAAACTTATCACTTGTTTGAAATTTAATAAAATTGTAACAGTTCAAAAGAAAACAAACCAACAATTGCTAATTGAAACATTGGCATTTTATTGATGACATGTCAAGTTTTTGACCAAGATACACCATCTCATCAGTTTGTTCTACAGTACAGAACAGCACAGGGTGCAATGTCAGTCCCCTTTCAATAGCGTGTGTGGCCACCATTGTTTTGGATACAGGCAGTGCATCGTCGGCGTATACTGCCTACCAGTCTTTGGATGGATTGCTGCTGGATTCTGTCCCACTCAGTCCTCAATGTCTGAAGCAGCTCTGCCCATGTCCTGGCCCTGCCAACTACGCGTCTCCCAAGCTCATCCCACAGGTGCTCTATGGGATTCAGGTCAGGGGAGAACGCAGGCCACTGCATGGTGTTGATGTTCTCGCCTTGGAGAAATGCAGTGGTAAAGCGAGCAGCATGGGGACGAGCGTTGCCATGCTGAAAGGTTCTCAGTTCTGGGTGGTCTAGCAGGAATGGCAGCAGATGAGGTCGCAGGATGTTATCCACATAACGCTGGGTGTTAAGATTCCCATCCACAACCACCAGAGGCGTCCTGTACCGGCCTGATATGGCGGCCCACACCATCACACTTGGGCCACCCCACCTGTTGGCTTGACGCACGCAACAATTGGCATATCGCTCGCCAGTTCTTCTCCAGACACGCTCACGCCCATCAGGACTGTCCACACAGAACCTTGACTCATCGCTGAAAGCGACCTCGTTCCACTGCGCCAAGGTCCACCGCTGATGCTGCTGGCACCATCTCTGTCGGTTGCGGCGATGGGCAGCCATCATCATGGGGCCTCTGTATGGTCTTCTGGCAGTCAGACCATAGTCATGCAGTCGTCTTCGTGCAGTATCATTGGAGATCCGTGGTTTGCATGCCCCGGAGTTTCTGCCGCAGTGCGGGATGCTGGACGGAATCGATCCCGCAGGTGACTTCGGACCATCTGCCTGTCCTGCCTTGCAGTGGTGACTCTTGGCCTCCCTGATCGAGGTCTGTCATCTGCAGAGTTGTGGAGGGTGTCTCTGTCCACCAGGGCCGATATCGTCTGGTGTGAACAGCCAAGGCGACGTGCCACCTCACGGTAGCTCAGTCCGCCTTGCAGCATGCCCAGGGCACGCTGCCGTTTATCCCTTGACAATCGTGGCATGTTGATTGAAATGCTCATTTTGCACTGGCCTTTTTAAAGCCAATATCAAGACATCACGTGCAGCTCATTAAAATCATCCCGTACCCCTTGGCTAATCACTGACAGTCAAAACGGCTGTTCAACAGCTGTGCTATGAAGTGACCATTGAAGGTTCAAGTGACCATCCGTGACCGTTTTGTCTGACAGTGAGGACACTATTGTCCACAAATAAGTTCACACATTTACTACACGCAGTGTTATTGTTGATATTTAAAGGTTTCAAAGGTGGTAAGTTTCTTTTGCGTTTCAGTATATATATATTTCTGTATATTTATTTATGTGTATATATATATATTTATATATTTATTTATGTATATATATTTCTGTATATTTATTTATTTATGTGTATATATATATATTTATATATTTATTTATGTATATATATATTATATATATTTATATATTTATTTTTGTATATATATATATATATATATATATATATATATTTATGTATATATATTTCCATATATTTATTTATGTATTTATAATAATAATAATAATGCATTTATTTTATATAGCGCTTTTCAGGAAGCCCAAAGACGCTTTAGAAAAATTTATATTTCTATATATTTATTTATGTATATATATTTATATATATATATATATAATTATGTACATATATTTCTATATATTTATTTATGTGTATATATTTATAAGCATGGTGTTGGCTTAGCGGTTAGGGTGCCGGCTTGGGCACAAGCCTGAGTATCCTGAGTTTGAATCCCGGTCGATCGTTGAATTGACGCCAGGGGATTTGACTCAGCTTGGCATCCTTCCGAGGTCGGCAAATTGAGTACCAGCTTGCTGGGATGAATGATCACGGTGTGTACCCCGATTTAGAATAGGTACCCTATCGCTGCGCATCGTAAGAGGTGACTAAAGGTTGGCATCAGGAAGAGCATCTGGCCATAAAAACATTGCTTCAAACATGGAACCATGATTGTAATGGAGCCCGCAAGGCTAACCCCGCTCTAGTCGGGAAAAATGGCCTTAAAACGATTTTATTTATATATATATATATATATATATATATATATATATATATATATATATATATATATATATATATATGTATTGTTGTGGATATGAGGATTGTGTTTTTTTTTTGTTTTTTTTTTTTGCTTTATTCTGGGCCCTCCTGCCTCCAGTCTGTGTATAAAGGTCAAAGGGCGTTCCCGTAATTAATTCCATAAAACATACACGAAGGACACCATATATCCCTGTTCAGTAGTTATATCCTTATTCTGTGTATTAGGCTAAGGCTTTGTCTTCCATTAATTAATACTCCATTGCACCGAATCAATTAAGAATAGCTCCCCTTCAATAATTCCATTTCCCAGCCAAACTCTCCATCTCTGGGTAAAGCAGTTCACAAGAGTGGGGTGCGCGCCCTCTCATTTCGCTGCTATAGTGAATATGTGCTCCGTGCTCTGTTTGAACAGGAGGGGCGGGGTCGCCAGGGAGAGGCAAGCCCAGGGCGCGCCACGAAGGGCGGGGCTGTTCAGCCCCATGCCCAAATAAGGAAACAAGCCCGTGGCTCGCCACGAGGGGCGTGCCGTCGGCGCCATGACCAAATAAGGAGACAAGCCCGTGGGATTGCCATAAAAGGTCACGAAACAGAGCACGGGGGGGAGGGCGGTACCGAAACCGACGAGGGCGTGACAGACCCGCGCTGAAGGTATGAGAGAAGGATGCGATGATCGCTGGGAGAAGAGACACCAGAGATACGGCAGATGAGTCCAGGTGCGTAAGAGGGTTGGCAGTCCACCGGGAGAGAGTTGAGAGTTGCACCGGAGTTGCGTGAGAGATACGGAAAGCCTTTGGGTGGTTGTTGCGTGAGAGATACGAAAAGCCTTTGACAAAGAGCCGCTTCAACCAGCCCCGTTTCAACCAGCCGCGTGAAGCCCTGATAGGGCAGCGAGTGACCCTGCTGGTGTGCGGTGTAAAGCCGAATACAAGGAGCTGCCGGCTCCTCGCTTCCCGCCCGGAGTGGACCTGCTCGCTGTGCCCTGTGATTCCACCTGCTCATCCCTCCAAACGATTCCTGCCCTTCCATCCTTTTGCGTACGTGAGTTTGTTTTGTTTGTTCTGTCCTGGGTAATAAGTTAAGCCTGTTTAGTTAAGCTAGTATTTTCAGTGTCTTTCGGGTCCGTCCCTCTTTCTGCTTTATTTTCTTATCTTTCCTTCTTCCTTGGTTTCTTTGGTCCTGTACATAGTAATAAATTATATTCGTATTGCAAAACCTTTTTGTCTTCTTCTTCTTCTTCACATCCGTGTCGCCTTTGTCTTTTCCCTATTGAATATCTGTGGCGCGATTTTGGCCAACGTTCAGGAATCGGGTTAGTCGGGGTAACTGTTCGGGCGCGGCGGCCATCCGCTCGGCAAACAACATCCTAGCCGCGTCCGTAACAATATATATATATATATATATATATATATATATATATATTGTTGCGGATCTCGGTGCCGGCCTTCTCCCCTTACCAAGAGGGGATTAGTCCCCTTGTCTTTGACTGGCCAACGGGACCCGGGACCTATCACGTTCTTTCCGGACAGCGCTAAATAGGGTTATAGGACCAAATTCGCTATTACCTAAGTACTAGCGCTGCCCTGAAACGAGGAGATAAGCCTCGCACGAATCACGTGTTTTGGTGGATATGCCGAGCGGTAGCGAACACGTGATCCGAGTCATTATCAATTACTAGACCCCGATCAAGTGGTTCTTATTCATGCCACGCTTACCCAATGGAGAAATCACAAAAGCGGTCAAATTCAGAAGAAAAGGAATAACAAGATGTATTCACACTATTTACAATGGTTCAGAAAAAGGGGACACAGTACAGCCTTAAAAACAGTCTTAACTTACTACCCAAGACAAACGGGCCCGTCTCACACACAGACACTCACACGGGGCTTGCTGATGAAGGTCAGGTTGATGGTCACCAGCGCATCCAGGGATGGCTTCCATGCAGCTCTCTCTCCGGTCCCCAGCTCGTACCGCGAAGTAGGTGAAGGCAGCAGGCAGGAGCTCGTATTGTGCCGTTGGGACGCACTGGGCTATTTACGGGGCGAACGGTAGGGGAAGGCTTCTGGCGCAGCGGTAATTCACTGGCGGCTATGGCCGCGTTTACTCGCGTAGCGAGGTTATGCGCTATTGGCTGGGTTGGCTGCAGCCACGTACATAATATGCGAATACAGTTCAACGCCTTGCAGGGCTATTACACTTGATGTGCTCACAATGCGCTCACCGTAAACGTCCTTCCAACACTCTCCTCTGCGAGTCCTTTGACAAAGTGCAATTCCTTCAAGTCCTTAACAACGCGCTCCTTTCCCAACGAACCCTTCAACAAGTCCTCTCCCTCTGCGAGTCCTGGCAACGAGTCCTCTGGTAGCAAGTCCCCTCAAGGGTTTTGTGCCAAGGCTTTTATAGGCACGCCCCGCGAACCTTCTAGCACTTACCAGACGCGCCTTACCACGCCCTATCATGCCATGCCCTTAGAGCCCTGGTTGGCTGGTGGCCCTTACCGTCATTGCCTCTGACGCACTCCTTGACGCCGCCCCACCCCGACCCCGCGCTCCTCCCTTTTCTCAGGCCTACCTCGTGTTACTCGACTAGCGAGCGAACAAAGGGCAGCGAATGCTGCTGGCAGCCAAAGCGTAACAAACTGCTGCGGGTAGCCAAAGTGTAACAAACTGAGGGATCAGCCAAATGGGGCGCGGGATCAATTATGCCCATAGAGGTGGGATTGGAGGGTGGACGCAAAATGAAAGGACCTAGACTCATGTCTTTACACAACGCAGATATTACTAGTGGAAATGGCCTATATTTACACATACTATGACATAACTAATACTCTAAGGTGGCCTACGTGTTGCTCGTGGACTAACTATGGGGGGCAACCCTTTAACCTTTAATGACCAATATGTGCCAATTTCAAAACCGTAGCTATATATATATATATATATATATATTGTCGCGTGACTACCCTTGGTGAACACCGTAGGGTAACACGGATGACCGATTGCGAGACTTTACACTCCCGAGGCGAAAACTCAATGGCGGATTCAAGCTCAACACAAAGTTAAACGCGCGGGAGGCCAGACGCAACGAGCTCCACAGCCTTATCTATTAAAATGAAACACCCAGGAAACTGCGTTCAAATATGTACAGAAAATAATATAAGGATTTATTATTGAAAAGTAATAACAGTGAAAAAAACACGCGCCGGTAATACTAATAACTAAATCGGGACGTCCCCACACGACTGATATCAAACACAAAACGAGGGAGATTAATTACGAAAAGAACACGTCACGTCGTTCAAAATGTACGCGGATTCGGGCTTATCTGGTCTTTCGTCGTCTTTGTGGCTGCCGTCCAACACCGCTCCTTTCGGCCCGATCGCACACCTCGCTCCAAGTTCCACGGCCCTCTGCGTCCGCCTCCAAGCGCCACCAGGCCTCGTCGGTCCAACGGCCCACACACACCACGAGCTCCTTTGCTCCAACGGTCCACCGCAGGGCTGCACGAAGCAACCAAAACCAAGTGCCAACTGCCAACTGCAACGAGCTGTGGTCACGAATGTTCAACGAACCGTGTCCTGTGCCAACTCCGACGAACTGTGCAACGAACCGTGTCCTGTGCCAACTGCCACGAACTCTGGTACGGAACTGTAACAACGAACTCTGCGACTCAACTCTCTCAACTCTGGACTCCACTCGAACTGCCGAAATGGCGTCCGACCGTCGCCTATATTGGTGGCCGATGACGTCACATTGGCGCGCTCCTCAGCCAATCATAGCCTCCCAACTCGCCCAGGTCACGCCCTCTGCGGCATGCGACTCCTGACATCTCCCGTCCGTGACCCCGCGGTCCTGGTGTAACACGTGCCAGCGAGGTTGGTAGGCCTTTGAGGTGCGCAGGCGAGGTTTGTAGGCCTTGGAGGTGTAAACGGTGGCGGTGTATTGTGGCGGTGTTCTTGGCCTGGTGGTGCCCATTTATTACGAAGTCAATGTCAGGGAAAGGGAATTATTTAATGTTGCACTAAGGACCTAACTAATGTTTATGTGGTTTGCAGTGCCATAAAGGACAAAGGTTTGATTACTAGGTGATACTCACAGGGGCGTTACCTTTAATCCCTCACTATTTAACACTCGAATCTCCAGGTAGATCCACACTCATACATCTTACCCCGACAACCGCCTGAACATCAATAACTTATTACATGTAGAGTCCCTGTCACGACAGCCGAATACCTACCTATTCAGATCTACCTAGCTCTAGATGTTGCATTACCAAATTCATAACACAGCCCCCCCCCTGGAACCGTAGCTCCTGCAAGGTTCACCGCAGGGCTACCATTCCAGCCTTAACACTTACTGTCACACACTTAATTAACCTATGAAATAAATCAGGAAGGGCTGTGGGAAGTGAGTCGGACTACCTACCTACACTTCCTTAACATGCTGAACCCCTTAACCATCATGCAAGTATGTACATCTTCTTCGTTGTTCCTGTGGAGGGAGGAAACAACAACACACAACACTAACTTAACCACAAAACTTAACCATCTTTCCAAAACTCAAAACTCTAACCTTTGTACATACCCCGGTCTACAGACCGCGTCCCCCGGTGGATGCCACAAGACTCAACCTTACCTGCGGGGCCATCCCCAATGCATCCCCCTAAATTTCCTCGGGCCCTGTCCAGATGTTACAGGTGAGTGACACGGCTCGGTGGATTTCGCCCACATTCATGCTACACAGACCCCTTAACCACTCATTCTCATTCCATAGGTCATCAAGGCATTGCAAAAATCAACAAAGCACTTATTCCCAATACACCCCCTGCAGGACCATGGCATTGATGTCATTCACGTGTGTGTGCATTCCTCAACTAGGCAGCGGGGAGGTACCGCACAAAAAGATGGTGGGGGGCACATCAGGCTGTGGTGCCCGCAGTCCCAAAAACAAGTCAACCGACTTACAAGTTCATTGCCCCCCCCCCCCTTTACCTCTTGGCCCCGTGACAGCCCAACAGCCCCTTTCCGCCGTTACCTCGCCGGTGAGGGTCTCCACACACACCAGGCTCCTTTGCCTCCTGCTTTCGCGCAGCAACACGGGTCACCGGGGGACTTCCTCACCCCGCGGCGCCCAACCAGACCCTCCACCGACGAGCTCCAATTTCCAGTTACCACCGGCTGCCAGGGGTAATTGCCGCAGAGGGGGGCCCGCAGGCATCGCTCCTCAGAGCTTGCTCTGTACCTGCGGACACACACACCTTCCCCACCCATGGTCCCCAAAACACACTTCCTCCCCCGCTGCCATTCAATTCTCCACACAACTCAGCACAATTCAGTACAATTCCATAGATGGTGTAAAAGGTGTTACAAGGCTTGCCATGGCCTGCCAATGTGAAATCCCATTCACAGTTCGAATCATTGAATCCTTACACATTTCCATTAGCACATTTCCAAAAAGCACAATTTATCGCCCCTCATTATCTCCAATAATCATCACTCACTCTCCAGGTTCCACTCTCACGACCACATCAAAACACCTAACCACAACACAAAAACATACGCCACCCACAAGACACTGTGGCTCCCATTCCATCCCCTCACCGGCCATGTCATCACTCGCTCTCACCTCCCAACTCCAAATTACATGTCCCCAATTTCCCAAAGCAAATCCTGAAGCCTGGGACAGTACTCCTCAAAACACTCACCTCAAGTTCAGGTAGTTGCAGGTTGGTCAGGTTCAAGGGTGTCATCCACCCTTCACAATCCCAAAATTTCACATTGGGCCTACCAAATACTTCCAAATTTCTCTTTTGTCCCCACTACACTGGCAGGTATGTGGATCCGCATCCAACGGTGATCATCACTACACAACTACCTGTGGCCACGACAGCTCTGCACCTCTACCGTGCAAGGGTCACCGGGACAAGGTGAGCAGTCAGAACGCCAACATGGCCCATGAGTGTCCATAAGGGTGCGACCCACCATCCATCCTTCGGCCCCCCTGCGAGGAACACAGCTGCAGCAGCCCCAGCTGGCCAATGTGGTGAGCACTTGCTGCCACAACACACACTACCGCACACACAACCTCGGCCCTGGGGGGCACGGCCGCAGTGCGTGGCATCCCTACAGCCACGTCCCCTGCACCTCCCCATCATCCCCCAGTCCGACTACAAAACTGCAGCCCCCCCAGTGCTCACCCACACTTGACCACACCAAGGTCCAGTCAACAGCCATGCTCCACCAGGAGACCCACCCAGAAGACATGGTCCACACACCTCGGACACGCACAGCACCACGTTGACCCTCAGGCTACACAACTACATCCCCATCATCCCGCGTCCCAAATATCAGCACAGTTGCCCCCGCAACCAGTTGAAAGCTGTGTCTTGCTACCCTATTAATTTTATCACAGCCTCCAACACTTTGGTCTACACACCTGGATCAATAATGGCGTCACTATACAGTGTCCACCATGGCATTTCAAAATCCACCCTTAAATTTCCATCTAACCCACAGATTACCCATGCCAAACATTTGTCACATTTTACTAACCTCACCAAAGAAGGATGCTTTGCCATACACATGCCAGCCGAGCATGGCCCATATGCTCGGCTCGTTACACATCTCCCGATTCACATCCCCATGGCTCTCTTCCCAACCCGAGAGTCCATAAATCACAACGGAGCATCTGTGGAAGGTCACTCACACCATCACGTTCCACAGATGCCCCAATGGTTGTCCGGCAGGCTATCTCCATCCCTGTCCATTCGGTTTGACCCGCGTCCATAGACCAACCACCATGCCAGGTCACCACATGCTGGTTGTCCCAGAGTCTCAGGGAGAGGGTGTCAGGTCGCATGCCCGGGTGATCACTACATCAGGCCCAAGCTGGCCATCTGCGGTGCCACCACCAAAGCGCGACCCACAACACCTCCCCCTAGTGGTCCTCAATATTTGCCATCCCAGGCTTGAGAAACCACCTCGGACCTCCCTGGAGGTCTTAACCCCCACCAGGGTCCGGTGACCCTGCCGGCCCGAGCCACCAGCTCGGACGGCGCCCCGACGGACAAGGGACGCCACACTCCACCAGACCCCCCGTGGGACCCAGGTCGTACCTCGACACCCAAGGCTGGACCCCACGTCCAAATCTCGCCATCACAGCCCCCCAGCTGGCTGGCATACCCAAATTTTGAAAGGGGCAACTTTGGCCCGAGGCCATCACCCATGACCTCTCCATGTCCAAATCCCGCAGCCCGGGGACCAATCCCCACCATGGCTGCTCCAAATCAATTTCCCATTGTAATTTTATTTTACATTTTATTTTACAAATTTTCATTCCCATTGCCAACCCGCAGCTGCAGGGAACAACCTCTACCACCGGTTGTCCTGCCCCTCCCTGCAGTTGACCCAAATTCCCTACAGGGACCAAATCTCCAGAAGCTCTATCTCCCGATCCTCCAAGATCCAAATCCAGCCCGGAGCCAACACACTCCCCCAACTGGTTGTCCAATTTTGGAGCCTCTGTTTCCAAATAGCAGTGTACAGTGAGCGTCCCCTCGGTCATTCCAACCACCTCCTCGGACCAACTCACCTCTTCCCCCAGACTCCTTTGGGCCTGAACAAGCTCTACCTCCATGGGACTGTCACGGGTCTCCAGCCGCTGGATCAACTCATCCTCATCATTAGAAATCATTCCTGGCCCCGCCAGGCTTTGATCAATATCCCCAATAAATACCCGGTCCGGCTCTATCGCATGGACCCCCAAAAACTCTACCCCCTCTTGCTCCGCACCACCGCCCTGGTGCTGCACAATTCCAAATTCATCCCCCGGTTGGGGTGTTGTGACATCCACACGGTCCCGATAAACAACCAGGCCAGAATGTGGGAAACATTCCCCATTACAACTCTCACATTCCAAATTTCCTTCCCCGCTCACCTGTGGACACTCCACGTTTACCTGCAGGCATTCCACGTTTACCTGCGGGCATTCCCCATCTACCTGTACACATTCCCCATCGAACTGTGGACATTCTCCGCTCACCTGTACACTTACGGTCTCCCCATCATCCCCCATTTTATTTGCCAGCCCATTAATTTTAATACTCAATCGATCACTCATTTCCTTCAGTCCTTCCCTCCATTCCTTACTCATTTTATTTTCCAGCCCGTCAATTTTTCGAAGCAATTGACCCAACATCTGGTCGGTTGTCGGGGCCGTTCCTACTGCTCCCGACTCCCCGGTGGGGGAGGGGGATAAGTTGGTGCTCGGGACGAGGGAGGTTCCAAGGCTCACCTCTGCATCTAATTCCCCTATTTCCGGCTCACTCCCGACGCTGACGGAGGCCTCGCTGCGTACTTCCATCTCATCAATTTCCGACATCCGCTTTCCGGAAGATTGTTTCCCGCGCGCGTATTTATTTTAATAATTCCTGAAACAATTTAAATTTGACGAAGACACGATATCGCGCTCCGTTTGCCCGATTGATTATTAAATTTCTCCGCCTCGACTATAAAAATTTTGCGTTCGAACGTCGGGCGCAATGTACGCCCGACCGTGTCGATGTCTCCCCGCGGACAAAAAAATTTGTCCGACCGTGTCGATGTCTCGCCGCGGACAAAAAAAATTTGTCCGACGGGTTCAAATCCTACACTCCTGACACCACTTGTCGCGTGACTACCCTTGGTGAACACCGTAGGGTAACACGGATGACCGATTGCGAGACTTTACACTCCCGAGGCGAAAACTCAATGGCGGATTCAAGCTCAACACAAAGTTAAACGCGCGGGAGGCCAGACGCAACGAGCTCCACAGCCTTATCTATTAAAATGAAACACCCAGGAAACTGCGTTCAAATATGTACAGAAAATAATATAAGGATTTATTATTGAAAAGTAATAACAGTGAAAAAAACACGCGCCGGTAATACTAATAACTAAATCGGGACGTCCCCACACGACTGATATCAAACACAAAACGAGGGAGATTAATTACGAAAAGAACACGTCACGTCGTTCAAAATGTACGCGGATTCGGGCTTATCTGGTCTTTCGTCGTCTTTGTGGCTGCCGTCCAACACCGCTCCTTTCGGCCCGATCGCACACCTCGCTCCAAGTTCCACGGCCCTCTGCGTCCGCCTCCAAGCGCCACCAGGCCTCGTCGGTCCAACGGCCCACACACACCACGAGCTCCTTTGCTCCAACGGTCCACCGCAGGGCTGCACGAAGCAACCAAAACCAAGTGCCAACTGCCAACTGCAACGAGCTGTGGTCACGAATGTTCAACGAACCGTGTCCTGTGCCAACTCCGACGAACTGTGCAACGAACCGTGTCCTGTGCCAACTGCCACGAACTCTGGTACGGAACTGTAACAACGAACTCTGCGACTCAACTCTCTCAACTCTGGACTCCACTCGAACTGCCGAAATGGCGTCCGACCGTCGCCTATATTGGTGGCCGATGACGTCACATTGGCGCGCTCCTCAGCCAATCATAGCCTCCCAACTCGCCCAGGTCACGCCCTCTGCGGCATGCGACTCCTGACATCTCCCGTCCGTGACCCCGCGGTCCTGGTGTAACACGTGCCAGCGAGGTTGGTAGGCCTTTGAGGTGCGCAGGCGAGGTTTGTAGGCCTTGGAGGTGTAAACGGTGGCGGTGTATTGTGGCGGTGTTCTTGGCCTGGTGGTGCCCATTTATTACGAAGTCAATGTCAGGGAAAGGGAATTATTTAATGTTGCACTAAGGACCTAACTAATGTTTATGTGGTTTGCAGTGCCATAAAGGACAAAGGTTTGATTACTAGGTGATACTCACAGGGGCGTTACCTTTAATCCCTCACTATTTAACACTCGAATCTCCAGGTAGATCCACACTCATACATCTTACCCCGACAACCGCCTGAACATCAATAACTTATTACATGTAGAGTCCCTGTCACGACAGCCGAATACCTACCTATTCAGATCTACCTAGCTCTAGATGTTGCATTACCAAATTCATAACAATATATATACTCAGAGGCAAAAGTTATTGTGACACGGAATTTTTTCATTGGTAATCTTGTGAATGAATTTTTGGATTTCAACCAGAGAAAGAGTTTGTTAAAATGGTCGAAGAAACGCAACCAAGCAGTTGTTGTTCGAATTGCATGAAATTTGCAAGAAGCATGACATATTCAAGAAAAATGGCCAGCAATGTTCACTTCAAAAGGCCAGACAACCAGACGCTTATCATTTCCACTCAATGCAGTCTTAAGAAGTGCAGAAGTCAGAAAAACACCTCTATTCATCGTTCTGGAACAAGTTCGACATGCCACGCCTCGGGGAAAATGACAGATGGAGAGCTATAGGTATGCTTCAGTCTGGTACCTCGCAGCGAGACGTTGCTCGTCGATTCAAAGTCCATAGAAACACCATTTGGCACTTATGGCGACGTTTTCAGCAAAACAATCAAGTTATAGACCATCCCTGTAGTGGCCGCCCACCAATAACGACCCCACGTCAAGAACGATGGATTCGAACCACGCACCTCCAACACAGGTTCCAGCCAGCAACCCTTACAGCCCGTACCATACCTGGCAACAGAGGTGTATCTGCAAGAACAGTTCGACGACGTCTACGCGTCCACGGCATCCGTGCAAGACGCCCAGCCCGACGGCCAATTCTGACGCCAGAACATCGACGTCGACGTCTCCAGTGGAGCAGACAACACTTGCGATGGGGAGCACGTGAGTGGAGAAGAGTTCTCTTCACCGATGAGTCACGTTTCCTTCTTCACCGAGCTGACGGCAGGACACGTGTCTACAGGCGCACAGGTGAACGTTACATCAGGCCATGTGTTCTGGAAGGGGATCGTTTTGGAGGTGGGGGCGTTATGATCTGGGGTGGGATAACAGCTGCAGCAAGGACGCCAATGATTGTGATTGAGGGGAACTTGAATGCTTTGAGGTACCGAGACGAGATTTTGCAAATGGCCGCTTTACCGTTTTTGCAACAGAACAGCCCTGGAGTGACGTTTCAACACGATAACGCCAGACCACACGTTGCTCGAGTTGTACAGCAGTATCTTAATCAGAACAATGTTAATGTGTTACCCTGGCCCGCAAGATCCCATGATTTGTCACCCATTGAACACGTCTGGGATGAAATGGAGCAACGTTTACGACGTCATCCGAATCCTCCAACAACGCTGCAGGAACTCCGCCAAATCCTTCCTCGGATATGGATTGATATTCCCCAGGACTTTCATCGACGTTTAGTGGCCTCAATGAGGCGAAGGTGCCAGGCCTGCATCAATGCACAAGGTGGACACACTCGCTACTGACCGTGTGCACTTGCTTGTGAACCCCCTCTTGTGTTGTGGCTCATTTGCATATGCCAGGTGCACTGTTCTCATGGACTGTTGATCGTTACCATACCTTGAAACACTTGTCTTTCCATGTAATAACATTTCATTCGCGGCAGTAAAAGTTTAACACTGATTCTGTTTGTTGTTTGTGTGTCACAATAACTTTTGCCTTTGAGTATATATATATATATATATATATATATATATATATTATATATATATATATATATATATATATATATATATATATATATATATATATATATATATACATACATATATATATATATATATATATATATATATATATATATATATATATATATATATATATATATATATATATATATACATATACATATACATATATATACATATATATTTAATTTAACGCAAAAACTTTAAGCACTTAGGTGGAATTTGTTTAGAAAGCCACAAACTAGACAGATTGGTCGATGTCTATTCCAGGTTTAAGCTAGTTTAAATGTATAGTCCTTGAGATATGAGCACCAACACATTTTGGGCGAACGGACAGACACCGACGTGATTTTTTTATTTTTTTTTAAATACTGAATCGAGGCTCGTGAAAGAGCTGACAACCGCAAGGGAAAGACAGTACAGGGGGACCACGAGGGAAAGACAGCACAGAGGGACCGCGAGGGAAAGACAGCACAGAGGGACCACGAGGGAAAGACAGCACAGAGGGACCACGAGGGAAAGACAGTACAGTGGGACCGCGAGGGAAAGACAGCACAGGGGGACCACGAGGGAAAGACAGCACAGAGGGACCACGATGGAAAGACAGCACAGAGGGACCGCGAGGGAAAGACAGTACAGTGGGACCGCGAGGGAAAGACAGCACAGTGAGACCACGAGGGAAAGACAGCACAGGGGGACCACGAGGGAAAGACAGCACAGAGGGACCGCGAGGGAAAGACAGCACAGAGGGACCGCGAGGGAAAGACAGTACAGTGGGACCACGAGGGAAAGACAGCACAGAGGGACCGCGAGGGAAAGACAGCACAGAGGGACCGTGAGGGAAAGACAGCACAGAGTGACCGCGAGGGAAAGACAGCACAGAGGGACCGCGAGGGAAAGACAGCACAGAGGGACCGCGAGGGAAAGACAGTACAGTGGGACCACGAGGGAAAGACAGTACAGTGGGACCGCGAGGGAAAGACAGCACAGAGGGACCGCGAGGGAAAGACAGCACAGAGGGACCTCGAGGGAAAGACAGTACAGTGGGACCACGAGGGAAAGACAGCACAGAGGGACCGCGAGGGAAAGACAGCACAGAGGGACCGTGAGGGAAAGATAGCACAGAGGGACCACGAGGGAAAGACTGCACAGAGGGACCATGAGGGAAAGACATCACAGGGGGACCACGAGGGAAAGACAGCACAGAGGGACCGCGAGGGAAAGACAGCACAGAGGGACCGCGAGGGAAAGACAGCACAGTGGGATCGCGAGGGAAAGACAGCAGAGAGGGACCGTGAGGGAAAGACAGCACAGAGGGACCATGAGGGAAAGACAGCACAGGGGGTCCACGAAGGAAAGACAGCACAGAGGGACCATGAGGGAAAGACAGCACAGAGGGACCACGAGGGAAAGACAGTACAGTGGGACCGCGAGGGAAAGACAGCACAGAGGGACCGCGAGGGAAAGACAGCACAGAGGGACCACGAGGGAAAGACAGTACAGTGGGACCACGAGGGAAAGACAGCACAGAGGGACCGCGAGGGAAAGACAGCACAGAGGGACCATGAGGGAAAGATAGCACAGAGGGACCACGAGGGAAAGACAGCACAGAGGGACCATGAGGGAAAGACATCACAGGGGGACCACGAGGGAAAGACAGCACAGAGGGACCGTGAGGGAAAGACAGCACAGAGGGACCGCGAGGGAAAGACAGCACAGAGGGACCGCGAGGGAAAATACAGTACAGAGGGACCGCGAGGGAAAGACATCACAGGGGGACCATGAGGGAAAGACATCACAGGGGGACCACGAGGGAAAGACAGCACAGAGGGACCGCGAGGGAAAGACAGCACAGAGGGACCGTGAGGGAAAGATAGCACAGTGGGATCGCGAGGGAAAGACAGCACAGAGGGACCGTGAGGGAAAGACAGCACAGAGGGACCACGAGGGAAAGACAGCATAGGGGGTCCACGAGGGAAAGACAGCACAGAGGGACCGCGAGGGAAAGATAGCACAGTGGGATCGCGAGGGAAAGACAGCACAGAGGGACCGCGAGGGAAAGACAGCACAGAGGGACCGCGAGGGACAGACAGCACAGAGGGACCACGAGGGAAAGACAGCATAGGGGGTCCACGAGGGAAAGACAGCACAGAGGGACCATGAGGGAAAGACAGCACAGAGGGACCATGAGGGAAAGACAGTACAGTCAAGGTTTTCTAAATATAACTCAAGAATGCATAAACAGACGTTGCTGAAATTTGGAGCATATTACCTCAATATACAAAGCATTTACTTCTGAAATTTGCAGCCAATTTCGTCAAGTAGAAGCCGAGAAACGTATTTTCAGTCCCCATGTTGAAGCTGCATACAGAGAAACGATTCCTTATGTTAAGGGAGGGGCGCTTTGTGCCTCCCTTTGATACTAACGTAATCATAAGACTCCAACAAACAAACAAACCAAAAAAAATACCAATTTTGGGGGCCCCCTCTCTCCAAGAAGAATTCAATATAGTACATTTACGTACAAACGCTTCCAATCGCTTAACCTCACTTTTCGCTTCACGAGCGCAGAGTAATTATATAATTATGGGATTATAACCCAAACCCTCTCCATGAACAATTATATAATTATGGGATTGTAACCCAATCCATCTACATAAACAATTATATAATTATGGGATTGTAACAGTCCCTCTCCATAAACAATTATATAGTTATATGAACACAGGAAGTGTTGGATTTGTTTCGATGAAATGTCGACTAATTGTATTATAAATTGAGTTTATTTATAAACTCTGTGATGGGAATTCACAAATCCGTGTCCAAAGAAAGAGAAGAAGAACAAAAACTTCAAAAACAGTTTAGGACTCACTCATGATACTCCAAGTTGATGATGTTGTTCAGCTCCCTCAGGATAGGTCCAGACTTGGTGCTCAGATTACATTCCCCTAACCTGTGAAGGCATAAAAACACCGAGGAGTGAAACAAAGAACCATCAGTAGAAAGTTCTAGATAAACGAGTTCAGGAAACTCCTTTACAAGGTTCTTTGTTCCAGGTTAAGAGATCATTAAATAACCTCAAAATTACCTGGATGGAGGTCACCGTACAAACAGAGACGCCAGAGGGGACAGGGGGACAATTGTTTTTTTTATCTCCAGGTATTTATCTTCTACCCTAAACTTATCATTGTTTTGATGAAGAAGAAGATAGTCCATGGGAAATATGGTACGTACAAATGGAGGAAGATTAAAATTGACAATAGTCATAGATCTGATGGCCTACCTATTTTAAAGGGATTGTTGCAGCAAGACCGTGGGAAATCATTACTTAAGTATGAAAAATGTTAAACTTTTTGACAGGAAATGGTTTTGTTGGAAAGTTTTGTGCTTTGTGGATCAATTAGAATTGGTGATCACCTTGTATAATGAACTTCACGAAGAGCTGTGAAGCTTTCCTTTCTGTCCATGCAATTGTGTTCTTTCTTTCCCTTTTCCCTTTTACTTGCGAAAATCGAAGATTTGTTAAGTATATTGGTTGTTCTTGTGCGTTATTCGTCTCTTTGTCTATCTGTCTGTCTGTCTGTTTTGTCTGTCTTGTTTGTCTGTATATCAGTCGCTGGCAGGTCACAATTTTCAACCGATCTTCACGAAACTTCACCAAATGGTAGAGTCATAAGCAAGAAACCTGTTGTTTTGGGGGGGGGGGGGGGGAGGGTCAAAAGGTCAATAGGTCAACATAGGCCAAAGATCACCAACTTTGTCAAATTTCTAAAATCCTCAATTTTCATCCAATTAACTTGAAATTTGTAGTGAATTTGCATATCTGGTCACTGAATTCAACGACCATGTATTTTTGAGGTCAACGTAGGCCAAAAGGTCAACATCAGGCAATTTTCTAAAATCCTCAATTTTCATTCGATTAACTTGAAATTTGAGCAGGATTTGCATATCTGGTCACTGAATTCAACCACCATATATTTTAGGTCAACATAGACCAAAAGGTCAACATAGGCCAAAAGGTCAACATAGGACAATTTTCTAAAATCCTCAATTTTCATCCAATTAACTTGAAATTTGAACAGGATTTGCATATCTGGTCAATGAATTCAACCACCATGTATTTTAGGTCAACATAGACCAAAAGGTCAACATAGGCCGAATTTCTAAAATCCTCAATTTTCATCCAATTAACTTGAAATTTGAAAATGACTTGTGTATCTGGACACTGAATTCAACCACCAAATATTTTTGAGGTCAACATACGCCAAAAGGTCAACATAGGACAAATTTCTAAAATCCTCAATTTTCATCCAATTAACTTGAAATTTGAACAGGATTTGCATATCTGGTCAATGAATTCAACCACCATGTATTTTAGGTCAACATAGACCAAAAGGTCAACATAGGCCGAATTTCTAAAATCCTCAATTTTCATCCAATTAACTTGAAATTTGAAAATGACTTGTGTATCTGGACACTGAATTCAACCATCAAATATTTTTGAGGTCAACATACGCCAAAAGGTCAACATAGGACAAATTTTGTACCTCCAGTACAAAGTCCTCTCACTCACTCACCGCAGGCAGGTTGGTGGTCTTTCCATCTTCTACCGACTCCTCTCTGGCCTTGCCCCCCCAGCTCTCTCCGGGCTCTGTCCCCCAAATATTCCTACAGGTCGCACAAGATCTGCCTGCAACCCTCTTATGGTCAAACTGCCAAAATCAAGACTCTCTGCTCACCTTCACTCCTTCATTCCTCTTTTCTCCCACCTCTGGAACAAACTCCCTCACTCTCTTCAATCCCACTCCTCCCTCCAGGTCTTTAAAACAGCTGTTCACCACCATCTCTTATCTTCCCCAATCCAAAACCTTGATCTTTTCTACCCCTGCTAATTTCACCCCAATCCCACTTTTTTGAAATACCAACTTCTGTCCTGGAAGTCATTGGTGTCCTTGTGTTTTATACCTATCCTGCCTCCCCCCAAGCCCTCTCCCTCCCACACATCTCCTGATGTCCCTGCTCTCAAATGTTGTGTTTGTGTGCTTCCTCCCCTTCTCTCCCCATCTTGTCTACCGCTCCCCTTTTTATATACTTTGTTTGCTTGTTTGTTTGATGTGTTTGTTTGATAAATGTTAGCTCTTTCACGAGCCTCGATTCTGTATACAAAAAAAAAAAAAAAAAAAAAAAAAAAAAATTCTAAAATCCTCAATTTTCATCCAATTAATTTGAAATTTGAAGAGGATTTGCATATCAGGTCACTGAATTCAATCAACAATTATTTTTGAGGTCAACAAAGGCCAACAACGAATTTCATGGACTTCGCAAGTATTGTGCTATGCACGACATATTTCTGGTGTTTTTGCTTTTCCCCATCTATTGATTAAACTGATTTTTTGGATTAAACAAAGTTTTCAAATTCACGTTTCTGTCCCTCTTGTCTGCCTCCTGGTCTGTTGACTCCCCTGGATGCGTGAGATAAGGTTTAAGATACTTTAGTGTGTCGAGGATAAGGATGGTGCGGGGGTGGTATTCATTTTACAGTGCAGACTTGTCCGTTCACGGGTTATTTACCTTGTGTGTTAAACCTGCTGTGTTTCATATCCACAGTGTGCTCTCAGAGTATGGAAGGGTGACGCATTGATTTAGATTTTTGATCTTACCTTTTTTATCGTGAGAGTCTGTGTGTAATTGCACCCTCGATTTCTTCTTCAATTTATAATTTGATGTCGATCTCCAAATATTTATCTTCCACCCTAAATCAATAAATGGAAGGATATGTTTGTTAGTGTTATTTAATTAAATACATTGTTATTGCCATCAAATAAATTATGTCCCCCTTGCCCTTCTACCGCTGCGTACAAACTACCTTTCCATGAGACTTCGCCCCTGGGTTGTGGAAAACAGAAGTTTGTACAAAAAGAGACATAAACAAAACATCTCAACGAACAGTTATTATTTATTTATTTATTTTTATACACAGTACAAAGTCGAGGCTCGTGGAAGTGGTAGCGTTAGTACACTGACTCATCAGGACACATTCGGACAAAAGGAAGAGCAGAGAGTGGGGGCAAACACCACAAGCAGAGTCGAAGACCAGACAGAGGGAGACGGACAAACAATGCGGGAGGGGAGGAACATGGGGCAGGAGAGGATGCATGGGGTGGGCAAGATGGATACAGAAGGAAACTCTCAGGAAGGAAAACTGGAAATTTGGAAAGATGGATTGAGGTTAGCAAGGATATAGGAGGAGGGGGGTTAACAAGGGTAAAAAAATATCATGGATTTGGATTGGGGAAGATCTGAGATGGTGGTGAACAGCTGTTTTGAAGACCTGGAGGGAAGAATGAGATTGAAGAGAGTGAGGGAGTTTGTTCCACAAGTGGGAAAAATAGGAATATTGAGTGGAGGTAAGGAGTGATCCTAGATTTGGGTAGTTTCACCAGAAGGGGGTTCATAGTGGACCCTGTGAGATTTGCAGAAACCTGAAACCTCGAATCAGTTCATCTTTGCGTCATTATACATACTTATACCAAGTTTGACTTGCGTCCTTTCAGCCGTTCTTAAGTTACCACGGTAACAAAAACCTAATACAGACTCTGACCTTTGACCTCTTCATCTCAAAATCAAATGATTTCATCTTTGCATCATAATACACACACTTGTACCAACTTTGGTCAATATCCCAACACTGGTTCAAAAGCTATTGCAGTAACATTATTTTTTTTACCTAACTTGACCTTTGACCTTTGACCTCATGACCCCAAAATATAGTCACTTCATATTCACATCATTATACATACCTGTACTAAGTTTGATTTAGCTCCCTTCAGCCGTTCTCAAGTTATCGTGGTAATGAAACCCTATCACGGACGCACGGATGGACGGACAGACACACCCGGACGAACAACCCTAAAAACGTAATGCCTCCAGTGACGAAAAATTACTTTTCGGTCCTGCACCAGAATGAGGGGTGGGTGCAGGGGTGGTAGTCCTGTAATTGTAGCAAGTTTAGCGACTACCAGGCTAGAGGAGGGGGTGCACCAAGGAGCATGTCCTCTTATGTTAAAGATCGTTTATTATCTCTTACATTAAATACACTTTTAGTTTCTCAAGAAACAATTTTCAAGAATAGATAACGATGTTTTAATATCTACACCGTCCTCACAAACAGGGGGAACAAATGGATGTTAATTAAATAATATAACATCAAAATGAATAAATAATGAGAAACTTAAAATTAACAATTTAATGAATCGATTTGGAATGGTGGATCGATTAAACGTTGAGGGTGTGACACAAACATGAAGGTCCAAATGTCCTCTTCAGTTGAAGTTTTTAACGAAGGTCCATCTACCCCCAAACACTCCCATCACACCCATCTCCCTCTGCAGGTGCACAATGAAGTATTCTTCTTCTTCACCGTTACAACTTCATTCGTCACTTTAACTCATTTACCATGGTCTACAAACATATCGATCACTATGTCTGAGTTTAGATTCTTCGTTCCTTTTCTCATTCAATAACCTTCACCACAAGAGGATGACATAATGAATGTTCAGAATGATTTGTGTGAATCGTTTATCCTTCATAAAAAGTGGTTTATCATTCATCGTTCCTCATTCCCTCTTCATTCCCTCCAATGATCTCCCACACAGGACTGACTGTGCCTTCCATTCCCATAACTGAACACAAATAAAGTTAAAACAAAGGTGAATAATGTAGGTACACCTGGAGAACGTCAGGTACACAACAATTGGGATCATGACATCATATGTTTTTATTCACCAAAACAAATCCCATTCCCACTCACCCAAGGGTTCGTAACTTTGTTTGGGATTTCAGACCTTCCATCAATCCCTCCAGTCCTTCATCACCGATGGGATTCCGATCCAAACTGATGGTAAAGGAGGGAAAGAGAAAAACCCTCAGGTTATCATTCCACTAACAACATGGAGAACTTTGGGAATACTTTCACCATTTCAATAGTTATGTTTATAAATCACATCAATACCAAATAATTATGGGATTATAACCCAGTCCTTCTTCGAAAACAATTATATAATTAAGGGATTATAACCCAGTCCTTCTTCGAAAACAATTATATAATTATGGAATTATAACCCAGTCCTTCTTCGAAAACAATTATATAATTAAGGGATTATAACCCAGTCCTTTTCCTGAAACAATTATATAATTATGGAATTATAACCCAGTCCCTCTCCATGAACAATTATATTATTATGGGGTTATAACCCAGTCCCTCTCCATAATCATATAATTATGGGATTATAACTAGGTTCCTCACCATAATTGTATAATTATGGGATTATAACAGTCCCTCTCCATAAACAATTATATAATTATATAATTATAACACAGTCCCTCTCCATGAACAATTATATTATTATGGGGTTATAACCCAGTCCCTCTCCATAATCATATAATTATGGGATTATAACTAGGTTCCTCACCATAATTGTATAATTATGGGATTAAAACAGTCCCTCTCCATAAACAATTATATAATTATGGGATGATAACCCAGTTCCTCTCCATAAACAATTATATAATTATGGGATTATAACCCAGTCTCTCTCCATTAACAATTATATAATTATAGGATTATAACCCAGTTCCTCTCCATAAACAATTATATAATTATGGGATTATAACCCAGTTCCTCTCCATAAACAATTATATAATTATGGGATGATAACCCAGTTCCTCTCCATAAACAATTATATAATTATGGGATTATAACCCAGTCTCTCTCCATTAACAATTATATAATTATAGGATTATAACCCAGTTCCTTTCCATAAACAATTATATAATTATGGGATTATAACCCAGTTTCTCTCCATAAACAATTATATAATTATGGCATTACAACCCAGTCCCTCTACATAAACAATTACATAATTATGGGATTATAACTAGGTTCCTCACCATAATTGTATAATTATGGGATTATAAACCAGTCCCTCTCCATAAACAATTATATAATTATAGAATTATAACCCAGTCCCTCTCCATGAACAATTATATTATTATGGGGTTATAACCCAGTCCCTCTCCATAATCATATAATTATGGGATTATAACTAGGTTCCTCACCATAATTGTATAATTATGGGATTAAAACAGTCCCTCTCCATAAACAATTATATAATTATGGGATGATAACCCAGTTCCTCTCCATAAACAATTATATAATTATGGGATTATAACCCAGTCTCTCTCCATTAACAATTATATAATTATAGGATTATAACCCAGTTCCTCTCCATAAACAATTATATAATTATGGGATTATAACACAGTTCCTCTCCATAAACAATTATATAATTATGGGATGATAACCCAGTTCCTCTCCATAAACAATTATATAATTATGGGATTATAACCCAGTCTCTCTCCATTAACAATTATATAATTATAGGATTATAACCCAGTTCCTTTCCATAAACAATTATATAATTATGGGATTATAACCCAGTTTCTCTCCATAAACAATTATATAATTATGGCATTACAACCCAGTCCCTCTACATAAACAATTACATAATTATGGGATTATAACCCAGTCCCTCTCAATAAACATTATGGGATTTTAACCCAATCCCTCTCCAGAAACAATTATATTATTATGGGATTGCAACCAAGTCCCTCACCATAATTGCATAATTATGGGATTAAACCCAGTCCCTCTCCATAAACAATTACATAATTATGGGATTATAACCCAGTTCCTCTGGTTTAAATTATTTTTAAACCAGTTTAAATTTAAACCAGATTATAACCCAGTTTAAAAATTTAATGGTTTAAATTATATAATTGTTTAACAATTATATAATTATGGTATTATTACCCAGTCCCTCTCCATAAACAATTATATTATTATGGGATTATAATCCAATCCTTCTTCATAATTATATAATTTTGCGATTATAACCAAGTCCCTCACCATAATTGTATAATTATGAGATTATAACCCAGTCCCTCTTCGCAATGATAGAATTATATGAACACAAGGAGTGGTGCATTTGTTTTCATGAAATGTCGAACTAATTGTATTGAAAATTGAGTTTATTTATAAACCCAGTGATGGAAATTCACAGGTCTGTGTCTAGTGAAAGAGAAGAAGAAGACACAGGAACCTCAAAAACAGTTCAGGACTCACTGAAGTTCCTCCAAGTGGGTGATGTTCTTCAGGTCCCTCAGGATAGGCCCAGATTTGTTGCTCAGTTTACAATCCTCCAACCTGTGAGGAGATAAAAACTCCAAGGAGTGAAACAAAAACCCATCAGCAGAAAGTTCGAGATAAACGAGTTTTGTTTGAAGGTTTTTTGTTCCAGATAAAGAGATAATTAAATAATTAAGAGATAAATAAATAACTTCAAAATGAACAGGGTGAAGATACCAAAATCCCTTTCCATGAGACATCGTCCCCTGGACCATGGAGACAAGTTGTACAAAATATAAATAAATAAATAAAACACCTCACTGAACAGGTTCGAGTTATATTAACGGAGGAGGAAGGGGAAGGAATAAAAAGGTTATTGTAAAGTTTGAGGATGAATTGGGTGGAAAGATAATGAGTGAATTTGTAGGATTGTGACCAAAGGCTTATGCTTATAAATACTATTCGTCAACGGATGGTGCATCATCTGGACGGTGCATATCAAAAGCTAAAGGGGATAAAGAAAAATGTAATCAAGGAAACAGTAAACATCAAACAACTTATTATAGTTTTTTAACTTTTAAGAACATAGAGTACAGAAAAATGAATACAATGTAGCGGCTACCGCTGGGTTTTCACAATCGCCTTGCACCTATCAAGGACGCGGAGCGATCACCATGCCGGGCTCGTCCAGGACGCCCGGGCAGGCTCGCCCTCAACTTGCCAGGCCACAGCCAGGACGCTGGGCCACGCCCCCTCTCGCCTTTCCTGGGCAAACGCTCCGGGATAATATGTATATATATTGCTGCCCAATAAACGGGCTTTTCAGAGTACCTGAGTGTTTGGTTTGAATAAAGCAACTCGGATGAATTCCAGCTTTTTTGTTGCGTCCATTCTTCCGATCGACGTGGGAGCCCCAGCTCCTTCATTGGTGACCTACCGACATGGACACGGCAGTCGCCCTTAAACTGCCTACCTTCTGGGAGGCTCACGCGGCGGTTTGGTTCGCACAGGTGGATTCCCTGTTCGCCCTGCGAGGCATCACGGCCGACGACACCCGCTTCCACCATGTGGTAGCAGCGCTCGGTTCGGCCACCGCGGCCCGCGCCCTGAGCCTCCTCGAGAGCCCGCCAGCCGCTGACAAATACGGCGCGATTAAGAAGCTTCTCCTCGACGCTTTCGCCCTCCCATCGGCGGAACGCGCACGGCGCCTGCTCGACCTGCCCGAGCTCGGCGACACGCGCCCTTCCGAGCGAATGGACTACATGCTTTCACTGCTCGGCGAGCACTCTCCGGCATTCCTGTTCCGGGAGCTGTTCCTCCGTCAGCTGCCTAACCCGGTACGCCTCGCCCTGGCAAGCACGACGATCACAGATCCCCGGGCCCTTGCCAGAGAAGCCGACAAGATCTCCACCGCAGGTCAGCGCATCGCAGCGGTGACATGGGACCCACCGCCATCCGACGCTACACCCATGGTGCCCAAGCACCCGGCACGGTCGACGACCGAACTGCCGACGCAATTGGCGGCCGCTACACCGAGCCGACCACCTCCAGCACGACGACCGGGGCCTCCACCTGACCAAGCGTGGTGTTACTATCATGCCAGGTTCGGACAGAAGGCCCGGACATGCCGACCCCCGTGCACCTTCGGCAGGCCGGGAAACGGCCGGGCCGGCGTTCATTACCAGCCATGAGCGCTGGCCACACGGGCAACTTACTGTTCATCACGGATAAAGCGTCCGGACGGCGCTTCCTGTGCGACACCGGCGCCCAACTGAGCGTCATACCCGCCTCTGACCAGGACAGGCAATCCGCGGTTTGCGGCCCCTCCTTGGTTGCGGCCAACGGATCGACCATCCGCACCTTCGGCCCGCGCAACGTCACCCTCTGCTTCGGCGGCCAATGCTTTGCTTGGACGTTTGTAACCGCAAACGTGCCCATGGCTCTGCTAGGCGCCGACTTCCTCTGCGCACACGGACTGCTGGTGGACGTCTAACGGCGTCGTTTAATCAACGCCGAAACCTTCACCTCCCTGTTATGCACATTGAGCAGCTCCGCGCCGACCGAGCTGGCATGCGCCGTCCCGGCGGCGAACGAGTTTGCTCGCCTGCTCACGGAGTTCCCGGCCCTCACACGGCCGACGTTTTCGGCCATCGCAGTACGGCATGGGATCGAGCACCACATACCAACCACGGGCCCGCCGGTCTACGCCAGGGCCCGCCGCCTCGACCCAGCCAAGCTCGCCGTGGTGAAGGCCGAATTCGACGCGTTGGAGCACCTCGGCATCATGCGGCGCTCTGATAGCGCATGGGCCTCGCCACTGCACATCGTGCCAAAGCCGGGGGGTGGATGGCGCCCGTGTGGCGACTACTGCCGTCTCAATGATGCTACCACCCCCGACAGGTACCCGATCCCGCATATCCAAGACTTCTCCGCCCGTCTGGCGGGACGGGTCATTTTTTCGAAAATTGATCTCATACGGGGATATCACCAGGTACCTGTCAGGGCGGCCGACGTCCCTAAAACGGCAGTTATCACGCCGTTCGGCTTATTCGAATTCTTGCGGATGCCGTTTGGTCTCAAGAACGCAGCTCAGGCGTTCCAGCGCTTGATGGACGGCGTGCTGCCTGACCTGCCGTTCCTTTTCGTTTACCTGGACGACATCCTCGTCACCAGCACGTCCGGGGCCGAGCACCTCCTCCACCTCCGAACACTGTTCGGGCGCCTCAGCGAGCATGGCCTCATCGTCAACCCGGCCAAATGCCACTTCGGCACGACGGCCGTTGATTTTTTGGGCCACCACATCACCAAGAACGGGGCCATGCCGCTGCCAACCAAGGTCGAGGCTATCACCACGTTCCCGCGTCCCCGCACCATAAAGGCCCTGCAGGAATTCCTGGGAATGGAGAATTTTTATCACCGCTTCGTGCCCCGCGCTGCTCAACTCATGCGGCCCCTCTACGAAGCCCTCCGGGGCAAGAGGGCCAAGCACGACATCGCCTGGTCCGCAGCAATGGATGCGGCCTTCCAAAGCTCAAAGCGGGCCCTCGCCGACGCAACACTGCTCGCTCACCTGGTGCTCAACGCTCCCATCGCCCTCACCACGGATGCCTCCGACTACGCGGTGGGCGCCGTACATGAGCAATGGGTGAACGGGGTTTGGCAGCCACTCGTTTTTTTCAGCCGGCAGCTCCGGCCGAATGAGCTCAAATACAGCACGTTTGACCGGGAGCTCCTCAGTCTACACCTGGCCGTCCGCCATTTCCGCCACCTCCTGGAGGGCCGACCTTTCACGGCGTTCGTCGACCACAAGCCGTTGGTTTACGCCATGGCCAAGGTCACGGAGCCGTGGTCGGCCCGCCAACAGCGCCACCTCTCCGCCGTGTCGGAGTTTACCACGGACATCCGGCACGTCGCCGGCAAAAACAACGCCGTGGCCAACTGTCTTTCCCGGGCCAGCGCGAACGCGGTCCACCTGGGCGTGGACTTTGCGCTTATGGCGGCGGACCAAACCACCGACACCACGGTGCAAGCCCTCCGGGCGGCGGACACGGGCCTCCGCCTGGCCGACATCCCCTTCACGGACACGGTCCTGCTCTGTGACGTCTCCCAAGGCCAGCCTCGCCCCATCGTGCCCGTCACCTGGCAACGCCGCATCTTCGCCTCCCTCCACGGCCTTTCCCACCCGGGCCGGAAAGCTTCCCAGAAGCTGGTGTCGGCGCGATTCGTCTTGCATGGCCATCGTCGGGACGTCCGCGATTGGACCAGCACCTGCACGGCCTGCCAACGGGCCAAGGTCCACCGACATACCCAGGCCCCGCTGGCACCTTTCACCGTGCCCGAACGACGTTTCGACCAGGTCAACGTGGATCTGGTGGGCCCCCTCCCCCCGTCACGGGGGTTCACACACCTGCTCACCATGGTGGACAGGACCACCAGGTGGCCGGAGGCCGTTCCCCTCGTCTCCACCACCACCGCCGACGTGGCGCAGGCTTTCATCGCCACCTGGGTCGCCCGCTTCGGCGCACTGGCGGACATCTCGTCAGACCGCGGACCACAGTTCACCTCCGAGCTGTGGGGCGTGGTCGCCCGCAACCTGGGGGTCAAGCTCCACCGTACTATGGCCTACCACCCCAAGCAAACGGGTTGTGCGAGCAATTCCACCGCTCCATGAAGGCCGCGCTCATGGCCGGCCTTCAAGACGGCGGTTGGGCCGACCGGCTGCCGTGGGTCCTTTTGGGCCTCCGCACGGCCCCCAAGGAGGACCTCCAGGCATCCACCGCTGAGCTTGTCTATGGCCAGGCACTACGCGTCCCAGGCGAATTCGTGCCCGACGCTACCAGTCCCTGGTCCGCAGCTCACCAGCGCTCGGACCTCCAGGAGGCCGCCCGACGGTTTGCCCCCGTGCCAACATCCCACCACGGTGACCCCCAGTCCTACGTCCCCCCAGCACTTCGCACAGCGGAGTATGTTTTTGTGCATCACGACGCACATCGGGGGCCACTCCGGCCGCCGTACGACGGGCCCTTCCGGGTGCTGCGATGGGACGACAAGTCGTTCGTCATCGACATCGGCGGCAGGTCGGACCGGATTGCGGTGGACCGCCTCAAGCCGGCGCACGTGGACGTCGACCACCCACCACGGGTGGCCCTTCCACCGCGGCGAGGCCGCCCCCCGTCCACGGTGCCCCCCACTCGACCACCCACCACCACACCGGACCCCCTCCCACGACCCGCCAGGGGTCGCTTCGGCCGGGTCATCAGGACCCCCCTCAAATTGACCCTGCCGGTGCAAGTCGATTCTGGGGGGACGTTTGTAGTGGCTACCACTGGGTTTTCACAATCGCCTTGCACCTATGAAGGACGCGGAGCGATCACCATGCCGGGTTCGTCCAGGACGCCCGGGCAGGCTCGCCCTCAACTTGCCAGGCCGCAGCCAGGACGCTGGGCCACGCCCCCTCTCGCCTTTCCTGGGCAAACGCTCCGGGATAATATGTATATATATTGCTGCCCGATAAACGGGCTTTTCAGAGTACCTGAGTGTTTGGTTTGAATAAAGCAACTCGGATGAATTCCAGCTTTTTTGTCGCGTCCATTCTTCCGATCGACGTGGGAGCCCCAGCTCCTTCAACAATAAGAATTTACAAACGACAATTAATTATATACAGAACAAGTAATTAAAAGGGCATTGGGGGCTTTTGATGATAAGAGGTATATTTTAGAAAATGGAATTGATGCCGTCCCATATGGATTTATACATAAGATATAATATATGGATGGACTGAAGATATATAAGATAGAGTATAAGTGTTTAGTATATAAGTATGAGATATAAAGTAAGTGTGAAGAAATACATAAGTGTGAAGAAAAAATAAAATCATACTAATTGGGTTGGGAGGATTTTATCGGTATACCTACGGCTTTTTTGCTGTTATGCGAGTATAAATGATGGAATCAAGCAAGAAGCAAACCAAAGAGTGGAGAAAATCACAGCCTTGGTATTTACCTGGAAAACATAACAAACGTGCTAAATATCAAAACAGTCTTGTTGAAGAGATAACCAAGACATGTGTAAGTAAGGCATACAGACTGAGGGGTAAAAAGATTTCATGGATGTCAAGACATTTAATGGTTTAAAAGATTTAATGGATGTCAAGACATTTAATGGTTTAAAAGATTTAATAGATGTCAAGACATTTAATGGTTTAAAAGGTTTAATGGCTGTCAAGACATTTAATGGTTTAAAAGGTTTAATGGATGTCAATACATTTAATGATTTAAAAGATTTCATGGATGTCAAGACATTTAATGGTTTAAAAGATTTCATGGATGTCAAGACATTTAATGGTTTGAAAGGTTTAATGGATGTCAATACATTTAATGATTTAAAAGATTTCATGGATGTCAAGACATTTAATGGTTTAAAAGATTTCATGGATGTCAAGACATTTAATGGTTTAAAAGATTTCATGGATGTCAACACATTTAATGATTTAAAAGATTTCATGGATGTCAAGACATTTAATGATTTAAAAGATTTAATGGATGTCAAGACATTTAATGGTTTAAAAGATTTCATGGATGTCAAGACATTTAATGGTTTAAAAGATTTAATGGTTTTCAATACATTTAATGATTTAAAAGATTTCATGGATGTCAAGACATTTAATGGTTTAAAAGATTTAATGGTTTTCAATACATTTAATGGTTTAAAAGATTTAATGGATGTCAAGACATTTAATGGTTTAAAAGATTTCATGGATGTCAAGACATTTAATGGTTTAAAAGATTTAATGGTTTTCAATACATTTAATGGTTTAAAAGATTTCATGGATGTCAAGACATTTAATGGTTTAAAAGATTTCATGGATGTCAAGACATTTAATGGTTTAAAAGATTTCATGGATGTCAAGACATTTAATGGTTCAAAAGATTTAATGGATGTCAAGACATTTAATGGTTTAAAAGATTTAATGGATGTCAAGACATTTAATGGTTTAAAAGATTTCATGGATGTCAAGACATTTAATGGTCCAAAAGATTTAATGGATGTCAAGACATTTAATGGTTCAAAAGATTTCATGGATGTCAAGACATTTAATGGTTTAAAAGATTTAATGGATGTCAAGACATTTAATGGTTTAAAAGATTTCATGGATGTCAAGACATTTAATGGTTTAAAAGATTTAATGGATGTCAAGACATTTAATGGTTTAAAAGATTTAATGGATGTCAATACATTTAATGATTTAAAAGATTTCATGGATGTCAACACATTTAATGGTTCAAAAGATTTAATGGATGTCAAGTGTTACGGATTCGTCACTTCCATTGTTGTGGTTCTCATCCACTGTAATCATTTTTGGTTCCATGTACTATTATTGTTTTCAAAAGATTTATTGTTTATGAACTGTTTTCTATTATTGTTTATTGTTCATGAACTATTATTGTTTATGAACTGTTTTCAAAAGGTGAAAAAGTTAGTGTTTTAAAAGAAACCGGAAACCGGATCGGGAACCAGAGGACGGCGGAGAAGAAGAGGAGGAGGAGGCGGAGCAAGTGAGTCGGACAAGAAAGCCGAGCTGCTTCGAGGTCTTGAGGAAACGCTGGTGAACAGGGGTCACGAGTGAACTTTGGGTTTCCTGGGAAAGGGATTCCTGCGACAGAGTTGTTATCACTGTGACAGATAAACCTGCTTGTCAGGATTTGCGGCTGATTCCGAAGAGAATCGTTGTTTGAGGGCAGTTACGTCTCGAGAACGGGCCCGTTGGCCATTTTTGCCTCGCGCCCGATTTCGCATCGTTCCAGGTTTTGCACCTCGCTCCAACCATTTCACTGCATCCAGACGTTAACCTGGTTTGCATGTGTGTAACGTGGATTTTGAGTGGGAATTTGCGGTTCGCCGATTGGGAGCCTTTGAACGTCCATACCCGAAGGTGTGATTTCCCAGTCACCTCTTGAGGACACCTTTGCCCATCTTTGGCAGTGTGACTGTCAACCAAACGGGATTCTAGTCTTGATATGACATCGTTCTGACGAGCATGGGAGCGTGGATCGACTTTGGCTTGAAGCCGGGATAGAGACATTGGGAATGTACATTTTGCTCACTGGGAGCACAGTGAGTTATATTGTACGAAACTGATGGTACCATCATCGGAATGATATATTGGTTGTACAATTGATTACTATTGTTTTTGTGTTGTTATTCTTGTGTGACCTTAATACAATACTTGTTTGTTGGTAACAATTGGTGTGGTTTCACCATTGATCATTGACACACAGAATAACACATCTTTCTGCCGTGACTCCTCTCTGGGCTCGGAGGTACACCGTGACTGGGGTTTGGGGAGGAGCACGTAACAGAAATTGGGGGCTTTTCCGGGATAGAATTCCCTAACATTCCCCAAATTCCCAAATTTGGAATTTTCTAACATTCCCAAATTTTTTTTAAAATTTGAATTTTTTTTGTGTGAAGGTTAACAAGTGCTAACTGATAGTCACCATGGTGTTTGACGGAGAAAAGTTTGCGGCATGCCCTAATGAGGCACAGTTCCAGGCGTTAAAAAGATCGGAACTCATGATATTGGCCAAATAATTTAACTTGGAGGTCCGAGGTAATATGAAGAAAGCAGAGATGCAGACATTGGTGGTAGAGTCTCTAGTGGGACAAGGAACATGGGAAGAGGTAGCCTTGGATTGGTTACCAGAGGAAAAAGGAAATGTGGAGCTCCGGAAAATGGAGATGCAACTGCAGAGCCAGGAAAGGTTAAAAGAGTTGGAATGGAGAGCTGAAAAGGAAGCCGAAGAAAGAAGAGCAGAGGAAAGAGCAGAGGAAAGGAGAGCTGAAAAGGAACTCGAGGAGAGAAGAGCAGAGGAAAGGAGAGCTGAAGAAGAAAGAAGAGCAGAGCAAAGAGCAGAGGAAAGGAGAGCCGAAAGGGAGTTAATGGAACGGGACATGGAGTATCAGAAGGAACTTAAACTCAAGGAGCTGGACTTACTGGGAGAACGGAGAGAATTAGTATCCATGCCGGCTAGTTCGACAACTAGTCAGAACTCTTGGGATGTTGGTCGGCATGCGAGGCTGGGTCCACCCTTCAATGAAAAGGAGGTAGCCAAGTTCTTTTTACATTTTGAGAAGGTGGATCAAATGCTAAAATGGCCTGTGGGGTCCTGGACTATGTTAGTGCAAAGTGTTTTGGTGGGTAAAGCTCAAGATATCTATTCGGTTTTACCGATTGACCAATGTGCAGATTATGAGATAGTGAAGAAAGCCATTCTCAAAGCCTATGAATTGGTCCCTGAAGCTTACCGGCAAAAATTCAGGAATGCCAGGAAGAGGGAGAGTGAGACCCATGTGGAGTTTGCCAGAATGAAGAAAACCATGTTTGATAGGTGGTGTGACTCGAAGGAGATTGGGAAAGACTTCAACCTGTTACGACAATTGGTATTGGTGGAGGAATTCAAACAGTGTGTCCACGTGGACATTAAAGTACATCTGGATGAAAAGAAAGTACCAGAGTTGTATGAGGCAGCAACCATGGCAGATGACTATGCCTTGACACACAGGATGGGGTTCCACAAACCTAACTTCCCGCCTAGAGTTAGCCAGGGGAGTTACGGAAAATCAGGTTCGGAGAACAGATTTTCTTGGAGGCGGCCTAGAGAGGACTATGAGGACAAATCTGATACCGTGACTTTTAGGGATCAGAAGACTGCAGTTCCAAGACATACCTATCTTCCGGGGGGCCCGAGGCAGACCACGAGTTTTTCCTCCAGGCCGACTTGCGCTTTTTGCAAGAAACCTGGGCATTTGATGTCCCAATGTTACGCCCTGAAAAGGAAAAATCTGGAGCGGAGTCAGACTAGTACAACTCCGAATGCATTGGCCATTGCGAGAAATCGTCCTTGGAGGACAGTGCCTTGTGAAGGTTCCCATGCCAAAGTTACGGCATCACAGAACGACCTTGTTCAACAGGGTTACAAACCTTTTATTTCAGAGGGGTTTGTGTCACTGGATGGAGACTTAACGAACCAGAGACCTGTTAGGGTATTGAGGGACACAGGAGCACATCAATCTTTGATGCTTGAGGGCATTTTGCCATTGTCAGAGAAGACGACAACTGGTGTTAGTGTTCTTTTACAGGGGGTTGGTGGCTATGTTAAAGCTCCTCTTCATGTAATCCATTTGAAGTCTAATTTGGTATCAGGACTGGTCACCGTAGGTTTACAAGCCACTCTTCCTGTAGAGGGAATCTCTTTTATTATCGGGAATGATTTGGCCGGTGGTCAAGTTTCTGGTAATCCAATGTTGGTTGAAAAGCCCAGTATGGAAAATAACACGGCACAGTTGGAGCAGGAGATTCCGGTTATCTTTCCATCCTGTGCAGTGACTCGTGCTATGGGTAGGAAGTGCTCTGAAGAGAAGGAGAAGGAAGGCGATGTGGATTTGGGTTCCTTAGAGGTATTGGAGGAAAATTCTGAAAGAGGTAATAGGAAAGGGAGTGACATCAAGGAACTTAAGGAAAAGGTGGCATCTGGAACAAAGGAGGAAATGGAGTGTCCGTCGGAGACATCTGGGAACGAGGTTGAACAAACGGTGCTGGTTCGAACGAGACTTGTTGAAGAACAACACGGAGATTCGGAGCTCCGGAGTTTGATTGATAAAGCCGTTACAGAGGAAGAGGCTATGAAGATACCTGTTGGTTACTTCATGAAAGGGGAAATACTCATGAGAAAATGGAGACCACCGGAGGTGCCAGCAAATGAAGAGTGGAAGGTTCATGACCAAATTGTGGTGCCCCCGCCGTACCAGAAGGATATATTGAGTTTGGTGCATGAGACACCTTTGGCCGGGCACCTTGGAGTGAACAAGACCTGTGACAGAATATTGGTACATTTTTTCTGGCCAGGATTGCGACGTGATGTGGCAGAGTTCTGTAAATCTTGCCATTCTTGCCAGTTGGTGGGAAAACTGAATCAGAAAGTCCCATCCGCACCTTTAAGACCAGTTCCAGCTTTTGAAGAGCCATTCAGCCAAGTCATTATTGACTGTGTGGGCCCTTTACCTAAAATTAAGGCTGGACATCAGTATTTTCTGACCATCATGTGCGCTTCCACAAGGTTCCCAGAGGCAGTGCCTCTTAGAAAAATTACTGCGGCAGTTATTGCGAAGGCCTTGATTAAATTTTTCACTTTGTTTGGCCTACCTTAGGTCATCCAGTCTGATCAGGGTTCTAATATCATGTCAATGCTTTTTCAGCAAGTGGTACACCTGTTGGGAGTGGAACAAGTAATATGAAGTACTTACCATCCCGAGAACCAAGGGGCCTTGGAAAAGTTTCACCAGACATTGAAGAATATGATCAGAACGTATTGTTTTGAATGTGACAAGGATTGGGATGAAGGAATACCCTTATTGTTGTTTGCGACGAAGGAATCTGTTCAGGAGTCATTGGGATTCAGTCCTTTTGAACTTGTGTTTGGACACGCAGTTCGAGGACCATTGAAATTGGTGAAAGAACTGTGGCTACAGGAGGAGTCGCAGTCAACAGTGGTAGAGTATGTGTCAACGGTTAGGCACAGATTGGCAAAGGTTTGTGAATTTGCGAGAGGAAACTTGAAAGTGACACAGGATAAAATGAAAGTGAGACATGACAAGAAATCTCACATAAGAAATTTCAGTCCTGAGGACCGGGTGTTAGTGTTGCTTCCTGTTCCAGGTCAGCCACTACAGGCGAGGTATTTTGGTCCCTATGCAATCGAAAGGAGGGTTAATGAAACAGATTACGTGGTGACAACTCCCAACCGACGGAAAAAGCAGCAGCTGTGTCATGTCAACTGACTGAAGAAATATTATGAGAGGAAACCTGTGGAGAAAATGGTTCCTATCTCACCTGTCTCACCTGTAGTCGGGGTGCAAGAGAATCCAGAGGGTGAGGCCGGTGTGGAGTTTGATAACTTTGATGACCACTGACCAGGCTTGTCCCAGATTGACGAACACGGAAGTGTTGAGCAACTTAGATGAGAAATTAGGTCATTTGACGAGGGAACAACAAGGACAACTATCCAGCCTAATCTTTGAGTTTGCACATTTGTTCACAGATGTACCTGGTCGTACTGATTTAGTATATCATGATATTGAGGTGGGGGAAGCCACTCCTGTGAAACAACACCCCTATCGGATGAACCCTGTGAAGATGGAGTATCTTCGGAAGGAGGTTCAGTATATGTTGGAGAATGACATCATCGAACCAAGCAGCAGTGAATGGAGCTCACCATGTGTGTTGGTTCCAAAACCCGATGGCAGTTTTCGCTGTTGTACGGATTTAAAACGGGTTAATGCAGTGACCAAGACCGACTCATATCCCATCCCGAGGATTGATGACTGTATTGAGAGAATAGGCCCAGCTAAATTTGTAACTAAGTTTGACTTGCTGAAAGGGTATTGGCAGATTCCTCTTACTGATAGAGCCAAGGAAATCTCGGCTTTAGTCACACCAAATGGGTTGTATCAGTACAAGGTTCTTCCCTTTGGATTGAAAAACGGGCCTGCTACATTTCAACGGCTGATTAATAAGCTCATTGCAGACCTTGAGGGGATGGAGGCTTATCTGGATGATGTCATCATCCACACCATGACCATGGAAGATCATATTAAACAAATTCATGCATTTTTCAAGAAACTGACCAAGGCAGGGTTGACCATCAACTTATCTAAGAGTGAGTTTGTAAAAGCACAGGTGGTGTTCCTAGGCCATGTAGTAGGTCAGGGTCAGGTGCAACCGGTGACAGCCAAGATAGAAGCCATTGATCGCTTCCAAGTTCCAAAAGGGTAGAAGGAGCTTTTGAGATTCTTGGGTATGGCTGGTTGGTACCAGCGGTTCTGCAGGATTTTTCTGATGTGGTAGTCCTTTTAACGAATTTGCTGAGGAAAGAGACCAAGTTTGTTTGGGATGACAAATGTCAAGCTGCCTTTGCCCACGTCAAAGCAATATTAATGAGCTCTCCTGTCCTAGCAGCCCTGGATTTTCAAGAACCATTCAAGTTGGGCATTGATGCAAGTGATGTGGGGGCTGGGGCAGTTCTATTACAGGAAGATGAGGATGGAGTGGATCACCCAGTGTGCTACTATTCGAAAACGTTTAACAAACATCAGGCAAATTATGCCACCGTGGAAAAAGAGACCCTTGCTCTCCTACTCGCGCTTCAGCATTATGAGGTGTATCTGGGAACTACTACCTTTCCTATAAAAGTCTTCACTTATCACAACCCCTTAACCTTCATTCAAAACATGAAAAATAAAAATCAGAGGTTGATGAGATGGAGTTTGGCTTTGCAGGAGTTCAACTTGGAAATTGAGCATGGAAAAGGCAGGGACAATGTTGTTGCTGATGCTTTATCCAGAGTGAACTAACTTTGGAAATTCCTGTAGGTTGTTTGGAAGTTTTGTTGCTTTATTTTGGGGAATATTAATTATTGTTGCTCACGTGAATTGATCATTTGGGTGTGAGTTTTACTTTTGTTTGTTAAAAGGGTTTTTGCAGGGAAAGAAAGTTGTCACTATGTTCAAACTTTCTTTCTTGATGGGGGGAAGTGTTACGGATTCGTCACTTCCGTTGTTGTGGTTCTCATCCACTGTAAACATTTTTGGTTCCATGCACTATTATTGTTTTCAAAAGGTTTATTGTTTATGAACTGTTTTCTATTATTGTTTATCGTTCATGAACTATTACTGTTTATGAACTGTTTTCAAAAGGTGGAAAAGTTAGTGTATTAAAAGAAACCGAAAACCGGATTGGGAACCGGAGGACGACGAAGAAGAGGAGGAGGAGAAGGAGGCGGAGCAAGTGAGTTGGACAAGAAAGCCGAGCTGCTTCGAGGTCTTGAGGAAACGCTGGCGAACGTGGGTCACGAGTGAACTTTGGGTTTCCTGGGAAAGGGATTACTGCGACAGAGTTGTTATCGCTGTGACAGATAAACCTGCGTGTCAGGTTTTGCGGTTGATTCCGTAGAGAATCGTTGTTTGAGGGCAGTTACGTCTCAAGAACGGGCCCATTGGCCGTTTTTGCCTCAAGCCAGATTTCGCAATGTTCCATGTTTTGCACCTCGCTCCAACCATTTCACTGCATCCAGACGCTAACCTGGTTTGCATGTGTGTAACGTGGATTTTGAGTGGGAATTTGCGGTTCGCCGATTGGGAGCCGTTGAACGTTCATACCCGAAGGTGTGATTTCCCAGTCGCCTCTTTTAGATACCTTTGCCCATCTTTGGCAGTGTGACTGTCAAAGAAACGGGATTCTGGTCTTGATACGACATCGTTCTGATGAGCACGGGAGCGTGGATCGACTTTGGCTTGAAGCCGGGATAGAGACATTGGGAATGTTAATTTCGCTCACTGGGAGCACAGTGTGTTATATTGTACGAAACTGATGGTACCATCATAGGAATGATATATTGGTTGTACAATTGATTACTATTGTTTTTGTGTTGTTATTCTTGTGTGACCTTAATACAATACTTGTTTGTTGGTAACAATTGGTGTGGTTTCACCATTGATCTTTGACACACAGAATAACACATCTTTCTGCCGTGACTCCTCTTGGGGCTCAGAGGTACACCGTGACCGGGGTTTGGGGAGGAGCACGTAACACAAGACATTTAAGGGTTTAAAAGATTTAATGGATGTCAAGACATTTAATGATTTAAAATATTTAATGGATGTTAAGACATTTAATGGTTTAAAAGATTTAATGGATGTCAAGACATTTAATGATTTAAAAGATTTAATGGATGTTAAGACATTTAATGATTTAAAAGATTTAATGGATGTTAAGACATTTAATGGTTTAAAAGATTTCATGGATGTCAAGACATTTAATGGTTTAAAAGATTTCATGGATGTCAAGAAATCAAAGGAAAATAATTTACCACAACCTCAAAATGATATGTGGTTTGGGAGGATCTCAGACCAGAACATTGAGAGAGGTTTATCATTTAAACTCTACTTAACAAAGATATTTAACAGAAGAATCATGTTCCAACATATTGTTTCTCAACATTCTTGATGGTGATGAGTGCCACATGCGAATAAAACAATTTCATCAAATAAAACACAAACAGACATTCATTGGCTCTCTTTGTGAGTTTGATGCAAAGATACCAGTATGGGTTGAGGAAGAATACAATACACAATAAAGAGGTTAGAGTATAGTGTGGGCGTGTGTATGTGTGTCCCAAGAATGAGTGAGAAGCTGGGAAATGTTGATTTTAGGATGAAAGCTCGGCAGGGAGCGAACGCGAGTGGGCATCAGTGAACGTCATTGAGTTTCTGTCGAGTCGTTGGTCCTACAATCAACATTTCCCGACTCCTCCCATTACTGTTTCAGAAGTTAATGTGACAATAGAATTTTTACCAAATGGGACATCTGACCTTTGACCTCTTGACCCCATAATGGAATCTATTTATCTTTACATCATTATAATATATACTTGTACCAAGTTTGACTTCGTTTCCTTCAGCAAATCTTAAGGTATCGCGGTAACAAAAACCTATTACAGACACTGACCTTTGACCTCTTGATGCCAAAATCTAATCAATTAATCTTTGCATCATAATATATACTTGTACCAAGTTTGGTGAAAATCCCATCACTGGTTCACAAGTTATTGTGATAAAAGGTTTTCTTTTTTTTAACCTTACATGACCTCTGACCTTTGTCATTTGACCTCATGACCTCAAAACCTAAAATCGAAAGTTTATGGTCACATCATTATATATGTTATTGCAGTAACGAAAACCTATTACAGATGGATGGACGGACACACGGCCGGATGGACGGCCAGACGGATGGACAACTCTGAAATATAATGCCTCCAGCGACCTCGTGGGCGGGGGAATAAAAAATAAAAAATATTTTTAAAAAGAAGAGGAAAATTTATTTTCAAAACGGTGGTTTAGTCCTTCTGGAGGTCGAATAAACTCCATGGTACCATCAAAAATTGAGGACGCTCATGGTAGAAACAAGCTCTACAACAGCAATAACCCTTAACTTATACTATTGGGGGGGGGGGGGGGGGAGGTTAATTAAAAAGGTAAAACGTTTATGTTCAAATATCCTCATGATGCATGCACATGTGCTCATCTGAATGAAACCCAGGTACTCACCTGATTTCTTTCAGTCGGTTCGGTTTGCTCACCAGTGACTTCATCAGAATGTCCAAACCTTCATCACCAATAGACTGCTCATTAAACCTGTAGAGAGAAAAGTGAGTAAGGTTGGTTGAGACAGAATTATAATGTGCACAAAAAGATTCTTCTTCTTCTTTTTCTTCTTTTTTACACAGCACATGGCTGCAGGTATCAACATTTGATGGGGACACAGATGTGATGATGCAGAGTTAATCCAGGCTAGACAGGTTAGTGGTGAGTGCAGTGCGCATCCCTCCAGGCTATCCGCAGGCCTATTCTGCACCTGGGAACTTTATTTTCCCCCTTAACATCCTCTTGCCCCTCCCCTAACTTCTGAGCATATTTCATCATATTCTTCACCTCTAACATACTGGCATTAATTAATTGTAAAGATGAATACATTTCCATTATTTAATTGTGAAGATGCATACCTCTCCATTTTTTAAATATTTTTTGTATACAAGATCGAGGCTCGTGTAAGAGCTAACATTAAAGACAAAAAAAAACAAAAACGTATGCATAAGATGAAATAAAGGGAGCAGGAGACAAGATGGGGAGAGAGGGGGAAGCACACAAGTACAACATTTGAGAGCAGGGACATCGGGAGATCTGTGGGACGAGGAGGGCTTGGGGGGAGGAGGTGTGGGAAATGGGGTTGGAGGATGGGAGAGGTAAAAAAAACAACAACACATGGACACAGCTAATGTGCAGACAGCGATCATTGCAGACTTCCAGGAAAGAAGATGGAATTTCAAAAACGTGCATCTGGGGTGAAATTTGCGGGGGTAGAAAAGATCAAGGTTTTGGATGGGGGAAGATAAGAGATGGTGGTGAACAGCTGTTTTAAAGACCTGGAGGGAGGAGTGGAATTGAAGGGAGTGGGGGAGTTTGTTCCAGAGGAGGGAGAAAAGAGGAATGAAAGAGTGAAGGTGAGCAGAGAGTCTTCATTTTTGCAGTTTCAACAGAAGAGGGTTGCTGGCAGATCTTGTGCGACCTGTAGGAATATTAGGGGGACAGAGCACAGAGAGAGCTGGGGGAGCAAGGCAGGATAGGGGTCGGTAGAAGACAGAAAGACCACCAACCTGCCTGCGGTGAGTGAGTGAAAGGCCCTCGGAGATAGCTTCATCGCAGGAGATTCCAATGATTCTGAAAGCTTTTGTTTCAACAGCGTGAAGACGAACTGGGTGTGAGGCAGGAGCACCAGACCAGATGGGAAAACAGTATTCCATTGAGCTGCGGATGAAAGCCTTGTTTGTGGTGAGGAGCTCAGGTGTGCCAAGGAAGGATTTCGCACAACGTAGGATGCCCAATCGGCGACTGGCTTTGGAGGCCAGCTTGGAAATGTGGTTATCCCGAGAAAGATCATGGCAGATAGTGAGACCCAAAAGCTTGAGTGACAGAACTTCTTGGAGAGGATTGTTGAGAAAGTAGATGGGAGGGTTTTCCAGTCGGTCTTTTCGGAGAGACATGGTAAGAGTGTGGGATTTGTCAGGATTGAAAGACATGTTCCACTTGTTTGACCAGTCTGTGATTTTGTCCAGGTCTGCAGAGAGTGAGGAGGCTGCAGACTGCCGATCTGAGGGATGAGGAATGGAGTGGCAGATAGTGGAGTCATCAGCAAAGAGATAGAGAGGATTTTCCAGTGAGTCGGAGAGATAATTGATGAAGCCCAGAAATAGCACAGGGCCCAGAAGACTACCTTGGGGAACTCCAGCCAGAACACGAAGGGGAGGTGAGAGAAATCCATTCAGGGCCACACGTTGCCAATGACCAGAGAGGAAGTCTACAAGCCATGAGTGGAGATTTCCATGGATACCACAGGAGGAGAGTTTGGTGAGCAGAGCTGGGTGCCAGACCGTATCGAAGGCACGTGATATGTCAAGGGAGACAGCTCTGATTTCCTGTTTGGCATTGTGGACCTCCATCCATTGCTGAGACAGCAGAAGCAGCATGTGCAGAGTAGAATGGCCTGGTCTGAATCCAAATTGATGATCAGAGATCAAGCCATTGTAGAAGAGGAAGGATTTGATATCTGAAGCAATGATGGATTCCATGACTTTGCGGATAATTGGGAGCATGCTGATTGGTCTGTAGTTGCAAGGATCTGTTTTTGCACCTTTTGTGTGTAAAGCGGTAATGTTTTCTTATTTCCAAGATGTTGGCAGAGGACCTTGAGCAAAAGAGAGGGTGAAAAGAACAGAGAGAGGGTGAGATAGAGCAGCAGAGCAGGATTTTAGGACCCGTGGGCTGATGCCGTCTGGTCCAGTTGCAGAATCAGAGTCGAGGTTTGAGAAAAACTTCTCCACCTTGTCAGGAGAGAAGGACACAGTGTCTAGGAGCAGTTGGGTTCCACTGGGAAAGGTGGGAACAGAGAGAGATGGGTTTGGGACACAAGATTTTGAGGCAAACACAGATTTGGGGCATTCAGCTTTGTCATGTGCGGTGTCAACTGTGTCGCCATTTGAGGTAGAGGGGAGGGGATGGAGGGCAAACAAACACCAGAAACGGATTTGACCAGACGCCACCAGGATTTGGAGGAAGGAGACAGGTTTAAGAGTTCAATCTTGAGTGTGGAGAGATAGTGCTTCCTGGCACTCCTGAGGGTAGACACACACTTGTTCGGAGCTTGGTGGAAGGAACTGAGATTGCGTTCAGTTGGATTTGCCTTCCCAGAGGAAAAGGCAAGTTGTTTCAGGGCAACTGCCTCGCCACAAGATTCAGTGTACCATGGACGGGAGGAAGGGTAAGACAACTGAAGACGAGATGGGATAAATCTGTGCATGAGAGAGAGCAGTTTGCTTTGGAAAAATTCCCAGGCAGAATTGATGTCAGAGGCAGTAGAGATGGGAGACCAGTCCAGATGATTGATGGCTGCTTGCAGACCATGCCAGTCAGCCTTAGTGAAATGCCAGACTCGTCGGCACTGAGGCGACTCTCTCAGAATGGCCAGAGAGATGTCTCCTTCAACAAGCACATGATCAGAAGAACCGATTGGAGCAGAAGAAGAGCAGCAGACATTTGCAGGGAAGTTTGTCATAATCAAGTCAAGAAGAGAAGATACTCCATTGACTGTGATCCGGGTCGAGAAATTGACAGATTGTGTCAGTCCCAATGAGTCGCAGAAGTCCTTTGCTGAGGTGCCATGGCTGGTGAGAGAGGAACGCACACCCAGCCAGCTGGAATGATGACAGTTGAAGTCGCCACACATGAGGAAGAGAGAGTTTGGATGAGTTGATAGAAGTTGGTCCATGTCGTCAGACAGCGAAATGTAAATGGAGTCATCACTGTTTGGAGGACGGTACAGGACACATACAGTCACGTGAAAACAGTAAGTACACCCCATGTAAAGTTTTGACTTTTTCAACATATTTCAACATACAGCTATTTGATCTTCATTTCAACAATATTGATCGATAAAGGTGATATAATATAACAAATATACTGAAACATTTACATTTTGTAGTCGATTGTATAATTTAAATAAACATAAATGCAAATTTCGCATGTGGAAAAAGTAAGTACACCCTTGGCTCTAATAGGTGGTATTGCCCCCTTTGGCAGAAACAACCTCAAGTAGGCGTTTCTTATAACTGTGTACCAGTCTCTGACATTGACTGGGAGAAATTTTTGTCCACTCCTCCATGCAGAATTCTTTCAACTGTGCGAAGTTTGAGGGGTTTCTTGCATGCACAGCTCGTTTCAAATCCCCCCCACAACATCTCGATGGGATTTAGATTCGGGCTTTGACTTGGCCATTCCAGAACCCTCCATTTCTTTCTTTTCAGCCATTCCTTGGTGGATATACTGATATGTTTAGGGTCATTGTCATGTTGCAAGGTCCACCTTCGGTTGAGCTTCAACTTTCCGACAGATGGCCTCACATTATCCTCAAGCACCCTCTGGTACAATGAAGAATTCATCGTGGATTCTATGATGGTGAGCAGCCCAGGCCCTGATGCAGCAAAGCTGCCCCAAACCATAATATTTCCACCACCATGCTTTACAGTTGGTATCAGGTTCTTGTGGTCAAATTCTGTCTTTGGTTTTTGCCAAACATGTCTTCTGGTACTGTGGCCAAATAGCTCTACCTTTGACTCATCTGTCCAGAGCACATTGTTCCAGAAGTGCTGGTCTTTGCCCAGGTGTTCATTTGCAAACTTTAGTCTTGCCCTGATGTTCTTTCTGGACAGCAAAGGTTTCCTCCTGGCACACCTCCCATGTAGATCAAATTGGTGCAGCCTCTTTCTAATGGTAGACTCGTGCACTTTGACATCAACAGTGGCAAGAGCTACCTCTAGGTCCCGTGATGACATTCTGGGGTTCTTATAGACTTCTTTCAGCATCTTGCGGTCTGCTCTCGGGCTGAACTTGCTGGCGCGTCCTGGCCTGAACAAGTTGGCAGTTGTTTGGAATCTTCTCGACTTGTAGATGATCTTCCGGACAGTCGAATGATTGATTTCAAATTGTTTGGAGATCTTTTAAAATCCATTCCCAGACACGTAGGCATCTATAACCTTCTTTCTGAAGGCCTCTGAGAGCTCTTTTGTTCTAGGCATGGTGACGCCGCACACTTCAACAACAAAGAGCAAACCAAACTAAATGTCTGAGGTTTAAATAAGACAGGTTCCTCCAAGATCCTCTCTAACGATGTTCTAATCATTTGCACCTGAGCTGGTGCACCTGATTCTAATTTTAAGTATTTGAAGTAGTGATAAATGTAGGGGTGTACTTGCTTTTTCCACATGCGAAATTTGCATTTATGTGTATTTATATTGTACAATGGACTACAAAATGTAAATGTTTCATGATATTTGTTACATCATATCACCTTTCGCTGTCAATATTGTTGAAATGAAGATCAAATAGCTGTATGTTGAAATATGTTGAAAAAGTCAAAACTTTACTTGGGGTGTACTTACTTTTTCACGTGACTGTACGAACAAAAGGTGGGAGCGGAGAGGAAGCCGTACCCAGAGGTACTCCTGGGGGTGGGGTGGAGAGAGGGCAGTGCAAGGAGAGTGAGGAAGAGAGTTTTTGATAAAGATGGCAACCCCACCACCAGGACTAGGCTCAGGTCTATCATACCGGAGGAGGGAGTAACCAGTAAGAGATATTAAGGAATCAGAGACATGTTGAAGGAGGAAAGTTTTTGTTAAGCAGATCAAGTCTGGATTGTCAGAAGCAACCTGAATGGATAGATCAATCAGGTTTGAGCGAAGGCCCTGGATGTTTGAGGTCCATACCATTCATGAGGAGAGAGGGGCGCATCGGGTGCAGGAAAGGGGAGGGGAGGGGTAGGGTCAGATGAAGGATGTGAGGGGGATGTAGGGAGAGCAGTTGATAGTGTGTCAGAGATTACAGAAGAGTTACAAGAGAGGGAAGGATGAGGAGGACGAAAGGTTTGATGGTGATGGGATGAGGCACAGTGAGTTGTTGTTTGAGGGGAGGCAGAGTAAAGTAGAAGGTTGGAGGAGGTGGAGGTATGAGATGGAAGGGAGACGAAGTGGGGAGGAGGCAGCTTTGAGGAGGATGTGGGAGGGGGGAGAATTTGGGAGGGATGGTTGGGGGGAGATTAGAAGGGGGGAGGGGTGTGGGGGGGTTTTGAATGGGAGGGGCAAGGGGGGAGTTTAGGAGAGGAGGGGCAAGGGGGGAGTTTTGGAGGGGAGGGGCAAGGGGGGAGATTTGGAGGGGAGGGGCAAGGGGGGAGATTTGGAGGGGAGGGGCAAGGAGGGAGTTTAGAAAGTGGATGATTAATGAAAGACGAACATTTATAACAATTTGGGTTTATTGTGATTTTCAAGTTAGCGATCCATTTAAGAACGATGGAGGAGGGGTGGAATGAATGTGAATTTATAGCATGTCGTGATTTAGAGTTATAAGAGATTGAATGTTTTTTTTGAAATGGAATGAGTTGGAGAGGAAATTTAAAAAGCCTTTTAACTAGGAAGAAAAACAGCGTGTTTTAATATCCCACTGAATAAAACACTGCAGGGGAAAGTTTAAACATATTTCAACAGAACCGTGGAGAACAATCTAATATTCACAAAAATACCAACAGGGAGAGGGAGCCTAGAGGGACAACCATGAGTCACGTGAACAGGGCAAAAGGTGGAAGGCAAGGAGATAATGGGGGTGGGGCAAGAATTTAACTGCCAAGGTAATTTATGTGCAAAGATCATTTAAGCACTAAGACAATTTAAGGCCGAAGATAATATAAGTGCTCGGATAATTTAAGCACGACAATAATTTAAGCTCGAAGATAATTTAAGCGCCAAGATAATTTAAGTGCTAGGATAATTTAAGTGCTAAGTTAATTTATGTGCGATGATAATTTAAGTGCTGAGATAATTTAAGTGCAAAGATAATTTATGTGCTTAGATAAGTTTAAGTGCTGGGATAATTTAAGTGCTAAGATAAGTTTAAGTGCTCGGATAATTTAATTTTAAGCGCTAAGATAAGTTTATGTGCTGGGATAATTTAAGCGCTAAGATAAGTTTAAGTGCGAAGATAATTTAAGCGCTAAGATCAGTTTAAGTGTTAAGATATATGTAATTGCTAAGATAGGTATAAGATAGGAAATATAATATTCTCACATTCTCTTTCAATGCGGAAAGATTGAAGGTATTTCCCTGACCGCTGTCCAAGGTAATGATGCAAATGGTGCATCATCGCTGACAACTCCGCTCCAGCCAATCGGAGCCCGGGCAATGGTGACTGAGTCAACCAATGGGTGTTCAGAACACCAATGACGTCTTCGGTGAGAACCAATCGGTGTCGCGGTTACTTAGACATGCTTATAAATGCACCAGTTCCCATCTCTTCCGGTCTCTTTGCTGTGAATCGCCTTGGAGGACAGCACAAAAAGCTTCAATATTATTGTCATTATGTCGTGTTTGTTTTCTTGTATAATAATATTATTTGTTGGGTTATTTTGATGTCGACATTGCATGGAAATTAATATTTCGCAGTCTACTGCCACCTTTTTTTTTACAATATAAATGGATCACAACCCATGCCATAACTATCCTTCCCTCCCATCTTTCTAATCTGACCACCTGCTTGCTGATTTCTTCTGATACTATTATTTCGATCCTATTACTCCTTCCATCCCCACCCACATACAACATCTTGTATCTTCATACCATCCTCCTCGCTCTGTCTCCTTTGCCTTTGGTCTCCTGCATACACGACACTTCCAACCAACTGCTCCGCATTATCTCCAACACCTCAAACCCCTCCCCCTGTCCCCCCCCATCCTCCCATTGATCCCACATTCAAACTACCTAGCCGAACCTATCTTCTAAACTGATTTGTCAGCCTGGAATCTTACGGTATTGAGATCGATCCCAGGTCGTGCTGTTAAATAACACTTCATCCTTCCGAGATTGGCAAAATGAGCACCAGCTTACTGTAAACAGGGGGCACTGTGTCAGCAGGATAGCCGCACTCCCAGCAACAATGTAACCAGTTTGGTATAAAGAAGAGAAAAATGACTCACTCAAGCTTTTCACACAGAGGGAAGGCTGGAGCGAGAATCTTCATCCTTTGTGTGACATCTGTGGAGCCGAGTTCGACACTCCATGAATCCACGGGTTTGTTTGCTGTTTGAAGAGCATAAACCACCACGGTGCAGTCCAAAGGAGAGGTCATGTACTGTGTGAGATCTTCAAACTCCAAATCCTTCATCATGGTTTTGGTAAATTCCACATCCTGGAGCTCGAACACACAATGGAAACAATTCAGGTCTTTGTGTTTGTGTTCTTGGAGCCAGGAATGGATTTTATGTTTTGGTTTTGTTGATAATTTGAAATGTCTCCCAAGGGTACGTCTCGGTTTATCAGCAAACAAACCGGAGACGAACTGCTGAACAACCTGAAACAGATCATCATCTCTGTTCTTGGACCTCACAAACACTTCATCCACAGACACTTCAACCTGAAACCGATCATCATCTCTGTTCTTGGACCTCAGAAACACTTCATCCATAGATTCTTTACATTGAGGCAAGACGAAGTAGAGCGCCGCAAAAAACTCCTGCACAGTCAGGTGGAAGAATTCATAATGACAAACACTTTCAACTTCCGTCTTCAGGAAAACCTCAGACAGAAATGCTGGATGTGGTTTCGTGATTCCTTCTCCGATCAGCCATCGGCTGACCATGGTTCCAGGTCGTATCCTTTGCAGGAAGTGCAGCAGTGCAGATGATTGTGTGATGCCTTCACTCTTCAAATCTTCTTCACTGAACAAGATTTTTCTTTCTTTCACTCCATGAAATGCCAAACGGCAGAGACGAAGAAGTGAATCTGCGGAGCTGGTGATGGATTCCCCTCCATGGTGCTCCAAGTGCAAGTGAAGGTAAAGAGAGAAAAGTTCAGTCATTGTTTTGGGTAAAGGGTCACGTGTGCTCCCTTCATGGGAATCAAAGTTCCTGCTGAGACAGGTAGCAGTGATCCAGCAGAAAACTGGATTAAAGCAAAGAGATGATAAAACATCATTTTCTGATAGATATTGGAGAACCTGCTTTGCTTTATCCTTGTTTCTGTAGAACTTCTCAAAAAATTCCTCAGTTTTCTCATGAGAGAATCCCACAATCTCAACCATATAAGTAGATATGGGATCATAACATACATGGTGGAGCCATTGTAGACCCACGAGTCTTGTGGTCACCAGTAGAGTTCCATGACGAAGAAGAGTACCCTGTAGAAGTCCTGCGATGATGGATCCGACCTTGTTTGCTTCTTGTGGAGATTCACAAACGTTGTCAAAATCTAGAGGATGTTTCATCTCATCCAGAGCATCAAGAACCAGGAGGACCCGGGAAGCATTTTCCATCAAATCATCAACAACCTCCTGCAGGGAGGGATACTCATTCAGGAGAATCTTCTTCAGAGTGGTTTCAGTTGATATGTGGTTCAAGTTCCTACATTTCAAAAGAATCACAAAATCAAACTTGTTTTTCATCTTTTCATCCTCTTCTGCCCAATCAACAACTAGCTTTTTACAAAGCGTGCTTTTTCCTATTCCAGGACTACCAAACATCACCACCTTGGTCACGTGCTGCACCGAAGACTCATTTTGTTCAAACAAGTCTTCCCTGGAGACCTGATCTTTGTTAATCTTCTTTCTACTTGGTGCCCTCATCTCGTGTTCTTGAGATTCAACTTCAATTTCTGGTTCGCTCTTCACAATTACGGGTTCCACAAACCGATCCTCGATTCTCGTACACTCTCCGGGTGAAGCGTTGTAGTCTTGGATTGTCCTGAAGTTCTTCAACAACTCCTCCTTCAATTCCTTTTGAGCTTTCCCTGTTCAGTAACAAAATATAAACAATATCAAAATGAGTTACCAAAACTTCATTTCATTCAGCATGTTATCTTGTACATTTAAAATCAATCCACATCGTACAACATTCACGTGTAAGCAAACATGGATACCCCAGATGTTGAACCATCGTGAAACACATTTGGAGGAATGTACATTATTACACCAAACTCACAAGAGGTACAACAGGACTCGAAAGGATCCCCAAAGCGCCCCGCCCTTTACATAAGGAATCGTTTCTCTGCATGCAGCTTTAACACGGGGACTGAAAATACGTTTCTCAGCTTCTACAGGACGAAATTGGCTGTAAATTTCAGAAGTAAATGCTTCGTACGTTGAGGTAATATGTTCCACATTTCAGCAACGTCCGTTTATGCATGCTTGAGTTATATTAAGAAAACCCTCGAAATCACGTTGGTGTCTGTCTGTCCGCCTGCCCAAAATGTGTTGGCGCTCATATCAAAAGGACTATATATTGAAAGTAGCTTAAACTTGGAATATACATCGGCCAATAGGTTTAGATAATGGCTTTCGAAACAAATTCCATCTAAGTACTATAGTTTTTGCTTTAAAATTAAATATATATAAATATATATACATAAATAAATATATAAAAATATACACACACTTTATAACTCTTCAAAATATTATTTGGCCTAATGGATAAAGCACCATACTCCCAAGCTGGGGATTGTGGGTTCGAATCCCGTCTGGGTTGAATATTTTTCCCCTTACTTTTTCGAAATCTTTTATACCGTCTTGAATAACGTGAAAATAAACATCTTGTACAATGAGTAAATGCATTTTGTTCGTATGTAAAACGTAATTATTCTTAAATCTGAATTTCAGCATTAATATGAGTAATGGTCCCACATCAAATTGATTATTTGTATGGCAATCAATGGAGGAAGTGCAAAACGCCCATTCCTTTTTTTGGGACGGTTTCTCTGTATGCAACTTTAACATGAGGATTGAAAATTTATTTCTCGGCTTCTACTGGTATATTGTATATATAAATGTACATATATACACACTTTATACCCCTTTAGATTATTTTTTTTATTCTCACATGTTGGCTCAATGGCCTAATGGATAAAGCATCAGACTCCCAAGCTGGGGATTGTGGGTTTGAATCTTGTCTGGGTTGAATATTTTTTTCCCTTACTTTTTCAAGTCTTTTATATCGTCTTGAATAAAGTATTGTACGATGAACAATATTGCATTTTGTGTGAATTTAAAATGCATCTTGTGGAAAATGCCATGGGAAAAGAAAAAGCCCCTTTAGATGGGATGTGCCATGTGGCAAACTGTAGAAAAGAAGGGACATTCTTGGGTAAAATGCCAGGGGCACAGAAAAGACCCCTTTATGTAAGGGTATGTTCCATGTGACAAAGTATCGAAAAGAAGGGACATTCCATAGTTTGTAGAAAATGCGAAACAATACAAAAAAAGGGGCATTCAAAAAATCTTGTGTGCATGCTGGACTACGCTTGTGTTCTGAGGAGGAACCAAGTAATGCTCTCGAAAAGTTCATTAAAAGGGGCTTGGTCACGGGCGTGTGGTCTTTGGTTTGTGTGCGCTCTTGGGAAAGAGCTGGTGAGAAGCAGCGGTTCGGAACAGTCGGAACTACAAGGCAGAGGATCGACGTCGGCGGTGGACTGGGTCAGCATCGTATTTCCTCTGGACATCGAAGAGTGCACTCTGCACCATTTTGTGCATTTCCCATGCGGTGGTTTGGAGGCAACGAGCAACCAGCAAGCCTTACCAGCCATTTGGGGATGCGAAGGTGAGTGCTGGCCAATTACCACAGCATTATTTATTTTCTTTTACTTTCGTTTTCCACTGGTTTGTATACGAGTGAGTGGAGATGTCTCAATTTGTAATTTTAGTTTTTACCTCACCCTTCATTGTTACCTGCATTTATTTTCATTAAATGGTTTATTGTTGCATCTTACTTTTGTTTGTTTTGTCCGTTTACTCGTTTGTGGGTCCGGATTAACCCTGTGTGTGTTCCCGATCAGGTAAGACTTTGAACCTCCCCGCGCGTGTCACTATCGCCAAGTTGGGTATACGCCTCGGAGTTAAAGCTCGTTTTGGCCATTCATCATCTTGGGGTCTTAACCCTGGGGACACGACAATACTATTGCCATATGAGTACATTAGGTCTATCAATTACATGCTATTGAAAGGTGAGTACGTCTATTAAATACATTATATTGCAATATGAGTACAGCACGTCTATTAATTACATGCTATTGAAACATGAGTACATCTATTAATTACATACCATTGAAACCTGACTGAGTACGTCTATTAAATACATACTATTGCAATATGAGTACAGCACGTCTATTTATTACATGCTATTGAAACTGGATTACATGGTCTATTATTTCTTTCATTATTATTTCATTATTTCTTGCTCAGCCTTAAACACTAGCCAAAGAACCGTTAGTGTTATTGGTCTATTATTCTATTAAAGATGATAGGTTAATAATTTAATATTGAGAATTTTTACCTAATGTTCTAATAATTTTTAGGGCCCCTTTCAGTGCAGGGCCCTTGGAATCATCATAACTTTTCCCTCCCTTACAGTGCCCCTGTGTATGTGTGTATGTCTGCTAGGGTGGCCAATTTTTATAGAGTATATATATATTTTTAATTTTATATCGCACACCATCTCGTTTTATGGGGTCTGATGAACAAATAACACAATAAAACTTTTAGGGCAATCCAACAAGATTAAGCGGCCTCCCAGAACCCTGTAAAAGTACTCTGTGTGACAGCATTCGGTGAAATTTCTGGTGTCCATGACTTTGTTTCTTCTCAGACTATTCTTGTCAAATTTACACTAGCCTCAATGTGGACCAAGATCTTACTTTCCACATAGAATTCCAATTGGGCAGTGTATACGCTAACAGATCGCTGTCTCCATCGATCTTTCCTAGGCCGTAACACCTATCGGCTCAAAATCATTTTAACTGTTGATTTGGTAGTTTTTACAATGAAGGAAACACGTATCGGGAGTACTTACGACATAGCGATTGTGAATTTGACAGCTCTGAGGCGTCTTTCACTTGGCATCGCAGTGACGGTGAGCACCAACATGGCGGCTGTAAGATTAAAATCTGGCTTCAAGCCCCCTCACCACCCAAAGCCTTCACAGGCTTGATAAGCGTACAGTTGATATCATGATTTGAAACACGATGGAATACTATTTACCGATATGAACAGTGATGTGGCTTTTATTGAAATTCTACAAATACTGCTTAGATTTTGATGATTTGCGTGTGATATGATTTAACAGATGTTTATATGAATCGTTTAAAATAAAATAAAAACCCTTCAATTTCTGATATTTTACCCTTTCATTTGGGCCTCCCAATTGAAGCCCCACCCGTAGGGCGGGTACCATTGCTAGTATTACTAAATCATATAATGGTTAGATAGTAGAATAAGTAAATAGAATAGATTAGTGGAGTGGAAAACGAGATGTTAACACTATTTCAATATTTCTGTTTTAGTAGTCTACAGTAAAGTCTACAGTCTGTACACCAGGTGCACCTGCTACACGCGCAACAACAGCCATCTGGTTGGCTGGGCACCCACTCTCCAGTATTGACTCTATTGAGGAGCCGAGTCAGCTCCCTGAGAGAGGTGTGGCTCTTCGTCGCATGTACTATGAGATGAAGACAAACAAGGCAACGCCACCAATTATTGCTTGCAGTACAGTTGCGGATGAGGTTTTGTCCTTCTGGGTGAATGCTAACATCATAACGACTGCAAAGCCGCATGTCGTTGCCAAGCTAAAGCGCATCCACTAGGAGCACATCCGGGTCTCCAAGCGCAAGCACAGGCGAACAGCCACACAGGTGACCTTGGAGGCTGACTTCACCATGAGCATGAGCAAGCTTTTCGACATTGCGCATGCTGACTGTGAACGCCAAACAAAAATACCAGAAGGTCGGCAGTTTTTGATGGACCAGCGTGGCCCCCGACAAATGGCAATGACGACAGAGGACATGAACTATCGGCATGCTGCTGCCAAGTATGTGAAGCGCAAGCAGGATGAGGAACGCCTTCACCACCGACAGCAGGTGGAGTCAACTCCAGCAGCTGCAGTAGCTCTCTCTTCAGAGAACTCATCATCAGATGATGACGATCCTGCCAATGATCAACCTCTTTGAGTCACTTCATTTGTCACAGGAGTTCCTGACGGCCGCAGTAGACACATGGTTCGAGCGTGGTGACTACATTGCAGCGTGCAAGACTGTTCGTGCGCTGAAGGTGGTGAACGATTGTGCAGAACGTGCAGTCAAATTGGCTACTGACTTTAATGAAGTCCTTACCAAGAATGACCAGCAGCACCAGCTCCTCTACCAGGTCGTTGAGCATCACCGGAAGCTTCTGCCAACCAGTGCCACTAAAAATCAACTGGTCAAGAGCACCAAGCAACACTGATAGCCTGACTGCCCTGGCACCATTGTTTTGTTACTAAACAGAATTTGTTTTTAAACACTGTTTTTGTTTTTGTTTGTGTTAAAAGAATGCAGTTTCACATTCACAATTATTTATATAAAGTGTGTTTGATTTTGGACTCGATGATGTTGTTCATGGGGGACTTTGGGGGCCATTTGTGGGTCAATGGGGATGATATGTTTTCTTTAAATATGAAAGGACTTATTAGATCAAGCTAAAATTTGGGTCCACATGGAGGCTGGTGTAGATTTGAAAAGAATTGGCCCAGAGAGAAAAAAAGTTATGGACACCAGAAATATCAACGAATCCGGTCTTGCAGAGTACTTTTAGAGGGTTGTGGGAGACCACTTACTCTTGTTGGATTGCCCTAATATTTTTACTGTGCTATCGTATCATCACGCCACCTCGAATGAGAGGATGTGCGCTATACAATTCACTGAAAAGACCCCAAAGACGCAAAAATTAAATTTTTCGGGCCACCCTAATGTCCGCTATTCACCCATTGGTTGGACAGCTGACCTAAATCCACCCACAAATGTAACCTGAAATACTTAACCTAGAGTACACAGAGGACCCAAAAGATCCCCTCCCCACATCCCCCCCCCCCCCCCCCCCGAGGGCCCAAAATACCGAGAACACCCCGAGAAACCAAAATATCCCAAGGAGCCCAAATACCCCAAAATACCCAGAAGACTCAAAAGACCCCGAAGACTCAAAAGACCCAAAAACAACCTGAAGAGACAAAAGACCCCGAAGACCTAAAATACCTCAAAGACTGAAAAGACCCAAAAGACCCCAAAGACCCCAAAGACAAAAGACCCCAAACACCCAAAAGACCCCAACCACCAAAAAGACCCCAAAGACTCAAAAGGCCCCAAAGACCCAAATGGCCCCGAAGACCTAAAATACCCCAAAGACTCAAAAGACCCCAAAGGCTGAAAAGACCCCAAAGACCGAAAAAGGCCCGAAGACCCAAAAGGCCCCAAATACCTAAAATACCCCCAAATAGTCAAAAGACCTCAAAGACCCAAAACCGAAAAGTCCCCGAAGATCCCAAAGACTGAAAAGCCCCAAAAGACCCCATAGACCCAAAAGGCCCCGAAGACACAAAATACCTCAAAGACTGAAAATACGCAAAAGACCCAAAAGGCCCAAAATACCCCGAACACCTAAAATACCCCAAATACTGAAAAGACCCCGAAGACCTAAAAGACCCAATAACTGAAAAAACCCCAAGGACCCTAAATACCCCAAAACACCCTGAAGACCCAAAAGACCCCAGAGACTTAAAAGACCCAAAAACAGCCTGAAGACACTAAAGACCCTGAAGACCTAAAATCTCTCAAAGACTGAAAAGACCCAAAATACCCCAAAGACCCAAAAGGCCCCGAAGACTGAAAAGACCCTGAAACTCTAAAATACCCTGAAGAGCAAAAAGACCCTGAAGACCCCCAAAATACCCCGGATACCCAAAAGACCCCGAAGACCCAAAAGACCCCGAAGACCCAAAAGAACCAGAAGACCCAAAAGGCCCGAACACCGAAAATACCCCAAATACCCAGAAGACCCCAAAAAATGAAAAGACCCAAAAGACCCCGAAGAACCAAAAGGCCCCAAAGACCCAAAATACCCTAATAACTAAAAGACTCCCAAAGACTAAAATACCCCAAAGACTGAAAAGACCCCAAAGACTGAAAAGACCCCAAAAATCTAAAATACCCTGAAGACTAAAAAGACCCCGAAGACCCCCAAAATACCCAAAAGACCCCGAAGACCCAAAAGGCCCTGAAGACCCAAAAGATCCTGAAGACCCAAAAGGCCCCAAAGACCTAAAAGACCACAAAGACGGAATAGACTCAAAATACTCAAAATACTCAAAATACTCCAAAGACTGAAAGGACTGAAAAGACCCCAAAGATCCAAAACACCCGAACACCAAAAAGACCCGAAGACCCCAAAGACTGAAAAGACCCAAAAGTCCCCGAAGACCCAAAAGGCACCGAAGACCCAAAATACCCGGAAGACCTAAATGATCCCTAAGAGTGAACAGACCCCAAAGACTGAAAAGACCCCAAAGACTGAAAAGACCCCAAAGACTGAAAAGACCCAAAATACCCCTAAACCAAAAAGACCCCAAAGACCCAGAAGACCCCAAAGACTAAAAAGACTGAAAAGACCCTGAAGACCCAAAAGGCCCTGAAGACACAAAAGACCCGGAAGACCTAAAATACCCCGAAGACTGAAAATACCCTGATGACCTAAAATATGACCCCAAAGACGCCACAGACCCAAAACACCCAAACACCGAAAAGACCCCGAAGACCCAGAAGACCCCAAAGACTGAAAATACCCAAAAGGCCCCGAAGACCCTAAAGGCTGGGGCGTTCAAATACCCTGACCAAAAAGACCCAAAATACCCTGAAGACCTAAAAGACCCTGAAGACTGAAAAGACCCCAAATACCTAAAATATACCAAAGACTGAAAAGACCCCAAAGACTGAAAAGACCCCAAAGACCCAAAATACCCATAAAACCAAAAAGACCCCGAAGACCCAGAAGACCCCAAGGACTGAAAAATCCATGAAGATCCAAAAGGCCCTGAAGACACAAAAGACCCCGAAGACCTAAAAGACCCAAAATACCTAAAATACCATGAAGACTAAAAATACCCCGAAGACCAAAAAGACCCCGAAGACCCAAAATATCCCAAGGACCACAAGATCCCAAAGACCCAAAATATCCTGAAGACCACAAGACCCCAACGATCTAAAATACCCTAAAGACTGAAAAGACCCAAAATACCCTGAAGACCCAAAAGACCCCAAAGACCTATAAGACCCCAAAGACTTAAAAGACCCCGAAGACCTAAAAACCCCAAAGACTGAAAAGACCCAAAATACCCCCAAAGAACCAAAAGACCCTGAAGACCCCAAAGACCTAAAAGACCCCAAAGACTGAAAATACCCAAAAGACCCCAAAGACCCAAAGACCCGAACACCGAAAAGACCCCAAAGACCCGAAATATTGAAAGGACCTTGAAGACCCAAAATATCCTGAAGACCCAAAAAAACACAAACACTGAAAAGACCCCGAAGACCCAAAAGACTCCAAAGACCTAAAAGACCCTGAAGACCAAAAAGACTCCGAAGACCCAAAATACCCCAAAAAACCCTAACACCAAAAAGACCCCAAAGACCTGAAATATTGAAAAGACCCCGAAGACCCAAAATATCCTGAAGACCCCAAAAAACCACAAAGACCCCCAAAAAACCCTGAACACCAGAAAGACCCTGGAGACCAAATGGACCCCAAAGACCCAAAATACTCCAAATACCCTGAAAGACTCTGAAGCCCAAAACACCCAAACGACCAAAAATACCCAAAAAACTGAAAAGACGCCGAAGACCCAAAATACCCTTAAAGGGGAGACCAAATGCAATTTTTTTTTTCTTCTGAAAACCATTGACAATTATCAACCAATCTAATTTGAAGGGGATTTTATTTTATTGGTAATCACAAAGTGTTGAAAAAAGCCCGAGAGTGTCGATTTTCGATTTTGCGAGTGACATCACATTGTGAACTCACTGTGATCCTGCTGGGGTTGTCGTGGGTATTGTTCTTAGCTTGGGTGACAGTTGAAGGGAGATTTTGAAGGGAGGGTGTGGGGTTGTCGTGGGTATTGCTTGCTCAGGTGACGTTGAAGGGGAATTTTGAGGAGATGATGGAAGGGGGAGGAGGGGGGAGGGGGAAGAGGTGAATGTGGTTTGGTCGTGGGTATTGTTAGCAAGGGTGATGGTTGATTGTTTTTTTTCTGGAAAATTGAGATGCCTCAAAAACCAAGGCCACCAAAGTTGAACAGAGATCCAGCAATCTATCTATAATTCCAGTAATCTCTGTTTGTACGTTTGTACGTCTGTACGTCTGTACGTCTGTTTGTCTGTGACCGCTGTTTCTCGACAACCACGGGTCCGATATACTTTTAACTTGCCAGGTATATTGCTGGGGACCCGAGGATGTGCCTTTTCAAGGTTTCATATTAATCGGACAATTACTTACCGAGCTATGTCCAAAAAACGATTCAACCAATCAGAGAGCAGCGAACGATCGCGTGTGTCGAACGTGGAGGACACACTCTGCCTCGGATGGCACATTTGAGAGCGTATTCATTTATTTCACGTTTGCAAACTATGTTGGCGTTAAACTATGTTTTAAAACTAATAAAACCGAATTTGCGATTCATTCGCTTTCCTGCGCGTTTGTGCACGCGATGGCGATTTCTTTACCAAACTCCGGAAGCCGTTCGCTTTGGACCAAACCATTGCATGTAAATAGAGGGGGGGGATTGTCACCGTACTCGCAAGCCGTTCGCTTTGGACCAAACCATTTCATGTAAATAGAGGGGGGGGATATAATTTTAGATATAGATATAGTACGGGCAATGCCCTAGTATTACCAAAGGAAACAATCAAGAAATCCAAGTCAAATCAGTTGTATCAGCATAAAATATCCTCCCATAAGGGATGGCAAAAAATGTGTTGTAGGCCTACGCTTGGAACAAGAATGCCCATAGGGCGGGTACTCTGCTGGTATTATCCAATACTTCATCCGGATTCATCACAGCTGCTCTTGTATACGTTTGCTAAGAACACATTACCTTCCAATGTCTTTGTTGCTCAGCATCCATCTGTGTTAACGTTCATTGGCCGTCTCGTTCTGTTCCCTCATTATTTTATTCATTTTGGAGGTAGCATTTACAAACGTGAGTGGCGACACGTAAACGATGCTCTGTCCTTCTCCCTACGTGCAGATTACCAAATTGCAACTTTTTATTTTGACGACGTCTGAAGAATGAAACATTCCGACTATATTGTGGCGGACACGAAAGCTTACTGGCGTGATGGCATCATTCCGCGCACCAAGTGGGCGTCGGCCACACCCGAGGGGTAGGCGTGGCCTCGGGGCGCGCAGCCCTGAGCACTCCAGTGCTACAGTAGGGCTCTTTCAAAAAAGACTCTTTTGATTTACCACGTTGTCCGCTTCCTTCTTGGTAAGCAAGTAGCGCGCGTAGCACCGTGCTTCATTTGGTGACCCCGATGTTGGCTCAGCCGTCGCTGACCATCCGAACACGCCATAGCAATGGCAAACAACGCGGTCAAGCTCCCTGAGTTCTGGGAGGCCCAAGCCGAGGTCTGGTTCGTGCAGGCCGAAGCCCAGTTTCAGCTTCGGCGCATCACGGGGGACGCGACGCGATCGCCCTCGGGCCCGGCACAGCCGCCCGGGTCGTGTCTGTCCTGAGGAACCCACCGGACGACCACAGGTATGAGGCGATCAAGCGTCTCCTCCTCGCCACGTTCGGCCTCACAGAGGACGCACGGGCCGACCGCCTCCTGGACCTCCCCGAGCTCGGCGACACGCGACCGTCGGTCCGAATGGACCATATGCTGTCGCTGCTGGGCGACGAAACCCCGGATTTTCTATTCCGAGCGCTATTTCGACGCCAGCTGCCGGCACGAGTACGCCTCGCGTTGGCCGGTTCCATGATAACGGAACCCCGAGCTCTCGCTGCCGAGGCCGACAAGTTCTTCGCGGCTTTAGACACGCGGGTGAGTTTCGGTGTGGCGGTCGCGGCTCCCGGGGCTGCGGCGGCTGCGGCTGCGTGCCCCTACTCTAAGCCTGAAACTGCTGCGGGTGACCACCCCGCCTACGTGATGCACCGCTTGGACGCTGAACCTCCTGTGGGTGACCACCCCTACTCTGAGGGGCACCTCGTGGCGGCCGCCACGCCATGCCCACCTCCGCCGCCGTGGAAAAAACCGCAAGCCTGGTGCTGGTTTCACACCAAGTTCGGCCACGAGGCTCGGCAGTGTCGCCCGCCGTGCTCATTCAGCAGGTCGGAAAATGCCCCGGCCGGCCCTCGGTAGTGGCACTGAGCACCGGCCGTTCAAACAGCCTACTGTTCTTAACGGACACCTTGTCCGGGCGCCGTTACCTGTGCGACACGGGAGCGCAGGTGAGTGTCGTTCCCACCGGTACGTCCGACAGGCAAACCGCAGGCCGGGGCCCCGAGCTGCTTGCTGCCAACAGTACGTCCATACGCACATACGGAAAACGCTGCCTCTCTCTGCGGTTCGGAGGGCAGGTTTTCCGGTGGTCGTTCGTCACTGCCGACGTGCCCATGGCATTGCTTGGCGCGGACTTCCTGTGTGCAAATGGGCTGTTGGTGGACGTAAAGCACAGAAGGCTCGTCCAGGCCGAGACGTTCAGCTCGCTCGCTTGCGCGCTGCCCGGCTCGTTGAGCAGCTCACGGAGCGGCTCATCGAGCGGCTCGCCGAGCGGCTTGCTGAGCGGTTCGGTTCCGGCCAGGTTGATCTGTACGCTTCCGGCAGCGGAAGAATTCACCCGCCTCCTCGCCGGCTTACCGGCCCTCACGCAGCCCACCTTCTCGGCGGGGGCCGTCAAGCATGGGGTGGAACACCACATCCCCACCGCCGGGCCACCGGTCTACGCCCGGGCACGCCGCCTCGAGTCGACGAAGCTCGCGGTAGCTAAAGCGGAGTTCGCTACGCTGGAGCGGCTCGGCATCGTGCGGCGCTCCAAGAGTGCTTGGGCGTCGCCGCTCCACATCGTGCCAAAGCCCGGCGGGGGATAGCGACCGTGCGGGGACTACCGGCGCCTCAACGACGCCACCACCCCCGACCGCTACCCCGTCCCCCACATCCAGGACTTCTCCGCCCGGTTGGCGGGCATGTCCTTCTTTTCGAAGGTGGACCTCATACGCGGCTACCATCAGGTCCCCTTCAGGCCAGAGGACATCCCAAAGACGGCCGTCATCACGCCATTCGGACTTTTCGAATTTCTTCGGATGCCCTTCGGGTTGAAGAATGCGGCTCAGGCGTTCCAGCGACTAATGGACAGCGTCTTGCGCGACTTGGATTTCGTGTACGTCTACCTGGACGACATCCTCGTCGCCAGCGCGTCCCGCGAAGAGCACCTCCACCATCTCCGCAGGCTCTTCGAACGCCTGGGCCAGCATGGCCTCATCGTGAACCCCGCCAAGTGCCGATTCGGCGTCGCCAAAATCGACTTTTTGGGGCACCGTGTCACCAGGCATGGGACCGTCCCCCTACCGGCCAAGGTGGAGGCAGTGAAGGGGTTTCCGCGCCCCCGCATGATCAAGGGGCTCCAGGAGTTCCTGGGCATGGTAAACTTTTACCATCGGTTCCTGCCCCGCATCGCCCAGCTCCTGCACCCCCTGCACGAGGCCCTCCGAGGGAAGCCGGGCAAAGGTGACGTTACCTGGACCGAGCAGATGGATGCGGCGTTCGTGGACGCAAAGCTCGCCTTGGCTAACGCCACCATGCTCGCGCACCCAGCGCCCGATGCACCGATCGCCCTCACCACCGACGCCTCGGACTACGCGGTGGGCGCGGTGCACGAGCAATGGGTGCGTGGCGCTTGACAACCGCTGGCGTTCTTCAGCAGGCAGCTTCGCCCGCCCGAACGCCGTTATAGTACCTTCGACCGCGAGTTGCTCGGGCTTCACCTGGCGGTCAGGCACTTCCGCCATCTGCTCGAGGGCCATGCGTTCACGGCCTTCGTTGACCACTAGCCACTGGTCTTCGTGATGGGCAAGGTCACCGAGCCGTGGACGGCCCGGCAGCAGCATCACCTCTCGGCCGTGTCCGAATATACGATGGACATCCGGCACGTCGCGGGGAAGGACAACCCGGTGGCGGATTGCCTTTCCCGGTCCGTCGCCCACGCAGTCCACCTCGGCATCAACTATGCCCGGATGACGGTGGACCAGGCCGCCGACCTCGGCGTCCAGGCCTTGCAGACCGCCATCACGATCCTCCGCGTCACCGATGTGCCATTCGACGGCGTGGGTACGGCCCTCTTGTGCGACGTCTCCCTCGGGCGGCCTCGCCCCATCGTGCCGGCGGGCTGGCAGCGCCAGGTTTTTGACGCCATCCACGGCCTGTCCCACCCGGGCACGACGGCCTCACAGAGGTTGTTCGCCGACATGTTTGTCTGGCATGGCCTCCGGAAGGCCGTCCGCGGCTGGACCAGGACGTGCCTCGCGTGCCAGCGCAAGAAAGGTGCACCGACACACCCAGGCCCCATTGGCCCCGTTTACGGTGCCGGAACGTAGGTTCGACCACGTTCACGTGGACCTGGTGGGACCTCTGCCCCCCTCGCGGGGTTCCACCCATGTCCTCACAATGGTGGACCACACCACCCGGTGGCCGGAGGCCGTGCCTTTGGCGGCGACGACGGCGGCGGACGTCGTGCAGGCGTTCATCGCCACCTGGGTCACCCAGTTCTCGTCCGACCACGGCCCCCAGTTCACCTCGGAGCTCTGGGGGCGATCGCGCGGTGGCTCGGGGTCCAGCTGCACTGAACCACGGCCTACCACCCCCAGGCCAATGGCCTGTGCGAGCGCTTCCACCGCTCGTTGAAGGCCGCGCTCCGGGCCACACTCCGCGACGGCGGCTGGGTCGACAAGCTCCCCTGGGTCCTGCTGGGCCCCCGGACGGCGCCCAAGGACGACCTGCGCGCATCCGCGGCGGAGTTGGTCTTCGGACAACCGCTGCGGGTGCCGGGCGAGTTCCTCCCCGACCCCACGGCACCATGGTCCGCGGCGCAGGAGCGCTCGCGCTGCAGGAGACCGCCCAGAGGTTCGCCCCGGTGCCGACGGCGCACCACGGGCACCCACCTACGCACGTCGCCCCGGAGCTTCGCACCGCGGAGTACGTCTTCATCCAGCACGACGCCCACCGGACACCACCGCGGCCCCGTACGACGGGCCTTTCCGCGTGCTGGAGACCGGGGTGAAACATTTCACCTTAGACATCGGCGGTACTACTGACCGCGTCTCCGTGGACCGCCTCAAGCCGGCCCACCTCGACGTGGACCACCCACTGCCGGTGGCTCGGCCCCCGCGTCGGCGCCACCCCCCTGCAGGCGGACCCCTCGGCACCGCCCAGCCCCGCCGGCACGCCGCCCCCCAGTCCTGCACCCATCCCGGGTGCAGCCGGAGGCATTCCAGCGGGCATCCCTGCACCCCAGACGCCGCCAGTCGCCAGAGGGCGCTTTGGCCGGGTCATCCGTTTGCCCCGCAAACTGACCCTCCAGGTGCACGGGAATTCTGGGGGGGCGCGTGTGGCGGACACGAAAGCTCACTGGCATGATGGCATCATTCCGCGCACAAAGTGAGCGTCGGCCACGCCCGAGGGGTAGGCGTGGCCTCGGGATATACACGGGGCGCGCAGCCCCGAGCACTCCAGTGCTACAGTAGGGCTCTTTCAATAAAGACTCTTTTGATTTACCGCGTTGTCCGCTTCCTTCTTGGTAAGCAAGTAGCGCGCGTAGCACCGCGCTTCAATATAAAGAATACAGCTCAAATGGAAAAGTACCTGGGAAAAGTATATTGGGTGGTGTATAAGAACATTCCATTCCACTGTTATGTCTCGCGAAAACCAATGTTACTCTTTTCGTTACAGCATACAAAATGACGTTTTTAAAATTAAAGATTTCAAATAAACTTATTTAAAGTGTACGTGCACATAGCTTATCAAATAAGAACTGAAAAATATCTCTCGGCAATTTCCCGTCTGTGTTTATTTATTTTACATCTACGAATTGCACACACAATTGCACATTTATTTTACATCTGTGAATTTTACATCTGTGAATCCATGCACACGTGAAATGGAGTTTGTTTAATAATCCTGGATGTGAACACGATTCAGCCTTGAAAATTCGTGCGAAAACAAAAAAAAACTTTTATGAAAGATTTCACGCTTTTATTTCCTTTAGCTATGAAACACATCTTGTTTGGGCGGTGTATAATCACGCTGATTGAAACAGCCATTGCCTGATTTCCTTTGCTTGAGTTGTAATCAAAATGTACCTTCATTTCTTCAAAAAGTAATTTATGATCGAAGACGTGATGATTCAGTCGTAAAATGCACATCAGAGGCCAATGGAGCCACGACTCTTCTTCATTTATAAACTTGAATGTATCGAAAACTTTTCGCTTTACAAAGTAAAAATAGCTTAAAACCAAACGTTATCAATAAATATTGTATTCCATAGTTAGTTTACCTTATTATGTACATTTTTGAAGTACTGTATTGTTTAATTCCATGGTTGGAAAAGAGTCGTCTTGCTTTAAACAAACTCTGTATATACACCCCAGGAATATGTAAATATACTTGCACCCGACTGCAAAGCCGCAATGAGCTGGCAAAGCCAAAGCCTCTTGCCACTATTTTACCCATCACTATGGCATCAGTAGGTTAGGTAGTTGGTAGTAGGTAGGTGTAGTAGGTACCGTACCTAGTTCAAAATGACACCATTTGCATTCTGGATGAGATTAAAATTTACTTCTTGATTAATTCGGTGAATTCCCGTCTCAACGTCGGATATTTCCGGCCGTGAAAAACTATCCCCTACGGCCGCGAGATTTCTAAAAAATAATTCTTCGTCAATTTTAGAATATTTGATGCCGTTTTCAGCCTCCGAAACGCGGTAATTTTGAAATATTTTTTCAAATGCTCGAATCTCATTGGTTCCAGTGCTTGGTGACGATTTTCGTTGAAGATAACCAGTGCCCGTGCGGGCCCCGGGAACGAGGTTGGTCTTAAAGTATTTTAATTACAAATTGGAGGTGCATAAGATTGTGATTCAAAAAAAGATGGGTGAAACAAACTCCTATTGAACTTTTTCGCAATTTTTTATGCATACTTCCGCATCCGGAAGATGGCGGCCTCCATGGAGCGATTTGGTGCGTCAAAGCTTCAAAATTCTCAAGGGATCCAGCAAAATCTGGCTTTTCAACATAATACGTACGCGTTCATTCACAACACCGGCTTCGCCGGCTATAATTTGACTTTGGTTCGATCCTGAACTTCAATATTCACTAGCTGTACTTTTACTCAGTAATAATATAAACAAGCATTCTGAGTATTGCGCTGCAATACTTGTCCCCGACCAAAGTTCAAAATGCCATAACTTTGTCAAAAATGATCGAATATTCAAATTTATGCACGGTTGATGCTGGTTTTCAAACTTGATCTGAGGTATGCTGAGACACATGTGTGTCACGCCTCGCCTCGTTGATAAGCCCCAAGGTCGCTCCATGGAGCAGCCTGCACATATTGCACTGTGTGAATTATATAATTACCAACTCACGGTCTGAGGTACTAGCGATTCAAGAGATATCCATTATTTTTTAATTTTTTTTTCGTTTAATTAACGATATCTGCCAAACCACGTGCCCTGTCGCAAATTCCAAAAGGACATTTTAGTAGACTGACATGCTGAACAGATCTGTGAAGTTTCCCCTCGATTGGATCAAAAATGAGGGAGGAGTTCGGTTTTAAAGGTTCATGCTTAAAAACGTCATAACTCTGAAACCATGTGACACATGACGTCATGCTCGCTGGCTTTTTTGTTCGTCATGGTTATGCGGTTCTGCCTGCAAAGATTGGCCTCGATCTGTTCAGCCGTTGCAGAGAAAAAGGGGTTTTCGTGTTTTCACGAAAAACAAAATGGCGGCCGAACCACGTGACCTGTGACGTCATAATTACCACTAAAATATTCTACAGAACGAGTCCCCCCTACGGTGAAAATTTGATCTCAATCGGTCCTATTATTGCAGAGAAAATGGTTTTTAAAGGAAATTAAAACTTAAAATGGCACTGATTTAAGGATCATCAGAATTATCAGAATTACCAAAGTTCAAAGTGCCATAACTTTGTCAAAAATGATCGAAACGTCGTGAAGTTCGAACTTGATCTGTAACTTATCATGAGGAAACCATATACCAAGATTGAAATCATTAGCATTAAGAGTTTAGAAAAAAAGCCCGGAAAACTGGTCTTTGCGTGACGGACTGACAGACTGACGGACTGACCGACGGCATGCAAACTTATAGTCCCCTCTGGTGTACACCGGTAGGGGACTAATAATGAGGTCCTGGGAACGTTCTCTTCTCTCATTCTCCCCTCGCCTTTCCCTCTCGCCTTTCCCTCTCTCCTTTCCCTCTCGCCTTTCCCTCTCGCCTTTCCCTCTCTCCTTTCCCTCTCTCCTTTCCCTCTCTCCTTTCCCTCTCTCCTTTCCCTCTCTCCTTTCCCTCACTCTTTTCCCTCTCTCCTTCCCCTCTCTCCTTTCCCTCTCTCTTTTCCCTCTCTCATTCTCTTCTGTCATTCCCCTCTCTCATTCCTCACAGTGATGGTGAATTAGAGTCGAGATAAAGCCGCGAGGGAGACTCAATGAATGGCCTTTATGTTACAGGCCTTTGAAAATGAATTTCGTTCTTCAATAGCAACTTTAATCGAATTTTATTCCCGTTTTTTGCAACCAAGTCTAAAACCATGTTAGCCACTGTGAAAATTGAAATGAGATATGAAATTAAAGTTTAAATAAAACTGTGAGAGTGAGTAAGAAACCGCGGGCCTAACAAAAGAGGCCTCAAAGCTATGCGAGTAAACAACATGGTGGAAATTTGTTTTTGAAGCCCCTCCCAGACCGGGTATAGCCACACCCCTGGACAGACTAACAGACAGGCTCACAGAATCACCTATGGAGAATATTATATCGATAGAATCCCACATGGTGCACAGTGAGGGCATTTACAAATATCATTGAGATTGAAATGTTTTATTTCACTTGGAAATGTAAACTCGAGTACTTACTACGTGCAGGTATTTCTTCCAAGTTGTTTGATTCGTCCCTGAAAACAATAGGATAAAGACATCACCAGTATGTCTGTTTGGATTTTTTGAGAGGGTGGGATGAATGGGGTTGTACGTGATGAATGAACATACACATCACATTCACCTTATGAGAGACCCTCTCACAGAAATCACAATCACGACACAGGTATCCAATTACTGATCTACTGATTGGTCAGCTACGTGCCATTCCTACACCAATGCCCATGTAAGTAGTCTGTCCCAAATGCTCAGTCACTTATTTAACTCAAAGTGAAACTTTTTTTTTTTCTTCAGTCACTACATTTCCAGGGAGACCATTCATGCATTAACTACTTTCTGAATGAAAGACCCCTCCCTACCTTACAACTGACAGCTTAGCACTCCTTATTTAAGGCTATGTCCCCTGGTGCTTTCACCGATCATTTGATGAAAACAGTCTGCACTTATTTTGTCTAAATGTGTACACAAACATACCTTTGGTGTCTTTGTAGATATATTGTAGGTCAGATTTGGTTTAAGTGACAAGATTTATTTCTGAATGGCCTACCCTTTTTCGACTCTCAAATCTGCTATAGGCTGTGGGGCACTCATCTCTACCATTAAGTTTTGTGACCATGAGACGCCATCCAACATCACCTCCATCCACAAGAAGGGTGTAAAAACAGACCCTACCCACTATAATAGCCCAGTGAGTTTGCTTCCAATGACAAGCAAAGTCATGAAATGCATCTGTACTTTTGATGTCAACTCTTTCCTGTTTCCAAACATCCTTATCTCTAACCAACAGTTTGGATTCCATCTCATTCACTCAACTCTGGGCATGCTTCTGCCCCTCTCTCAACAATGGTTAGAGGACCTCAATCTCAAACAAGAGGACAGGATTGAATCATTGGACATATCTTAGGGATTTAACTCAATCTGGCATCCTGCATTGCTTATTACGTCATCTACCTGTGGCATGGAAGGCTTCATTCACACATGGATTTCTGACTTGTATTACTCACGCATTTGCTCTCATATTGGTGGTTGGAGTCTCTGATGGTGGTGTTTTGTGCACAGTCTTGTTTATGCGAATAAAAAAATGCCTTCCATACTCTGGAATACACCTCTCTTCGTTTTTGCAGACACCTCCACATTGTGTCGTACAGTACCCCCATCCAAGTGCTAGGCAGACTGCATATGCATCACTCACTGTTGATCTTTAATTGATTAGATGCTGGTCTGATAAATGGAACACGTCCTTCAACCCTGGAAAATCTCACCGTCTCACCCAAGAGTTCCGGAAGGATCATCAAACAGACCCACCAATATATTTCACAGTCAGCCGCTGGAAGAAGTTCAGTCTCTTGAACCTTGAGACATCACCGACCAAATCAGAAACGGAACTCCAAACAGTTCTGAACTCCCCTTCCACAGATCTACTGATGTCCTTGTTCTCTGCTGTTGTAGTGCATGTGTGCTTCCCTCTCTCTGCCCCTCTTGTCTCATGCTCCATTCATTGTATGTTTTATGTGGCTGTGCATGTTTTCATGTTCAATGTGTTAGCTCTTACACAAACCTCGATTCTGTATGCAAAAAAACCAACAAAAAAACACCAAACTGCCCTCCAATCTTCTCCATGATGCATGTTTTCTTCCAGGAACTCACTATCTATCTATAATTCCAGTAATCTCTGTCTGTACGTCTGTACGTCTGTACGTTTGTTTGTCTGTGACCGCTGTTTCTCGACAACCACGGGTCCGATATACTTTTAACTTGCCAGGTATATTGCTGGGGACCCGAGGATGTGCCTTTTCAAGGTTTCATATTAATCGGACAATTACTTACCGAGCTATGTCCAAAAAACGATTCAACCAATCAGAGAGCAGCGAACGATCGCGTGTGCCGAACGTGGCGGGCACACTCTGCCTCGGATGGCACATTTGAGAGCGTATTCATTTATTTCACGTTTGCAAACTATGTTGGCGTTAAACTATGTTTTACAACTAATAAAAACGAATTTGCGATTCATTCGCTTTCCTGCGCGTTTGTGTACGCGATGGCGATTTCTTTACCAAACTCCGGAAGCCGTTCGCTTTGGACCAAACCATTGCATGTAAATAGAGGGGGGGGATTGTCACCACTCGCAAGCCGTTCGCTTTGGACCAAACCATTTCATGTAAATAGAGGGGGGGGATATAATTTTAGATATAGATATAGTACGGGCATGCCCTAGTTGACTAAATTCCCAAAGACACACGTTCCACTGACCTCTAATCTCTTGTTCCTATTTTTTCCTATTTATGGAATTTTGTTCCATTTCATCCTTCATCTCTCTGTGAGATTTTCTACCTCATATCTCCAAACACACCAAACCCTCTACCATGCAGGTCAATGTATTTATATTTCCCTCTTTTCCTGTATTTTATTTTCCTCACTTGTGTCCCACTGTGGCCTCACTGCCCTCACATCACAATCAGGATGTTGACTTTTTACCCTCTGTCCACTCACTTTTCCAATAAGCAGAGATCTTACACATAAACATCCATTAAAACGGACAAAATAACACTTTCTCAGATTCGAACCACAGGTAAAGAGCTGATACGGGAATGTATAAATTACCAACATGAACAATAGCACAAACTGGTCAACACAAACGATGTATAAATTACCAACATGAACAATAGCACAAACTGGTTAACACAAACAATGTATAAATTACCAACACGAACAATAGCACAAACTGGTTAACACAAACAATGTATAAATTACTGACATGAACAATAGCACAAACTGGTTATCACAAGCAATGTATAAATTATGAAACAAAAACAATGCATACATTACTAACACGAACAATAGCACAAACTGGTTAACACAAACAATGTATACATTATTAAACACAAACAATGCATAAATTACTAACACGAACAATAGCACAAACTGGTTAACACAAACAATGTATAAATTATTAAACACAAACAATGCATAAATAACTAACACGAACAATAGCACAAACTGGTTAACACAAACAATGTATACATTATTAAACATAAACAATGTATAAATTACCCACACAAACAATAGCACAAACTGGTTAACACAAACAATGTATAAATTACCAACACAAACAATGTATAAATGACTCGCATGAACAATAGCACAAACTGGTTAACACAAACAATGTATACATTATTAAACACAAACAATGTATAAATGACTCACATGAACAATAGCACAAACTGGTTAACACAAACAATGTATAAACTACAAACACAAACAATGTATAAATTGCTAACAGAAACGATGTATAAATTACTTTCACAAACAATGTATAAATTATGAACATGAACAATAGCACAAACTGTACTAACACAAACAATGTGTAAATTACAAACACAAACAATGTATAAATTACTAAAACAAACAATGTATAAATTACTAACACAAACAATGTATAAATTATGAACACAAACAATAGCACAAACTGGTTAACACAAAAATGTATAAATTATTAAACACAAACAATGTATAAATTACCAACACAAACAATAGCACAAACTGATAAACACAAACAATGTATAAATTACTTTCACAAACAATGTATAAATTATGAACATGAACAATAGCACAAACTGTACTAACACAAACAATGTGTAAATTACAAACACAAACAATGTATAAATTACTAATACAAACAATGTATAAATTACTAACACAAACAATGTATAAATTATGAACACAAACAATAGTACAAACTGATAAACACAAACAATGTATAAATGACTAACATAAATAATAGCACAAACTGGTTAACACAAACAATGTATAAATTACTAACACAAACGAAAGCACAAACAAGATAACACAATGTAGAAATGACTAACACAAACAATGCATACATGACTAACACAAACAATAGCACAAACTGGTTAACACAAACAATGTATAAATGACTAACATGAATAATAGAACAAGCTGGTTAACACAAACAAGGTATAAATTACTAACACAAACAAAAGCACAAACAAGTTAACACAATGTATAAATGACTAACACAAACAATGCATAAATGACTAACACAAACAATAGCACAAACTGGTTAACACAAACAATGTATAAATGACTAACATGAATAATAGCACAAACTGGTTAACACAAACAATGTATAAATTACTAACATGAACAATAGCACAAACTGGTTAACACAAACAATGTATAAATTACTAACATGAACAATAGCACAAACTGGTTAACACAAACAAGGTATAAATTACTAACATGAACAACAGCATAAACTGATCAACACAAACAATGTATAAATTACTAACATGAACAATAGCATAAACTGATTAACACAAACAATGTATAAATTACTAACATGAACAATAGCATAAACTGATTAACACAAACAATGTATAAATTACTAACATGAACAATAGCACAAACTGGTTAACACAAACAATATATAAATTACTAACATGAACAATAGCACAAACTGGTTAACACAAACAAGGTATAAATTACTTACATGAACAATAGCATAAACTGATTAACACAAACAATGTATAAATTACTAACATGAACAATAGCACAAACTGGTTAACACAAACAATATATAATTTACTAACATGAACAACAGCATAAACTGGTTAACACAAACAATGTATAAATTACTAACATGAACAATAGTACAAACTGGTTAACACAAACAAGGTATAAATTACTAACATGAACAACAGCATAAACTGGTTAACACAAACAATGTATAAAGTACTAACATTAACAACAACATAAACTGGTTAACACAAACAAGGTATAAATTACTAACATGAACAGCATAAACTGGTTAACACAAACAAGGTATAAATTACTAACATGAACAACAGCATAAACTGGTTAACATAAACAAGGTATAAATTACTAACATGAACAGCATAAACTGGTTAACACAAACAAGGTATAAATTACTAACATGAACAACAGCATAAACTGGTTAACACAAACAAGGTATAAATTACTAACATGAACAACAACATAAACTGGTTAACACAAACAATGTATAAATTACTAACATGAACAACAGCATAAACTGGTTAACACAAACAATGTATAAATTACTAACGCAAACAATGGCACAAACTGGTTAACACAAACAATGTATAAATTACTAACGCAAACAATGGCACAAACTGGTTAACACAAACAATGTATAAACAGAGCTTTAGTTGTTTTGTAAAGTTTTAACTTTAACTAGTTGTTAGTAATGCTCTTTCACTACATTATCCACACATTCACTTACTCTGTTTGCACAACAACAAAATCGGTTTCAATGTTGTTTCGTAACAGGTGTCTTGTGCTGGAATTTCCATTCTTTGAACTTCTGGAAGGAACTCCAACCTATCCAAAGGGTAAATGGGACAATGTATGAGGTTAGAAATAAAGCATAAATTTCCTTTCATTGTACAGAAAAATATATATTGTCCAACAGAGATTTCTGAAACCAGGTAGGGTGTCATTTGAAAACATATTTTAAAGTAATTACAGGCATAAAGATGAAAAAGGAAGAAGTTTGCCCCCAGTTAACAGCACACCATAGGGCGAGCATGTTGGCTTCAGATCTGTGTAAACTCCGAGAGTGAGTTTTAAGCGTTAGACAAATTACAGATTCCCGACCAGACGATAAACTATTGGGTTGGTACTTCCGAGACAAGACGTTACATTAGGCAAGACGTTACATTAGGCAAGACGTTACATTAGGCAAGGCGTTACATTAGGCAAGGCGTTACATTAGGCAAGGCGTTACATTAGGCAAGACGTTACATTAGGCAAGACGTTACATTAGGCAAGGCGTTACATTAGGCAAGACGTTACATTAGGCAAGGCGTTACATTATGCAAGACGTTACATTAGGCAAGACGTTACATCAGGCAAGACGTTACATCAGGCAAGACGTTACATTAGGCAAGACGTTACATTAGGCAAGACGTTACATTAGGCAAGACGTTAGATCAGGCGAGATGTTACATCAGGCAAGACGTTACATTAGGCAAGACGTTACATTAGGCAAGACGTTACATTAGGCAAGACGTTACATTAGGCATGGCGTTACATTAGGCAAGACGTTACATCACGCAAGACGTTACATCACGCAAGACGTTACATCAGGCAAGACGTTACATCAGGCAAGATGTTACATCGGGCAAGATGTTACATCGGGCAAGATGTTACATCGGGCAAGATGTTACATTAGGCAAGACGTTACATTAGGCAAGACGTTACATCACACAAGACGTTGCATTAGACAAGTCGTTACATCAGACAAGACGTTACATCAGGCAAGATGTTACATCAGGCAAGACGTTACATTAGACAAGACGTTACATTAGACAAGACGTTACATCAGGAAGAGGGCAAAGCGACCTTGCCTGGCACCTTGAACAAATTACAACTTCCTGTCCTAAGCTCAGTTGAATGCCAGGCCTGGACAGCCAGTTTGTGAAAGACTTGGGCCAAGCTTCCTGCAGCCAACCCCACAAGAACATGGGAATAATTTCGGGCATTACAGAGGAAGAAGAAATAAGTATAAGAGGCAATGAACATAGGGAGATGATTCCATGGTCGAGATAATAAGATAATCAATTAGGTGTTTCATCCCCTCCTCCATCTCCTGCTTTCCTGTTCATTTACTCCCTTGATGTTTGTCCCACTGTCAACTCTACTTTGCTCCTGTAAGTAAACAAGACAGAAAGCCGACCAAGTCCTCTCTCAGCGGGACGTGGATCTGCTGTCCCCCTGTCATGTGACCAGATCCTCAGCTCTGATTGGTGGACGTTTGTGAGGGACAAACATACATACATACACCGGATAAACAGACAAACACCGTTCCAGACATTAATGGTCTACAGGCAATGCCATTAAATATGGCTGCGGAACCATGTGACCAATGACGTCATCAATTGTTTTTCTCGACCAATATTTATCCCAAGATCACGCTCAGGAAATTTCATACTGATCGGATGAAGCATTCCACTTGTCGATTTATGACGTCATAATAAGGGCAGCTATGACATCATCATTGGCATATGTTATTCCCCATGGGGAGTACTTTACAATGAGCATCTTTCAACTTTTTCCATGGAGCCCGGTTGAAGAAGTTTGTGAGGGACGGATGTGCTACACCTCATATAGATATATACTGTATATACATTTTGTCCACCAATGGTCATTGAACCAAAACAGTCGAAGCCCCATTAATGGCAGGTTTGTGTTGGGGATGGTAGGCCGTGAGCAAGTTTGCCAATCTTGGAACCTGTATCTCCTCTCTCCGACACCAACTCACAAAGCACTCATGGTGGTGCTCACATACTGCTGGTCAGCCTTGGAGAATCCAGACCCTTTTGTGTGGTTTACCTTGTAAGTTCTTCACCCCTATACTGGCAGGCCTGATTCTCATGGCAAGACCCCAGCAGTTTCATAATGCAATCCCCAAGCTACAATAAGACTGGATACTGGGAAAAAATAATAATTCATATCTGCGTGTTGTTGTTCTTGTTGTTTCGAATGCAGCCAATGGCGGCTGGTTACATCATTTTTCTGGAAGTGCGTTTGTGCCGCTGATGCGGCGCCCCAACTACCAGTGAGCTGGTACTCAATTTGCCGACCGCGTTGAGGATCACAGGCTGAGTCAACCCCCTGGAATTAATTCAACGATGGACTGGGATTACGAACTCAGGATCCAAGGATCCCAAGCCCAGCACCCTAACCGCTAAGCCCACACCAGGATTTATCAGCTTATGAAAAAATGTCATACACTCCAATGAGTGAGGACTCAAAACTATAATTGGAAGGGAAATTAGCTACCTTGTGTGAGATGTGAGCAAAATTAGCTACCTTGTGAGATGTGAGCAAAATTAGCGACCTTGTGTGAGATGTGGGCAAAATTAGCTACCATGTGAGATGTGAGCAAAATTAGCTGCCTTGTGTGAGATGTGGGCAAAATTAGCTACCTTGTGAGATGTGAGCAAAATTAGCTGCCTTGTGTGAGATGTGGGCAAAATTAGCTACCTTGTGAGATGTGAGCAAAATTAGCTACCTTGTGTGAGATGTGGGCAAAATTAGCTACCTTGTGTAAGATGTGAGCAAAATTAGCTACCTTGTGTAAGATGTGAGCAAAATTAGCTACCTTGTGTGAGATGTGAGCAAAATTAGCTACATTGTGAGATGTGAGCAAAATTAGCTGCCTTGTGAGATGTGAGCAAAATTAGCTACATTGTGAGATGTGGGCAAAATTATCTACCTTGTGTAAGATGTGAGCAAAATTAGCTACCTTGTGAGATTTGAGCAAAATTAGCTACCTTGTGAGATGTGAGCAAAATTAGCTACCTTGTGAGATTTGAGCAAAATTAGCTACCTTGTGAGATGTGAGCAAAATTAACTACCTTGTGTGAGATGTGAGCAAAATTAGCGAACTTGTGTGAGATGTGAGCAAAATTAGCTACCTTGTGAGATGTGAGCAAAATTAGCTACGTTGTGAGATGTGAGCAAAATTAACTACCTTGTGTGAGATGTGAGCAAAATTAGCTACCTTGTGAGATGTGAGCAAAATTAACTACCTTGTGTGAGATGTGAGCAAAATTAGCTACCTTGTGAGATGTGAGCAAAATTAGCTACCTTGTGTGAGATGTGAGCAAAATTAGCTACATTGTGAGATGTGAGCAAAATTAGCTGCCTTGTGTGAGATGTGAGCACAATTGCTACCTTGAGTGAGATATGAGCAATATGAAATACCTTGTGCGAGATGTGAGCAAAATTTGCTACCTTGTGTGAGATGTGAGCAATATTAACTACCTTGTGTGAGATGTGAGCAACTTTAGCCACCTTGTTTGAGATGTGAGCAAAATTAGCTACCTTGTGTGAGATGAACAAAATTAGCTACCTTGTGTGAGGTGTGAGCAAAATATAGCTACATTGTGTGAGATGTGAGCAAAATTAGCTACCTTGTGTGAGATGTAAGCAAAATTAGCTACGTTGTGTGAGATGTGAACAAAATTAGCTACCTTGTGTGAGGTGTGAGCAAAATATAGCTACATTGTGTGAGATGTGAGCAAAATTAGCTACCTTGTGTGAGATGTAAGCAAAATTAGCTACGTTGTGTGAGATGTGAGCAAAATTAGCTAACTTGTGTGAGATGTGAGCAAAATGAGCTACCTTGTGTGAGATGTGAGCAAAATTAGCTACCTTGTGTGAGATGAACAAAATTAGCTACCTTGTGTGAGGTGTGAGCAAAATATAGCTACATTGTGTGAGATGTGAGCAAAATTAGCTACCTTGTGTGAGATGTGAGCAAAAGTATCAACCTTGTGAGATGTGAGCAAAATTAGCTACCTTTTGAGATGTGAGCAAAATTCGCTACCTTGTGAGATGTGAGCAAAATTAGCTACCTTTTGCGAGATGTGAGAAAAATTCCCTACCTTCTGTGAGATGTGGGCAAAATTAGCTACCTGGTGTGAGATGTGGGCAAAATTAGCTACCTTGTGTAAGATGAGCAAAATTAGCTACCTTGTTTGAGATGTGAGCAAAATTGGCTACCTTTTGTGAGATGAGCAACATTTGCTACCTTGTGTGAGACGTGAGCAAAATTAGCCACCTTGTGAGATGTGAGCAAAATTAGCTACCTTGTGAGATGTGAGCAAAATTAGCTGCCTTGTGTGAGATGTGAGCAAAATTAGCTGTCTTGTGTGAGATGCGAGTAAAATTAGCTGCCTTGTGAGATGTGAGCAAAATTAGCTGCCTTCTGTGAGATATGAGCAAAATTAGCTGCATTGTCTGAGATGTGAGCAAAATTAGCTATCTTGTGTGAGATGTGAGTAAAATTAGCTGCCTTGTGTGAGATGTGAGCAAAATTAGCTACGTTGTGAGATGTGAGCAAAAGTAGCTGCCTTCTGTGAGATGTGAACAAAATTAGCTACCTTGTGTGAGATGTGAACAAAATTAGCTACCTTGTGTGAGATGTGAACAAAATTAGCTACTTTGTGTGAGATGTGAACAAAATTAGCTGCCTTGTTTGAGATGTGAGCAAAATTAGCTACCTTGTGTGAGATGTGAGCAAAATTAGCTACCTTGTGTGAGATGTGAGCAAAATTAGCTACCTTGTGTGAGATGTGAGCAAAATAAGCTACCTTGTGTGAGATGTGAGCAAAATTAGCTACCTTGTGTGAGATGTGAACAAAATTAGCTACCTTGTGTGAGATGTGAACAAAATTAGCTACCTTGTGTGAGATGTGAGCAAAATTAGCTATCTTGTGTGAGATGTGAGTAAAATTAGCTGCCTTGTGTGAGATGTGAGCAAAATTAGCTGCCTTGTGTGAGATGTGAGCAAAATTACCTATCTTGTGTGAGATGTGAGTAAAATTAGCTGCCTTGTGTGAGATGTGAGCAAAATTAGCTGCCTTGTGTGAGATGTGAGCAAAATTACCTATCTTGTGTGAGATGTGAGTAAAGTTAGCTGCCTTGTGTGAGATGTGAGCAAAATTAGATACCTTGTGAGATGTGAGCAAAATTAGCGGCCTTCTGTGAGATATGAGCAAAATTAGCTGCATTGTCTGAGATGTGAGCAAAATTAGCTATCTTGTGTGAGATGTGAGTAAAATTAGCTGCCTTGTGTGAGATGTGAGCAAAATTAGCTACCTTGTCTGAGATGTGAGCAAAATTAGCTATCTTGTGTGAGATGTGAGTAAAATTAGCTGCCTTGTGTGAGATGTGAGCAAAGTTAGCTACCTTGTGTGAGATGTGAACAAAATTAGCTGCATTGTGTGAGATGTGAGCAAAATTAGCTGCCTTGTGTGAGATGTGATCAAAATTAGCTACCTTGTGTGAGATGTGAACAAAATTAGCTACCTTGTGAAATTTGAGCAAAATTAACTACATTGTGTGAGATGTGAGCAAAATTAGCTACCTTGTGTGAGATGTGAGAAAAGTTAGCTACCTTGTGTGAGATGTGAGCAAAATTAGCTACCTTGTGTGAGATGTGAGCAATATTAACTACCTTGTGTGAGATGTGAGCAAAATTAGCTGCCTTCTGTGAGATGTGAGCAAAACTAGCTACCTGGTGTGAGATATGAGCAAAATTAGCTACATTGTGAGATGTGAGCAAAATTAGCTGCCTTGTGTGAGATGTGAGCACAATTAGCTACCTTGTGAGATGTGAGCAATATTAAATACCTTGTGCGACATGTGAGCAAAATTTGCTACCTTGTGTGAGATGTGAGCAATATTAACTACCTTGTGTGAGATGTGAGCAACTTTAGCCACCTTGTTTGAGATGTGAGCAAAATTAGCTGCCTTGTGTGAGATGTGAGCAAAATTAGCTACCTTGTGTGAGATGAGGAAAATTAGCTACCTTGTGTGAGGTGTGAGCAAAATATAGCTACTTTGTGTGAGATGTGAGCAAAATTAGCTACCTTGTGTGAGATGTGAGCAAAATTAGCTACCTTGTGTGAGATGTGAACAAAATTAGCGAACTTGTGTGAGATGTGAGCAAAATTAGCTACCTTGTGAGATGTGAGCAAAATTAGTTACCTTGTGAGATGTGAGCAAAACTAGCAACCTTGTGAGATGTGTGCAAAATTAGCTACCTTTTGAGATGAGCAAAATTAGCTACCTTGTGAGATGTGAGCAAAATTAGCTACCTTGTGAGATGTGAGCAAAATTAGCTACCTTGTGTGAGATGTGAGTAAAATTACCTACATTGTGAGACGTGAGCAAAATTACCTACCTTGTGAGATGTGAGCAATATTAGCTACCTTGTGAAATGTGAACAAAATTAGCTGCCTTGTGTGAGATGTGAGCAAAATTAGCTACCTTGTGAGATGTGAGCAAAATTAGCTACCTTGTGAGATGTGAGTAATATTAGCTACCTTGTGAAATGTGAACAAAATTAGCTGCCTTTTGTGAGATGTGAGCAAAATTAGCTACCTTGTTAGATGTGAGCAAAATTCGCTACCTTGTGTGAGATGTGAGTAAAATTACCTACATTGTGAGACGTGAGCAAAATTACCTACCTTGTGAGATGTGAGCAATATTAGCTACCTTGTGAAATGTGAACAAAATTAGCTACCTTGTTAGATGTGAGCAAAATTAGCTACCTTGTGTGAGATGTGAGTAAAATTACCTACATTGTGAGACGTGAGCAAAATTACCTACCTTGTGAGATGTGAGCAATATTACCTACCTTGTGAAATGTGAACAAAATTAGCTGCCTTGTGTGAGATGTGAGCAAAATTAGCTACCTTGTGAGATGTGAGCAAAATTAGCTACCTTGTGTGAGATGTGAGCAATATTAGCTACCTTGTGAAATGTGAACAAAATTATCTGCCTTGTGTGAGGTGTGAGCAAAATTAGCTACCTTGTGAGATGTGAGCAAAATTAGCTACCTTGTGAGATGTGAGCAATATTAGCTACCTTGTGAAATGTGAACAAAATTAGCTGCCTTGTGTGAGATGTGAGCAAAATTAGCTACCTTGTGAGAGGTGAGCAAAATTAGCTGCCTTGTGTGAGATGTGAGCAACATCTTTGATGAGTGAGGACTCCAAACTATAATGATGAGGCTTGACCCAAGTCTTCACGAACCGGCTGGCCAAGCCTGACGTTCGAGGGCTCATTCACACGATTCATGTTAATCATGTAATGTGCTTACATATTGTGTGTCTGGCATGAAGGTGATTAAAGATTACACAAAGAAAACTAACAAGATTCATTCAAATTCTGATAACAAATTGTACCACAATGTGGTTAATATAAAACTATCATTAAAACTAACTTTTGTGAAATAAAAACCTTGTACAAGGTAATCAATGATCAATTAATTGATTTAGTTTAACAGATTTTATTAACACAGAACAACAAGTCATGGCATCAAGGATAATAAATAATGTAATAATAATAATAATGTAATAAATAATTCGGTTAACAAAACCTGTTTTATTAAATGAGATAAAATGGCAAAATAATTTTCACACCTTCTTTTGACGAAGCCTTCGTTTTCGCACTGAAATGAGAAGAATAAAGATAACTCGAACAGCACTCTGAAGTCACGACGTCGACTGATATGCCTCCGCCCACATTATTACATCATTATACTACTTGAGTGAAGTTTGATATAAATCCTTTCAGCTGTGCTGAAGTTAGCACATTTTAACCTGACATGACCTCTGACCTATTGACCCCAACATTTAATCAGTTCATTTTTACATCATTATACATACCTGTGGCAAGTTTTCATTTAAATCCCTCCAGCTCTTCACAAGTTCTCACATTTTTACCTCACATGACCTCTGACCTTTGACCTCGAGACCTCCAAAATTTTATCAGTTAATCTTTACATCATTAAACATATCTGTACCAAGTTTTAATTAGATCCCTTTGGCCATTCTCAAGTTATAGACCCATTACAGACTTTGACCTTTGACCCCAAAATTGAATAGGGTAATCTTTATAACATTATACATACCTGTACTAAGTTTGAATTTGATCACTTCAGCCGTTCTCAAGTTATAGACATATTACAGATTTGACCTTTGGCATTTGACCCCAACATCTAGTCAGTTAATCTTTGCATCATTTTACATAACTGTACCAAATTTGGTCAGAATCCCATCAATGCTTCACAAGTTATCATGGTAACAGTATTTTAACCTAACATGACCTCTGGCGTTTGACCTTTGACCTCTTGACCCCAAATTCTAATCAGTTAATCTTTACATCATTATAATACCTGTACCAAGTTTAAATTAGATCCCTTTAGCTGTTCTCAAGTTATCGCTGTAACGAAAACCTATCACGGACGGACGGACAACCTGAAAACATAAAATGCTTCCGGCAACTTCGTCATCGGAGGAATAAAAAAAGAGATAATTTGCACATTCATTGTACAGAAAATTTCATCATCAGCACAACATGTCAGCTTTGTGGGAGCGAAGGGGAGGGGTGGGGGAATGTTAGCTTTGTGGGATTTGTAGGAGAGAAGGGGAGGGGGTATGGGCATTGGGCATGTTAGCTTTGTGGGAGAGAAGGGGAGGGGTGGGGGAATGTTAGCTTTGTGGGATTTGTGGGAGAGAAGGGGAGGGGTATGGGCATTGGGCATGTTAGCTTTGTGGGAGAGAAGGGGAGGGGTGGGGGAATGTTAGCTCTGTGGGAGAGAAGGGGAGGGGTGGGGGAATGTTAGCTCTGTGGGAGAGAAGGGGAGGGGTGGGGGAATGTTAGCTTTGTGGGATTTGTGGGAGAGAAGGGGAGGGGGTGTGGGCATGTTAGCTTTGTGGGATTTGTGGGAGAGAAGGGGAGGGGGTGTGGGCATGTTAGCTTTGTGGGATTTGTGGGAGAGAAGGGGAGGGGGTGTGGGCATGTTAGCTTTGTGGGATTTGTGGGATAGAAGGGGAGGGGGTGTGGGCATTTTAGCTCTGTGGGATTTGTGGGAGAGAAGGGGAGGGGTGTGGGCATGTTAGCTTTGTGGGATTTGTGGGAGAGAAGGGGAGGAGGTATGGGCATTTTAGCTCTGTGGAAGAGAGGGGGGTGTGGGCATGTTAGCTCTGTGGGAGAGAAGGGGAGGGGGTGTGGGTATTTTATCTCTGTGGAAGAGAGGGGGGGTGTGGGCATGTTAGCTCTGTGGGAGAGAAGGGGAGGGGTGTGGGAATGTTAGCTCTGTGGGATTAGTGGGAGAGAAGGGGAGGGGTGTAGGAAGCATTTGTTCCGAGGGGTTATTAGATCTGCAGGATGTGCACGTGGTAGTGGGGTAGTGGGGGGGGGGGGGTTGGAGGGGTGGCAACGGCATTGGGAGTGTGTCAGGTGTGGGTGGTATCGTTGGTGCAGTGGGAGTGCAGCAGGTAAGGTGCGACAGTTGCGAGCAGTGAAGTGGGTGCAGGTGGTGGACTCGGTGAGGTGGGTTTGAGTGGGGTGTGGGTGTAGCAGGTGTGGGTGTAGCAGGTGTGGGTGTAGCAGGTGTGGGTGTAGCAGGTGTGGGTGCTGAAGGTTGCCGATGCTGGAGTTACCGATGAAACTACGAAATAAGTGGATTATTCATTCTTCAGCCGTAAACTATTTCAAAATAAGGTGCAACGGAAAGTGCAGAAAACAAAGTAAGAGTTCTATCAAAACCAGGTCCAACTTCCGAAGCGCGAGAGCCCAAGTTCATGGTACCGTTCGTTATATGAACCTCAGGACCTTGAACATGTAACATGAGTTTATCATGAACTTACCGGTATTAACAGTGATGTCCCTTTTGTTATTTACAATATCATTAACTCTTTGTTTGTTTCAACTGTGATTTGTATATGTCCACGAGACAAGGACAACATTTCCGCTAGACAAGGACAATATTCCTGCTAGAAAAGGACACCATCTCCGCTGGACAAGGGCAATATTCCTGCTAGAAAAGGACAACATCTCCGCGAGACAAGGGCAATATTCCTGCTAAACAAGGATAACATCTCCGCTGGACAAGGACAATATTCATGCTAGAAAAGGACAACATCTCCGTGAGACAAGGGCAATATTCCTGCTAAACAAGGATAACATCTCCGCTGGACAAGGACAATATTCATGCTAGAAAAGGACATCTCCGCGAGACAAGGGCAATATTCCTGCTAAACAAGGACAACATCTCCGCGAGACAAGGGCAATATTCCTGCTAAACAAGGATAACATCTCCGCTGGACAAGGACAATATTCATGCTAGAAAAGGACATCTCCGCGAGACAAGGGCAATATTCCTGCTAAACAAGGATAACATCTCCGCTAGACAAGGGCAATTCCTGCTAGACAAGGACAACATCTCCGCGAGACAAGGGTGTATATTCCTGCTAGACAAGACAACATCTCCGCTAGACAAGGGCAATTCCTGCTAGACAAGGACAACATCTCCGCGAGACAAGGGTGTATATTCCTGCTAGACAAGGACAACATGGCTGCTGGACAAGGGCAATATTCCTGCTAGACAAGGACAATACAACAGTCTGTGTTGTACTGTCCTCCATACTGTGACAACTCCATGTACATTGTACATCCCTCTCTCAGACCATATGGACAAACTTTTTACCACTCAACCCTCGATTCTGCAACTGGACCCGACGGCGGTTCTGCTGCCGCTCTTGCAAAACACTTCCTCTCTCTGCCCTTTTCACCCTGTCATTTACCCGAGGTAATCTTCCATCTGTTTGGAAATCAGCCAACATCACAGCATAAAAAGGTGCAAAAACGGATCCCCTTAATTCCAGACAAATTAGCTTACTTCCAATCATCAGCTAGGCCATGAAATCTATCATCGCAGTTGATATGAAATCTTTAAATTTTATCTAACAACCTCATCTCAGATCATCAATTTGGGTTCAGACCTGGCCACTCTACCTTGAACATGCTGCTTCGACTTTCTCAAAAATGGATGGAGGCCCTCAATATCAAACTGGAGATCAGGGCCGTCTCTCTGGACATATCTCGATATTTTGATACAGTTTGGCATCCTGCCTTGTTCTCCAAACTGTCCGACTTTAGAATCTAAGGCCAACTCCACTCTTGGATTTATGGAATAACGGAACCATTTCTTCTCCTCTCTCTGTCAAGGCTGGAGTACCCCAAGGCAGTGTTCTTGTTCTCATACGATTCCTAATCTTCATCAATGATCTCACAGACTCTCTGGAATCTGGAAAATCCTCTTTATCTCTTTGCTGATGACTCCACCCTGTGCCGTGTCATCCCTCATCCTTCTGACAGATAGGTAGCAACCTCTTCCCTCTCCGCAGACCTTCATAAGATCACAAACTGGTCAAACACTTGGAATATGTCTTTCAATCCCGAGAAATCCGACACACTCATTCTGTCTCCCCAAAAGGACCGTACCGCAAATCCTTCCATCTACTTTCTCAACAATCCTCTCGAAGAGGTTCAGTCAATGTCTTAGGTCTCACTCTCTTCCATGATCTCTCTTGGACAAGCCACATTTCAAAGTTGGCCTTCAAAGCCACATCAATTGGGCATCCTCTCACATGAAAAAATCCTTCTTTGACATACCTGACCTCTTATCCACCTGTAAAGTTTTCATTTACAACTTGATGGAATACTGCGCTCCCCTTTGGGCTGGGTCCCCTGCCTCACACATCTTACTCAGTTTGACGCCATGGAAACCTAGGCTTTCAAGATCAATGGAATCTCTCGCGATGAAGCTGAGTCTGTGGGCCTGTCACTTCACCATCGCCGACAGATCTCTCTGTCTTCTTCCACCCCATTTCTGGTCTTGCACCCTCTGCCATCTCCATGCTTTGTCTCTGCATGTATGTGCAGGATGCATGCAGTCCAGCAGCAACTGCCTAAATCCAGAACCACTGCTCACCTCCACTCATTAATTCCTCTTTTTCCCCCACTTATGAAACCACCTTCCACCCTCTTCAATCGACTTCACCCCTCCTGGGCTTCAGAACAGCTGTTAACCCTCCATCTAAGGTCATCACATTTTTTCCTACCCTCATTAACCCTCCCAAAGCCCATCTCTTTCCAGGTTTTCCTTCCACTTCCGTGATTGAGAATTTGTGCCTGTCTCAATCTTCTTCACTCCCCATGTCCCCCCCCCATTGCTCTAATTCTTCCCAATGTCCCTTCTTTTTCCAAGTCTCCCTCTATTTGTCCCTCCATGGTGCTGTTCGCTTTGATGAAGGATAGTAAATTCAGAGAATTCAGGAATTATAAAGTGATGTATATATTATGGACTAAATCACTTTTGAGGTTTTGTATAACCTGTATTTTTTTCTCATTTTCATTTTCAACGTCAGTGTTAATTTTATTGAGAGTCCACAACATCACGCTCAATATCATTATTTCTTCTCACACTAACAACATCCCTGATCACAAGTAGAATAACGTCACATTTCAGACTTACCAAAAATAATAATCAATGAAGTGATCAGGAGCAATCCAATCAGCAGAGGTATCCAAATCCACTTGGTGAGTGGAGAAACACTTTGACCTTTTGAAAGGAGGACGGCAAACAGCAGTTTAACCAGTGATATCAGGGATGCTCAATTTAAAAGAGTGAAAAAATGGGAATTTGGATCAAAATAATTCATGTATTTTCCCGTTGCTTGTTTAAATATATATATATATTCCTTTCTATAATAATATGTGTACCATGGTCAGGTCATGGACAATAAATAATACTCGTGCAAGGGTGGGAAGACGACTTGCAATTCTCATCGGTAAACATGACATGCTTCGCTATTCTCCATATAAACATGATCATCGTTAATCTCTAACTAAACATGATCTTCATTGATCTGTAACTGAACATGATCATCGTTAATCTCTAACTAAACATGATCTTCATTGATCTGTAACTGAACATGATCATCTCTGATCTCTAACTAAACATGATCAGCGTTCGTCTCTAACTAAACATGATAATTGCTAATCTCGAACTAAATATGATCATCGTTAATCTCTAACTAAACATGATCATCGCTAATCTCTAACTAAACATGATCATCGCTAATCTCGAACTAAACATGATCACCACTAATCTCGAAATAAACATGATCACCGCTAATCTCGAACTAAACATGATCATTGTTAATCTCTAACTAAACAGGATCATCGCTAATCTCTAACTAAACATGATCTTCATTGATCTGTAACTGAACATGATCATCTCTGATCTCTAACTAAACATGATCAGCGTTCGTCTCTAACTAAACATGATAATTGCTAATCTCGAACTAAATATGATCATCGTTAATCTCTAACTAAACATGATCATCGTTAATCTCTAACTAAACATGATCTTCATTGATCTGTAACTGAACATGATCATCGTTAATCTCTAACTAAACATTATCTTCATTGATCTGTAACTGAACATGATCATCTCTGATCTCTAACTAAACATGATCAGCGTTCGTCTCTAACTAAACATGATAATTGCTAATCTCGAACTAAATATGATCATCGTTAATCTCTAACTAAACATGATCATCGCTAATCTCTAACTAAACATGATCATCGCTAATCTCGAACTAAACATGATCTTCATTGATCTGTAACTGAACATGATCATCTCTGATCTCTAACTAAACATGATCAGCGTTCGTCTCTAACTAAACATGATAATCGCTAATCTCGAACTAAATATGATCATCGTTAATCTCTAACTAAACATGATCATTGCTAATCTCTAACTAAACATGATCATCGCTAATCTCGAACTAAACATAATCACCACTAATCTCGAAATAAACATGATCACAGCTAATCTCGAACTAAACATGATCATTGTTAATATCAAACCAAACATGATCATCATTAATCTCTCACTAAACATGATCATCGTTAATCTCTAACTAAATATGATCATCACTAATCTCTAACTAAACATGATCATCGCTAATCTCTAACTAAACATGATCACCACTAATCTCGAACTAAACATGACCACCGCTAATCTCGAACTAAACATGATCATTGTTAATATCAAACCAAACATGATCATCATTAATCTCTCACTAAACATAATCATCGCTCATCTCTAACTAAACATGATCACCGCTAATCTCTAACTAAACATGATCACCGCTAATCTCGAACTAAACATGATCACCGCTAATCTCGAACTAAACATGATCATCGTTAATCTCTAACTAAACATGATCATCGTTAATATCGAACAAAACATGATCATCATTAATCTCTAACTAAACATGATCATCGCTCATCTCTAACTAAACATGATCATCGTTAATCTCTAACTAAACATGATCACCGCTAATCTCGAACTAAACATGATCATCGTTCATCTCTAACAAAACATGATCACCGATAATCTCGAACTAAACATGATCATCGTTTATCTCCAACTAAACATGATAATCGTTAATCTCTAACTAAACATGATCATCGCTCATCTCTAACTAAACATGATCACCGCTAATCTCGAACTAAACATGATCATCGTGTATCTCTAACTAAACATGATCATCGTTAATCTCTAACTAAACATGATCATCGCTAATCTCGAACTAAACATGATCATCGCTAATCTCTAACGAAACATGATCATCGATAATCTCTAACTAAAAATGATCATCGTTAATCTCGAATGAAACATGATCATCATGAATCTCTAAATAAACATGATCATCGTTAATCTCTAACTAAACATGATCATTGTTTATCTCTAACTAAACATGATCATCATGAATCTCTAAATAAACATGATCATTGTTAATCTCTAACTAAACATGATCACCGCTAATCTCGAACTAAACATGATCATCGTTTATCTCTAACTAAACATGATCATCATGAATCTCTAAATAAACATGATCATCGTTAATCTCTAACTAAACATGATCACCGCTAATCTCGAACTAAACATGATCATCGTTTATCTCTAACTAAACATGATCATCATGAATCTCTAAATAAACATGATCATTGTTAATCTCTAACTAAACATGATCACCGCTAATCTCGAACTAAACATGATCATCGTTTATCTCTAACTAAACATGATCATCGTTAATCTCTAACTAAACATGATCATCGCTAATCTCTAACTAAACATGATCATCGCTAATCTCCAACTAAACATGATCATCGCTAATCTCGAATGAAATATGATCATCATGAATCTCTAAATAAACATGATCATCGCTAATCTCGAACTAAACATGATCATCGCTAATCTCGAACTAAACATGATCATCGCTAATCTCCAACTAAACATGATCATCGCTAATCTCTAAATAAACATGATCATCGCTAATCTCTAACTAAACATGATCATCGTTTATCTCCAACTAAACATGATAATCGTTAATCTCTAACTAAACATGATCATCGTTAATCTCTAACTAAACATGATCACCGCTAATCTCGAACTAAACAAGATCATCGTTTATCTCTAACTAAACATGATCATCATGAATCTCTAAATAAACATGATCATTGTTAATCTCTAACTAAACATGATCACCGCTAATCTCGAACTAAACATGATCATCGTTTATCTCTAACTAAATATGATCATCGTTAATCTCTAACTAAACATGATCATCGCTAATCTCCAACTAAACATGATCATCGCTAATCTCGAATGAAATATGATCATCATGAATCTCTAAATAAACATGATCATCGCTAATCTCGAACTAAACATGATCATCGCTAATCTCGAACTAAACATGATCATCGCTAATCTCTAACTAAACATGATCATCGCTAATCTCTAAATAAACATGATCATCGCTAATCTCTAACTAAACATGATCATCGTTTATCTCCAACTAAACATGATAATCGTTAATCTCTAACTAAACATGATCATCGCTCATCTCTAACTAAACATGATCACCGCTAATCTCGAAATAAACATGATCATCGTGTATCTCTAAATAAACATGATCATCGCTAATCTCGAACTAAACATGATCATCGCTAATCTCGAACTAAACATGATCATCGCTAATCTCTAACTAAACATGATCATCGTTTATCTCCAACTAAACATGATAATCGTTAATCTCTAACTAAACATGATCATCGCTCATCTCTAACTAAACATGATCACCGCTAATCTCTAACTAAACATGATCATCGTGTATCTCTAACTAAACATGATCATCGTTAATCTCTAACTAAACATGATCATCGCTAATCTCGAACTAAACATGATCATCGCTAATCTCTAACGAAACATGATCATCGATAATCTCTAACTAAAAATGATCATCGTTAATCTCGAATGAAACATGATCATCATGAATCTCTAAATAAACATGATCATCGTTAATCTCTAACTAAACATGATCACCGCTAATCTCGAACTAAACATGATCATCGTTTATCTCTAACTAAACATGATCATCATGAATCTCTAAATAAACATGATCATCGTTAATCTCTAACTAAACATGATCACCGCTAATCTCGAACTAAACATGATCATCGTTTATCTCTAACTAAACATGATCATCATGAATCTCTAAATAAACATGATCATTGTTAATCTCTAATTAAACATGATCACCGCTAATCTCGAACTAAACATGATCATCGTTTATCTCTAACTAAACATGATCATCGTTAATCTCGAACTAAACATGATCATCGCTAATCTCTAACTAAACATGATCATCGCTAATCTCCAACTAAACATGATCATCGCTAATCTCGAATGAAATATGATCATCATGAATCTCTAAATAAACATGATCACCGCTAATCTCGAACTAAACATGATCATCGCTAATCTCGAACTAAACATGATCATCGCTAATCTCTAACTAAAAATGATCATCGTTAATCTCGAATGAAACATGATCATCATGAATCTCTAATTAAACATGATCATTGTTAATCTCGAACTAAACATGATCATCGTTAATCTCTAACTGAGCATGATTATCGTTAATCTCTAACTGAGCATGATCATTGTTAATCTCTAACTAAACATGATCATCGTTAATCTGTAACTAAACAGGATCATCGCTAATCTCTAACTATACATGATCATTGTTAATCTCTAACTAAACATGATCATCGTTAATCTGTAACTAAACAGGATCATCGCTAATCTCTAACTAAACATGATCATTGTTAATCTCTAACTAAACATGATCATCGTTAATCTGTAACTAAACATGATCATCGCTAATCTCTAACTAAACATGATCATCGCTAATCTCTAACTAAACATGATCATCGCTAATCTCGAACTAAACATGATCATCGCTAATCTCGAACTAAACATGATCATCGCTAATCTCTAACTAAACATGATCATCGCTAATCTCTAACTAAAAATGATCATCGTCAATCTCGAATGAAACATGATCATCATGAATCTCTAATTAAACATGATCATTGTTAATCTCTAACTAAACATGATCATTGTTAATCTCCAACAAAACATGATCATCGTTAATCTCTAACGAAACATGATCATCGTTAATCTCTAACTGAGCATGATTATCGTTAATCTCTAACTGAGCATGATCATTGTTAATCTCTAACTAAACATGATCATCGTTAATCTGTAACTAAACAGGATCATCGCTAATCTCTAACTAAACATGATCATTGTTAATCTCTAACTAAACATGATCATCGTTAATCTAAAACTAAACTTGATCATCATTAATCTATAACTAAACTTGATCATCATAATCTATAACTAAACTTGATCATCGTAGTTTCCTTACCTTTCATCACACACTCATTTCCTTTCCTGTGTAAACCTTCACGACAAACACATTGTCGGTTATTCATGAAGTTACAATCTCTCTCTTCAACCTCACTCTCTGTGGAAGGGAATAAAAAAACATGAGGGTTGAGTGAAGTGATAAATACAAGAAAAATGCACCCTCATCACCCTGCACTCATGAAGCGAAAGGCAGGGTTAAGCATTCGGGTCCGTCCATAGTCGAACGTACGTACATGCGTGTCTGCATTTTAAAAATTCATTTTCTCGGCAAACGTTGGTCCAAATGACACGAAATTTTCACCAGAGGATGCACTCCTCCGGTATAATATTTTTTTGAATGTTATAACGTCACTGGTCATGTGTTATGGGTGCCATCTTGGAAAAACCTAAAAACTTTGCACCTCTATATCTCAAAAACCGCTGCACATAAATAATTGAGACAGGTCTCATTGCAAAGAACTCTCCATGTGGAATAACATATGTGAATGATGACGTCATCGGTGCCGCCGTTATGACGTCATAATTCGACAAGTAAAAAAAATTATCCGATCAGGATGAAATTTCTTGAGCATCTTCTCGGTATAAATTGATGCAGAAATAAAATTATGTCGTCGTAGGTCACGTGGTTCGGACGCCATATTGTTTTGAGTGAAAAACCACTAAAATCCAATTTTCTCCTAAATGACTCAGCAGATCGAGACCATTCTTTGCAGGCAGAATCGCATACCCATGACGAACAAAAAAGTCACCGAGAATGATGTCATGCGTCACATGGTTTCAGAGTTATGACGTTTTTAAGCATACACTTTTAAAACCAAGCTCCTCCCTCATTTGTGATCCTATCGAGGGGAAACTTCACAGATGTGTTCAGCATATCAGTGTACTAAAATCAACTTTTGGAATTTGCGATAGGTCACGTGGTTTGGTAGATATAAATAATAAAACGATAATATATTTAAAAAAACTTATAACTCTTGAACAGCTTCATTGATGAACGTGAAACTTTATATTATAGTAGACGTAATGAAGTGTAGCATGTTTGCAAAATTGCAAGATGATTGGATGTACGGTCTGGAAGTTAGAAGTTGTTATTGCGTGAAGAAGAAGTCTTCTTGAGTGGACATGGAATTAATTATCACACTGCAAATGACGAGCAGGCAAAGTACGGAGCGACCTCACGGGGTCATTTTGACCTCAAATAAAATTCTGATTTCAGATTTGTCAATCGCTGAGGTATATTAACACACGACCAACACAGATTTGGCGAAATTTCGACGATTTTTGACGAAAATATAACATTTGTGTCTGCATTTCAGTAAAGTAAAGTGTGTGCCCTGTCAGCATTTTAAAATTTGAAACGTGGCTCATTGTAAATAACTCTATATGGGGAATAGGTGTTGTTAACGATGACGTCATTGGTGCCATAATTACGACGTCATAATTCGACAGGGACAACTCTTAGTCTGATCAAAAAGTTTGAAATTTATTGAGCATGATCTTTGCAACAATTATTTAGAGAATATAAATTTATGATGTCATCGCTCACGTGGTCTGGCAGCCATATTGGATCAAAACAAAAGAAACTTTCAAAAATAGAAGAGTTGGCTCACACCACGTTGACTGCGCAGGGTAAGTATTCTATGAATAGCATCTAGTTGTTTCAGCAATGAGAGGTAGCAAGCGCAGGCAGGATAATTCAACTTGGGGTTAAAGTTGAAAGTGAAATTGAACCTTCTTGGAATGAAACGTCTCGATTGTTGTTTTATAACTCATTGTATCACTAAAACATTTTTCCGATTACTGCACCATTCCCATCAATTTATCACAAATTGTTCAATAGACATTATGGACCAAATGTACCAAAAGCGGTTAAGAGTTAGACACGTGTAGAATCACTAATCGTGTGATGATCACCTGTTCAAAGTTAATCTCCTATCACTGAAGAGTGTTTATCTAATTCGTGATCAAAGCCTAATCACAAGCATTTAAATAATAAAGAAACTTTTACACGTTGGTGAGGACATGTTAAAAGTGTGTTAAGGCCTTGAAGCAAGCATTAGGCAAATTGGTATAGTTAGAACTGCAGTTGTAGTCTTATGTACTTCCTGGCAGTTTAGGTTAACCTTAGAATAACTAGAAGCGTTTGGAAGGAGTGGAAAAACGTCACCAGATGTGCAAACATAATAAATAGATAGCCAGTAATTAATTTCATCCTGTGTTTACATCCCAAACATAAAACGTAATCGATGTTTCAACAACCACGATGAATAACTGCGATCCAGATTACCCAAAGTGTCAAAAAATGTGGAAACCATAGCTCGGATACAGAGATTGTACATATTCACAGATTGTCTTTTGCATGATCAATGGTTGGAGGGAGGGATGGATGGATGGATGAGTGGAAGGACGGATGGATGAGTGGAAGAAGGGATGTATGAGTGCAAGGGGGGATGGATGAGTGGAAGGAGGGATGGATGAGTGGAAGGAGGGATGTATGAGTGAAAGGAGGGATGGATGTGTGGAGGAAGGGAAGGATGAGTGGAAGGAGGAACGGATGAGTGGAAGGAGGGATGGATGAGTGAGAGGAGGGACAGATGAGTGGAAGTAGGGACGGATGAGTGAAAGGAGGGGTGTATGATTGAAAGGAGGGATGGATGAGTGGAAGTAGGGACGGATGAGTGAAAGGAGGGATGGATGAGTGGAAGGCGGGACGGATAAGTGGAAGGAGGGATGGATGAGTGGAAGTAGGGACATATGAGTGAAAGGAGGGATGGATGAGTGAAAGGAGGGATGGACGAGTGGAAGGAGGGACGGATGAGTGGAAGGAGGGATGGATGAGTGGAAGGAGGGACGGATGAGTGGAAGGAGGGACGGATGAGTGGAAGGAGGGATGGATGAGTGGAAGGAGGGATGGATGAGTGGAAGGAGGGATGGATGAGTGGAAGGAGGGATGGATGAGTGGAAGGAGGGATGGATGAGTGGAAGGAGGGATGGATGAGTGGAAGGAGGGATGGATGAGTGGAAGGAGGGACGGATGAGTGGAAGGAGGGACGGATGAGTGGAAGGAGGGACGGATGAGTGGAAGGAGGGACGGATGAGTGGAAGGAGGGACGGATGAGTGGAAGGAGGGACGGATGAGTGGAAGGAGGGACGGATGAGTGGAAGGAGGGACGGATGAGTGGAAGGAGGGACGGATGAGTGGAAGGAGGGATGGATGAGTGGAAGGAGGGATGGATGAGTGGAAGGAGGGATGGATGAGTGGAAGCAGGGATGGATGAGTGGATGGAAGGACGGATGAGTGGAAGGAATGACGGTTGAGTCGAAGGAGGAACGAATGAGTGGAAGGAGGGATGGATGAGTGAGAGGAGGGACAGATGAGTGGAAGTAGGGACGGATGAGTGGAAATAGGGAAGGATGGATGGATCTCTCGAAGGAATCATTCCGTTGGCTGCTGAATCCTATACAAGATGACCTGGATCAATCTACAATGAGGAGTCATGTGCTGAATGACCTCCAACAATTGTCTCTGACACTTTGATTCCATGTACGTGGATCATTTCAATTGGATGTTGCCGATATGGGCGGGGTTTCACAGACTCAGCGGCTGTTTAGACACGCCCAACTAAACGGATGTTAATCTCCCTTTGTAAATTGCTCTTTCGACGTGAGTTTTGCTGTGCGAGCACAACGATGTTTTTGTCAGTGTTTAAGGGTTAAGCATGTGTTAGCTGGATACTCACTAAATGCCTTTCCTAAATTCGGGCCTATGCATTTAATGAGGAAGGCCAGCACACAGTTCATAAACAATCCAAAAACACCACTTCAAAAATAAATCTTACTCACCACGTACTTTATTAATGAAACAAGTACAAAAAGTTTTAATTAAAACAAAAGCCGCGTCGATGTTACACAATGCCTAGATGCAGCTGTGCCTATAACGTCGATGTTATAGGCACAGGACATTCCTATTGCTTCGATTACTTGATGTTATTTTTGTGCAAAGTGAAAATATATCTCGGCAATTTCCCGTGTGTGGCGACGAATTTTTAATATATCTCGGCATTTTCCCGTCTGTTATTTCAGGCGGTGTATGACTGAGCATGCCGCGATTTAAAAATATATATCTCGGCAATTTCCCGTGTGTGGCGACACGTGAACGAAGCTATGCTCCTCTCTCCACATTATTGTGACAACGTATAAATTAAATATTTCATCGTGACGATTGTCATCAAATGGACGAATTTTTTAATATATCTCGGCATTTTCCCATCTGTTATTTCAGGCGGTGTATGACTGACCATGCCGCAATGTAAAAAATATATATCTCGGCAATTTCCCGTATGTGGCGACACGTGAACGAAGCTATGCTCCTCTCTCCACATTATTGTGACGACGTATAAATTAAATATTTCATCGTGACGATTGTCATCAAATGGACGAATTTTTAATATATCTCGGCATTTCCCCGTCTGTTATTTCAGGTGGTGTATGACTGACCATGCCGCAATGTAAAAAATATATATCTCGGCAATTTCCCGTATGTGGCGACACGTGAACGAAGCTATGCTCCTCTCTCCACATTATTGTGACGACGTATAAATTAAATATTTCATCGTGACGATTGTCATCAAATGGACGAATTTTTAATATATCTCGGCATTTTCCCGTCTGTTATTTTGGGCGGTGTATGACTGACCATGCCGTGATTTAAACAAAATATATATATCGGCATTTTCCCGTCTGTTATTTCGGGCGGTGTATGACTGACCATGCCGCGATTTAAAAAAAAAAAATCTCAATGCACTTGAAGTTACAGGCCTTTGAGAATTCATTTCGTTCTATAAAGGGCAACTTTCATCGGATTTTCTTCCCGTTTTTTTTCAACCGAGTCTAAAACTATGTTAGCGACTGTGAAAAATGAAATGATATATCGAATTTGATTTGAAATAAAACTGTGTGAGAGAGGAAGACACCACGGGCCTACAAAACAGACCTCAAAGCTATGCGAGTTAATAAAATGGTGGATATTTGTTTATATGAAGCCTCTCCCAAAATGGGTGGAGCTATGGTTCCCAGAATGGGTGGAGCTTTGAGGTTTTGTCTTCTCTGCAAGAACAAGAAGAACAAGAAGAAGAAGAACAAGAAGAACAACAACAACAGCAGAGGGCACTCTATTAGCAGCGTCTGCGACGCGGCTAAAAGAAAACCTTGGTATTTATTGGGAAATCATAAGTATGATGTATTCAGAGAGGGAGGGCCTGTGAAATGAGGTATTGACGTATTATGACATATAAATGTCATAATCACATACGTTAATTTGTTGTAATATTCCCAGGGATGGTTTTTATAGGTACAATTTTGGTTTTTGATTTCACAAATTTTCATCCATCCATGGTCATCAAATTGAGTACCAGCTCATTGGGAAGAATGAGCTATTTGGGTGTCCTGCGTCAGAGTGGTGACCAATCCAGGATTGTGCCCAATAGCCGAGGAAACTGCTCTGGCATCCTTATCCATCTGAAGATGGATAAGGAGTGCTCTTCTTCTTTAGATTCCTGGCTCTTTTCACTTCATTCATGAGGTCTTGGTATTTGGATATTTTCTTGATTTCTGTGTTATTTAGGTAAAAATCACTGGGTACTGATACCTCAATTAGCAATGCCTTTTTATTTTCTATAACTAAGTATGATATCTGGTCCAAATGCTTTGTTTTCTATGTTCACGCTTGATGGGATCATAGACCGTATGTGAGTATTACTTCCTTGTTTTCAATTATTGATTTTGGTTCATGGGTCCATGAGTTTTCTGGAACTGGGGTACTGAAGTTTTGTCAAATACTCTACATACCTTGTTATGCCTTTGTGTGTACAGCTGTTCTGACATGAGTGTTTTTTAAATATCCTGATAGGAAATGATTCGTGCTTTCTGTTTCTACCTCGCAAACCCTAAAGCAATCCGATTGACTCAATTCTGCCATTTTATTGAAGCTGTTGGTATTGTGTCCTTGGTCATTCATTCTCTATCCCAGTTGAGCTGACCTCTTCTTCAGCATTCCAATGAGCCTTCTTTGTTTATGCCCAATATATCCCCTTTTTTATATCTCACTGCTATTTTATCTTTTTCCCTGTTGTCAGTGTTTTCTGCAGATATGATTTTGTTTAACATTTCGTGGAAAGTGAGTGTGAATCTTTTTGTTTAACTAGACTGGGTTTGAATGTTGACTCAGCTATAAACTGTCAATCCAGAGTTTCACAGGTAGGGTCATCATTGTGTATGCCGTCCTTCAGATGTACGTTAACCTGAGCGTCCTGTGTGTTAACATTTGTTGTTGGACGTTCAAGATCCCACGGTGTCCTTCGCGAAGAGTAGGTGAACTATCACCAGGACCCTGAAAGAAATTCCTGCCCTGACTTCCTGAGTCGGAGTGGCAACCCACCCAGGTTTGTGGCCTCTCAATTTGCTGTCAGCTCTGCAGAGGGCAAAGTACATGATGATGATGATGATGATGATGATGATGATGATGATGATGATGATGATGATGATGATGGATGTTGTAACGAATTTTGGAAGTATCACAAAAAAAATTGTCATTTCATTTTTTAAGATTCTTTTTACTCAATCTGTCAACAACTTTTCCTTTCTGGTCCTTTAAAAACAGTCAAGAAGCATATTACCCACAATTCACTTTGGTAGATCCAATATGATGAAAATGTCATGAAACTCATGCACCAAATAACCATTCCATGTTAAATGTCAGTGTGCTCTTTACCTGGTGCTAACTTTATTACAATTGAATTTCAACACCTGTTGCACAACATTTAAATTGCAACCTGCTTTGGAGTTGTAGATAAAAAGGTAAATGCAGGCGGGGAAGGAAAATACAAAAAGAGAAATAGACATTTATAGTTGTTTGTGTTTGTACCAATACTCCAGGAAATCAAATATAAAAATAAATAGAGGAGAATAGTTTACCTGGGTCACAAACACTGCATTGTTTGCACCTTGTCGCATTGTGCTTCACCTGGTCCATGTAAGTCTTTTCTCTACATTGGAAGCACAATGACTGAGTTCCATGACTGAGACAAGGCATGCGCATGGACGTTCCTGTCAAATATACAATTAGTTCAGACTTGTTGGAAAATGTGAAAACCATGGAATGAGAGTGTAATTTATATGAACTCACCAATGGGACAAAATTCACAACAAAATCCATCAACGTGTAAGAACTGATTCTCGGGACATGAAGATGAACTTTGTGATTCAATCCATGATCCCTGTCAATGCAACATACACATCGTCATGTCGATTTATTTGTATCCAATGTGTGTCCAATGAATAGTGATGCAGTCATCAAATTGAACAACAGGAATCATTATATTTACTTTCTCCCCTCTTCGGGTCCAGTTTCTTAAAATGTTCAATCAACGTTCTGGTGAAAGAAAACAACTTCGGAGTTGAAACCTTTTTGTTGAAGTTTTTACCTTCATGCAATATCCAGTTGTTCCTCATGTGGGATACAGTATTGGGAATACTGGGTAATAAAAGACAAACATGATGGGAATTCTACCCTTTTTCAAAGGAGAATTAACTACACCAGAGTACATGAAATCACATGTTCATAGACACTGAGAATGAACTACACCAGAGCACATGAAATCACATGTTCATAGACACTGAGAATGAACTACACCAGAGTACATGAAATCACATGTTCATAGACACTGAGAATGAACTACACCAGAGCACATGAAATCACATGTTCATAGACACTGAGAAAGAACTACACCAGAGCACATGAAATCACATGTTCATAGACACTGAGAATGAACTACACCAGAATACATGAAATCACATGTTCATAGACACTGAGAATGAACTCCACCAGAGTACATGAAATCACATGTTCATAGACACTGAGAATGAACTACACCAGAGCACATGAAACCACATGTTCATAGACACTGAGAATGAACTCCACGAGAGTACATGAAATCACATGATCATAGACACTGAGAATGATCTACACCAGAGTACGTGAAATCACATGATCATAGACACTGAGAATGAACTCCACCAGAGTACATGAAATCACATGTTCATAGACACTGAGAAGAAAGTACACCAGAGCACATGAAATCACATGTTCATAGACACTGAGAATAAACAACACCAGAGCACATGTAATCACATGTTCATCGACACTGAGAATGAACTCCACCAGATTACATGGAATCACATGTTCATAGACACTGAGACTAAACTACACCAGAGCACATGAAATCACATGTTCATGGACACTGAGAATAAACTACACCAGAGTACATGAAATCACATGTTCATAGACACTGAGAATAAACAACACCAGAGCACATGTAATCACATGTTCATCGACACTGAGAATGAACTCCACCAGATTACATGGAATCACATGTTCATAGACACTGAGAATGAACTCCACCAGAGCACATGAAATCACATGTTCACAGACACTGAGAATGAACTACACAAGGGAACATGAAATCACATGTTCATAGACACTGAGAATGAACTCCACCAGAGCACATGAAATCACATGTTCATAGACACTGAGAAGAAAGTACACCAGAGCACATGAAATCACATGTTCATAGACACTGAGAATAAACAACACCAGAGCACATGTAATCACATGTTCATCGACACTGAGAATGAACTCCACCAGATTACATGGAATCACATGTTCATAGACACTGAGACTAAACTACACCAGAGCACATGAAATCACATGTTCATGGACACTGAGAATAAACTACACCAGAGTACATGAAATCACATGTTCATAGACACTGAGAATAAACAACACCAGAGCACATGTAATCACATGTTCATCGACACTGAGAATGAACTCCACCAGATTACATGGAATCACATGTTCATAGACACTGAGAATGAACTCCACCAGAGCACATGAAATCACATGTTCACAGACACTGAGAATGAACTACACAAGGGAACATGAAATCACATGTTCATAGACACTGAGAATGAACTCCACCAGAGCACATGAAATCACATGTTCATAGACACTGAGAATGAACTCCACCAGATTACATGGAATCACATGTTCATCGACACTGAGAATGAACTCCACCAGAGCACATGAAATCATATGTTCACAGACACTGAGAATGAACTCTACCAGAGCACACGAAATCACATGATCATAGACACTGAGAATGAACTCCACCAGAGTACATGAAATCACATGTTCACAGACACTGAGAATGAACTCCACCACAGTACATGAAATCACATGTTAATAGACACTGAGAATGATCTACACCAGAGCACATGAAATCACATGTTCATAGACACTGAGAATGAACTACACCAGAGTACATGAAATCACATGTTCATAGACATTGAGAATGAACTACACAAGAGGACATGAAATCACATGTTCATAGACACTGAGAATGATCTTCACTAGAGTACATGAAATCACATGTTCATGGATATGGAGAATGAACTCCACCAGAGCACATGAAATCACATGATCACAGACACTGAGAATGAACTACACAAGAGAACATGAAATCACATGTTCATAGACACTGAGAATGAACTCCACCAGAGTACATGAAATCACATGTTCACAGACACTGAGAATGAACTCCACCAGAGCACATGAAATCACATGTTCATAGACACTGAGAATGAACTCTACCAGAGTACATGAAATCACATGTTCATGGACATTGAGAATGAACTACACCAGAGTAAATGGAATCACATGTTCATAGACACCGAGAATAATCTACACCAGAGGACATGAAATCACATGTTCATGGACATTGAGAATGAACTACACCCGAGTACATGAAATCACATGTTCATAGACACTGAGAATGAACTCCACCAGAGGACATGAAATCACATGTTCATAGACACTGAGAATGATCTTCACTAGAGTACATGAAATCACATGTTCATGGACATGGAGAATGAACTCCACCAGAGCACATGAAATCACATGATCACAGACACTGAGAATGAACGACACAAGAGAACATGAAATCACATGTTCATAGACACTGAGAATGAACTCCACCAGAGCACATGAAATCACATGTTCATGGACATGGTGAATGAACTCCAGCAGAGCACATGAAATCACATGATCACAGACACTAAGAATGAACTACACAATAGGACATGAAATCACATGTTCATGGACATTGAGAATGAACTACACCAGAGTACATGAAATCACATGTTCATGGACATGGAGAATGAACTCCAGCAGAGCACATGAAATCACATGATCACAGACAATGAGAATGAACTACACAAGAGAACATGAAATCACATGTTCATAGACACTGAGAATGAACTCCACCAGAGCACATGAAATCACATGTTCATGGACATTGAGAATGAACTACACCAGAGTACATTAAATCACATGTTCATGGACATCGAGAATGAACTACACCAGAGTACATGGAATCACATGTTCATAGACACTGAGAATAATCTACACCAGAGTACATGAATTCACATGTTCATGGACAATGAGAATGAACTACACCAGAGTACATGGAATCACATGTTCATAGACACTGAGAATAATCTACACCAGAGTACGTGGAATCACATGTTCATTAACATTGCTGTTTTGACCCCAGAGACAGATTACCGATTTCGTCGACGGTACAATTTCCAGTACAAAAAGCAAGAGTGCACGGTAACATTTTACCATGGTGTATCACCTGTTTAAAACGACAGTAAGACCATAGGATTAAAATTTATTCCCTTATCCCATGTCATCACCTGCATGTCAGGCCACGTGATCTCACTCCGACGTCACAGGAGGGATGCACAACATAATTCCGGCGGATGGAGTTGACGTGCTTACGTCATGGTAACCGGGACAGAAATGACGACACAGTCACGTGTCTGACCCAGACGGCATGACCTGGGAGGCCAGGTGCCTTAATGAGAGACGGTAATGACTTCACTGCATTTTGTAACTTACCTGTATTATGGAGTAAACCCTCAAATATAGTGGGTTCTTATGTCGCGAGCTTCGACCAATCGCGGGCAACCTATCTATCTATAATTCCAGTAATCTCTGTATGTCTGTGTGTATGTCTGTGTGTATGTCTGTGTGTATGTCTGTGTGTCTGTGACCGCTGTTTCTCGACAACCACGGGTCCGATATACTTTAAACTTGCCAGGTATATTGCTGGGGACCCGAGGATGTGCCTTTTCAAGGTTTCATATTAATCGGAGAAGTAGTTACCGAGCTATGTCCAAAAAACGATTCAACCAATCAGAGAGCAGCGAGCTATCACGTGTGCCGAACGTGGCGAACAGACTCTGCCTCGGACGGCACATTTGAGAGCGTATTCATTTATTTCACGTTGGCAAACTATGTTGCCGCTATGTTGGCGTTAAACTATGTTTTAAAACTAATTAAAACTAATTTGCGATTCTTTCGCTTTCCTGCGCGTTTGTGCACGCTATGGCGATTTCTTTACCAAACTCCGCAAGCCGTTCGCTTTGGACCAAACCATTTCATGTAAATAGAGGGGGGGGATTGTCACCGTACTCGCAAGCCGTTCGCTTTGGACCAAACCATTTCATGTAAATAGAGGGGGGGGGGGGGGGATTGTCACCGTACTCGCAAGCCGTTCGCTTTGGCTTTGCAAATGGACCAAACCATTTCATGTAAATAGAGGGGGGGGATATAATTTTAGATATAGAGATAGTACGGGCACGCCCTAGTTATGTTAAAGCGCGGTATTACGCGCGCTGCTTGTGAGCAAGGAGGAAGCAGACAACGCGGTAATTTGTAAGAGTCTTTATTCAAGAGCTCACTGTAATACTCGGCTGCTCAGGGCTGCGCGCCCCGTGTATATCGTGAGGCCACGCCTCTCTCGCGGGCGTGGCCCACCCCCACTTGGTGTGCGGGGTGATGTCACCACGTCAGTGCTTTCGTGTCCGCCACACGCGCCCCCCCAGAATCCCCGCGCACCTGAAGGGTCAGTTTGCGGGGCAAACGGATGACCCGGCCGAAGCGCCCCCTGGCGACTGGCGGCGTCTGGGATGCAGGGATGCCATCTGGGATGCCTCCGGCTGCCCCTGGGATGGGTGCAGGACCGGGGGGCAGCGTGGCGGCGGGGCTGGGCGGTGCTGGGGGTCCGCCCGCAGGGGGGCGGCCCCGACGCGGGGGTCGGGCCACCGGCGGTGGATGGTCCACGTCGAGGTGGGCCGGCTTGAGGCGGTCCACAGAAACGCGGTCAGGAGTACCGCCGATGTCCAGGGTGAAGTGCTTCACCCCGGTCTCCAGCACGCGGAAAGGCCCGTCGTACGGGGGCCGCAGTGGTGTCCGATGGGCATCGTGGCGGACGAAGACGTACTCCGCCGTGCGAAGCTCCGGGGCGACGTGCGTCGGTGGGTGCCAGTGGCGTGCCGTCAGCACCGGGGCGAACCTCTGGGCAGTCTCCTGCAGAGCGGAGCACTGCTGTGCCGCAGACCATGGTGCCGTGGAGTCGGGGAGGAACTCGCCCGGCACCCGCAGTGGTTCCCCGAAGACCAACTCCGCCGCGGATGCGTGCAGGTCCTCCTTGGGCGCCGTCCGGAGGCCCAGCAGGACCCAGGGGAGCCTCGACCCAGCTGCCGTCGCGGAGGGTGGCCCGGAGCGTGGCCTTTAATGAGCGGTGAAATCGCTCACACAGGCCGTTAGCCTGGGGGTGGGAGGCCGTGGTTCGGTGCAGCCGGACCCCGAGCCCCTGCGCGACCACCCCCCAGAGCTCCGAGGTGAACTGGGGGCCGCGGTCGGACGAGATGTCTGAGGGGGCACCGAACCGGGCGACCCAGGTGGCGATGAAAGCCTGCGCGACGTCCGCCGCCGCCACCGTCGTCGACGCCAAGGGCACGGCCTCCGGGCACCGGGTGGTGCGGTCCACCATGGTGAGGACGTGGGTGAAACCCCGCGAGGGGGGCAGAGGTCCCACCAGGTCCACGTGGACGTGGTCAAACCGGTGTTCCGGCACCGTAAACGGGGCCAACGGGGCCTGGGTGTGCCGGTGCACCTTGGCACGCTGGCACGCGAGGCACGTCCTGGCCCAGCCGTGGACTGCCTTCCGGAGGCCATGCCAGACGAATTTGTTGGCGATCAACCTTTGGGAGGCCCTCGCGCCCGGGTGGGATAGGCCGTGGATGGCGTCAAACACCTGGCGCTGCCAGCCCACGGGCACGATGGGGCGAGGCCACCCGAGGGAGACGTCGCACAAGAGGGCCGCGCCCACGCCGTCGAATGGCACCTCGGTGACGCGGAGGCCCGTGACGGCGGTCTGCAAGGCCTGGACGTTGGGGTCAGCGGCCTGGTCCGCTGCCATCCGGGCATAGTCGATGCCGAGGTGGACTGCGTGGGCGACGGCCCAGGAAAGGCAATCCGCCACCGGGTTGTCCTTCCCCGCGACGTGCCGGATGTCCGTCGTGTACTCGGACACGTCCGAGAGGTGACGCTGCTGCCGGGCTGACCACGGCTCGGTGACCTTGCCCATTGCGAAGACCAGCGGCTTGTGGTCGACGAAGGCCATGAACGCACGGCCTTCGAGCAGATGGTGGAAGTGCCTGACCGCCAAGTGAAGCCCGAGCAACTCGCGGTCGAAGGTACTGTAACAGCGTTCGGGCGGGCGAAGCTGCCAGCTAAAAAACGCCAGCGGTTGCCAAGCTCCACACACCCATTGCTCATGCACCGCGCCCACCGCATAGTCTGAGGCGTCGGTGGTGAGGGCGATCGGCGCATCGGTGCCGGGTGCGCGAGCATTGTGGCGTTAGCCAAGGCGAGCTTCGCGCCCGTGAACGCCACGTCCATCTGCTCGGTCCAGGTGACGTCGCCTTTGCCCGGCTTACCTCGGAGAGCTTCGTGCAGGGGGCGCAGGTGCCGGGCGATACGGGGCAGGAACCGATGGTAAAAGTTCACCATGCCCAGGAACTCCTGCAGCCCCCTGATCGTGCGGGGGCGCGGAAACCCCTCCACTGCCTCCACCTTGGCCGGCAGGGGGACGGCTCCGTGCCTGGTGACGCGGTGCCCCAGAAAATCTAGTTCGGCGACGCCGAACCGGCACTTTGCGGGGTTCACAATCAGGCCATGCTGGCCCAGGCGTTCGAAGAGCGTGCGGAGGTGGTGTAGGTGCTCTTCGCGGGATGCGCTGGCGACGAGGATATCGTCCAGGTAGACGTATACAAAATCCAAGTCGCGCGGGACGCTGTCCATCAGCCGCTGGAACGCCTGAGCCGCATTCTTCAGACCGAAGGGCATCCGCAGGAATTCGAAGAGTCTGAACGGCGTGATGACCGCCGTCTTCGGGATGTCCTCTGGCCTGACGGGGACCTGATGGTAACCGCGTATGAGGTCCACCTTCGAGAAGAAGGACATGCCCGCCAAACGGGCGGAAAAGTCCTGAATGTGGGGGACGGGGTAGCGGTCGGGGGTGGTGTCGTCATTGAGACGGCGATAGTCCCCGCACGGTCGCCAACCCCCGCCAGGCTTCGGCACAATGTGCAGCGGTGACGCCCAAGCACTCTCCGAGCGCCGAACGATGCCGAGTCGCTCCAGGGTAGCGAACGCCGCTTTTGCTACCGCCAGCTTCGTCGGCTCGAGGCGGCATGCCCGGGCGTAGACCGCTGGCCCGACGGTGGGGATGTGATGGGCCACCCCGTGCTTGACGGCCCCCACCGAGAAGGTGGGCCGCGTGAGGGCCGGGAAGCCGGCGAGGAGGTGGGTGAATTCGTCCACTGCCGGAAGCGTACAGATCAACGTGGCCGGAACCGAACCATTCAGCAAGCCGCTTGGCAAGCCGCTCGGTGAGCCGCTCAGTGGGCTGCTCGACGAGCTGGGCAGCGCACAAGCGAGCGAGCTGAACGTCTCGGCCTGGACAAGACGTCTGTGCTTTACGTCGACCAGGAGCCCATTTGCGCACAGGAAGTCCATGCCAAGCAGTGCCATGGGCATGTCAGCGGTGACGAACGACCATCGGAAAACCTGCCCTCCGAACCGCAGGGAGAGGCAGCGTTTTCCGTATGTACGGATGGGCGTCCCGTTTGCGGCAAGCAGCGCGGGCCCCCCCCCCCCCCCCCACGGCGTGCTTGTCCGACGTACTGGCAGGAACGACACTCACCTGCGCTCCTGTGTCGCACAGGTAATGGCACCCGGATAAGGTGTCCGTGATGAACAGCAGGCTGTTCGAACGGCCGGCGCTCATTACCACTATCGAGCGCCGGCCCAGGCGTTTCCCGACCTGTCAAAGGAGCATGGCGGATGACACTGCCGAGCCTCGTGGCCGAACCTGGCGTGGAACCGGCACCAGGTGGTGGAGCTGGAGGAGCGCGGCTGGCTCCGCCAGGCTGGTGGAGCCAACGGTTTTCCCCGCGGTGGCGGTTTTCGCCGCGGTGGTGGGCAGGGCGTGGCGGCGGCCACGAGGTGCGTATCAGCATGCTGTGTATGCTGTGGAAGCTGATGTTGTGGATCAGCATCGGCCTCGGGATCCACGAGGTGGGCCGCACCGACTCTCGCCCGCGTGTCCGAAGCCGCGAAGTACCTGTCCGCCACGGCGGCCAATGCTCGGGGTTCCGTTAGCACGGTCCCGGCCAACGCGAGGCGTACCTGTGCTGGAAGTTGGCGACGGAAAAGCGCCCGGAATAGAGAACCAGGGGCTTCGTCGCCCAACAGTGACAGCATATGGTCCATTCGGACCGACGGGTGCGTGTCGCCGAGCTCGGGGAGATCCAGGAGGCGATCGGCCCGTGCATCCTCCGTGAGGCCGAACGTGGCGAGGAGCAGCCGCTTGAGTGCCTCGTACTTGTGGCCGTCCGGTGGGTGGCGAAGGACGGACACAACTCGAGCGGCCGTGCCAGGCCCGAGGGAGGCGACGACGTGGCAGTAGCGCCTGTCGTCGTTGGTGAGGCGCCGAAGCTGAAACTGGGCTTCGGCTTGGACGAACCAAACTTCGGCCTGCGCCTCCCAAAATTCGAGAAGTTTAACCGACATCGCGTTGTTGGTCATGGCAATGGCGTCGTGTTTGGAAGGATCGCTACGGCAGATCCAACGTCGAGGGTCACCAGTAAAGCGCGGTATTACGCGCGCTGCTTGTGAGCAAGGAGGAAGCGGACAACGCGGTAATTTGTAAGAGTCTTTATTCAAGAGCTCACTGTAATACTCAGCTGCTCAGGGCTGCGCGCCCCGTGTATATCGTGAGGCCACGCCTCTCTCCCGGGCGTGGCCCACCCCCACTTGGTGTGTGGGGTGATGTCACCACGTCAGTGCTTTCCTGTTTGCCACAATGTTCTGATTTCGTTCTCGCGGTATTTCATTTCGGCCAATCGCGGTTTTTGAGCTGACATGAGTCATTGCTTGTGTGTGTGTGTTTGTGTGTTTGTGTGTGTGTGTGTGTGTGTGTGTACGATGACCTCCCATTGCGAGCCTTTTGGTGTTTCTTAATTGAAGGTATCGAGGGGTTAAAGGTTAATCTAAGGGTATTGAGGGGTTAAAGGTTAATCTAAGGGTATTGAGGGAATTGAGGGGCTAATCGGTTTAAAGGGGTCTTTCAATAAGGGTCTAAAGTTAAAGATCTGTAAAAAGGTTTAAGGGATTTCAAAGATCTGAAAGCTATGTCCCAATAGCACGTAATTAACGTGGACAGTTGAGTAACAACATGGCGCCTATTGTTGAGTTCGCCAAACTCTATTATATGGCTCTGGACCCTCCCAGTGGTGGGTACTCTGCTAATACTTGTATAAAATCAATTAATCGCATTGAAAACCTCATAACAATCTGTTCAATGCTTGGAACAATATGGATTTTTGTGTATAAATATACAAAGGACGGAATATAGTCGAATGAAACTTACCATGACGAAGATAAGTCGAAGCACCCAAAGTCGATCCATAATGTCTTCCAGAAATGACCAAGTTAATTTGTGAAAAATTCCATTGAGTTTGTTTTACTCATTTGCATTTGCATGCACCAGGAATGGAACAGCACCTGTTGTACAACACAGATTATGTTAATATAATTATCACAGTGGTAAACACAGGTGTTGTGGTGTAATTATCACAAATGTGGTTATGAAGGAAAATGTGGAGAAATATAGAGTGACAGGTAGGATTATTCAGTTCAGCAGCATTCCTATGATCCGGGCCATTCGGATATATTGTCTGGTCCAAAGAGGACCAACACACACACAAACACACACACACAAACACAAACACAAACACACACACACACACACACACACACACACACAAACACACACACACACACACACACAAACACACACACACACACAAGCACAAACACACAAACACACACACACATACAAACACACACACACACAAACACACACACACAAACACAAACACACACACACACACACACACACAAACACAAACACACACACAAACACAAACACACACACACAAATACACACACACACACACAAACACAAACACACACACAAACACAAACACACACACACACAAACACACACACACACACACACAAACACACACACACACACACAAACACACACACACACACACACAAACATACACACAAACACAAACACACACACACAAACGCACGCACAAACACAAACACACACACACACACAAACACACACACACACACGCACAAACACAAACACACAAACACACACACTCACACACACACAAACACAAACACACACTCACACACACACAAACACACACACACACTCACACACACACACACACACACACAAACACACAAACACACAAACACACACACTCACACACTCACACACACACTCACACACACACAAACACACACACACACACACCAGAAAAGGTATCCCTAACGCACCTGACAAAAATTTCTAAAGACAGGTGTGATTGGAAGATGTCACACAAGAAACTGAAACAACGACTCCAGACCCACCAATTGCAAAAAAAGAAAGAAAGAAAATATGAAACGAAATATCAACAGATATACACCGACAACTGGGAAAATACCGAAAGAGCGAAAAACCAAAAAAAAAGAGTTGGACAGATTCGGGATAGAAGCTTTTTTTTAAAATTAATATTTAATATTTAATAATTTTTACAACTAAAATGGCCACCAGTCGGCCATCTTGGATCTGATCTCGAAAGAAAATGACGTGCACATGTTATCATTATTCATCATTCATTATCTGTGTGTCAAGTTTAAGCAAGATCAGTTAATGCATGTCTGAGAAATGGTTGAGAAACGTGTTCAATATTTAATTTTTACAACGAAAATTGTAAACAGTTTGTCATGTTACCTGAGAAAGGCACCCTGGGTAGGAGAACAGAAAGAGGTAAGAACGTATTTCTTTAATAATTAAAATCTGTTGTCGATCTCTACCCTTTACAGAGCGACAGAATGTGTCAGGACAAGTAGAGAAACGTTTCGAGGGGAGAACAAGCCCTGGAAGGGTCTTCACTCCCATGGAGGACACTCACCTGAAGATGGCAGGTATTTTTATTTGTTCGAAGTACCGACGATAACTCACCTCTTTACAAAAGATTGTAGGGTCTTGAAGGTCCACCGACGTCATTAGTGTTGTCAGACGTGTCATCGACCTTCACGTCTATCCGATGGTTGCCTCACATGTCGATGTCTCTTCCTGTATGTGAAACACCTGGATGGTAGTTTAGAGTTGGGTCTCGATCCGAACCCACGACCTCGATCCCCCTAGCTCGGAGACAGGTGAGCACAGCTCGCAACTATCGTGCCAACCTTGGTTTTACCCAAGGGTAGTTGTGTAATTTCTATTTATTACAGGACGGTACACAGGTAACAAACTTACCTTTGATCCTTATAGTCTGTGTTTCATTAACCGAACAGGTAATAAACTTCTGATTGGTTCGTCACAAAAAGGGTGTTTTGGAAATGATGTTGTCCCTCAGATAAACGTGAAGCTGGTTGTCCCATCTGCTAGCATTAGTCAGTGAATGTTAAATGTGTCATGATGTCTTTCACAGAGTATGTGACATATCATCAGCAATCTGAACAAATTTCAAATTCCTGCCCAAATCTCAATCAATCGAAAACTGCCCATCCGATTCGTGAAAGACTTGCACCAAACACTTTACCCAAGCGATATGTTAAGGAAGTATATTACGTCATATATCAACCAGAGGTGAAGCGCAAAGTATCACAGAACGAACAGGTAAAACCGAGTGATCGAGCTAAAACCGAAATATAGCAGGATATCTCAAAAGGTTATAGACGGATTTGGTGCATAACACTGAAGATAGAGCATGTACCTGTACCTGGCTGTATTCACATGTGTCCGTTTTGGGTTTCCTATGCAAGCTACAGACAAAGGCCTCGATATCCGTGAGCAGCTAATCCGAGATGTGAGGTGATTCTCTAAATTTTGAAAATGCTGAATCTTGTGTCTTTCTCTATCACAGGTAGAGGCCGAACCTTACCTTTGTACTGAAAATCGTCGGTATAGTCACATCCTGTGAACGCATGTAGTTTTGCAATAACACCACACATCTCTGGTCCGGTGCTTAAACCTCGTGCAGATACATGTATGTATCGTCTTGTGTTGTTGTAGCTTACACCAATGTCCATCCAGAAATGAGCTGGAAGGATATTGCTTTGTGTGAGCAGCACAATGAGTACGTCAGGTTCAGATGGGCGGACTGCAATGTGACTTTCTTACAGAGACTCACACATGTGCTTGATGTGCCAAATAAGTCACGCATGTGTCTCCTGATGGTGGCATGCTGGACTGGGGCCTTCTTTCCTGTGGACACAATCATCCACAACCTCATAATTGTAAGCCTCCCCGCCCCCCCTCCCCCCCTCCCCCCGATCCAGTCCTACAAACAGTGTGTGCCCTCGGATATGCTCGATGGATCCCTCATCCAGTCCAACAAACAGTGTGTGCCCTCGGATCTGCTCGATGGATCGATCCCTCATCCAGTCCTACAAACAGTGTTTGCCCTCGGATCTGCTCGATGGATCCATCATCCAGTCCTACAAACAGTGTTTGCCCTCGGATCTGCTCGATGGATCCATTATCCAGTTCTCCAAACAGTGTGTGCCCTCGGATCTGCTCGATGGATCCCTCATCCAGTCCTACAAAGAGTGTGTGCCCTCGCATCTGCTCGATGGATCGATCCCTCATCCAGTCCTACAAACAGTGTGTGCCCTCGGATCTGCTCGATGGGTCCCTCATCTAGTTCTACAAACAGTGTGTGCCCTCGGATCTGCTCGATGGATCCCTCATCCTGTCCCACAAACAATGTGTCCTCTCGGATCGGCTCGATGGACCCTTCATCCAGTCCTATAAACAGTGTGTGCCCTCGGATCTTCTCGATGGATTCCTCAACAAGTCCTACAAACAGTGTGTGCCCTCGGATCTGCTCGATGGATCCCTCATCCAATCCCACAAACAGTGTGTCCCCTCGGATCTGCTCGATGGATCCCTCATCCAGTCCCACATACAATGTGTCCCCTCGGATCTGTTCGATGGATCCCATTTTTTGCCACTCCTCCATGAGGAATTTCAAGATGTCTCTCTTGAATGAGTTTCACTTGAGTGAAGTTTTGAAGTCTTTCGGATGTCTCTGGTCAGAACCGGACCGGAAACATCTGCTGTGCTCAATATGCTTGATTGATGGTATTTGATATGAATTACATAGAAAGTTTACTCTCTTGGTGAATTTAGTAAACGCAATCAGAACAACTTTTGCAATCTCACCAAATGTTGCTGGAATATTCACACGAGTTTGTGTCTGTCTTAACATATCAACAACACACGTGTCAATGCTAACTGGTTTCCTGCTTTTCACCTTGTCTTCTAATTTATGGAGCAGTTTCGATTTGTCAGTTTTATTGATTTTTTCAGCAAGGCTTTAGGATACAGGTGAAAGTAGGTAACCAAACACAAAAGCCAGATCCAAGTCGGTAACTACTGTCAGGTGCAGTCGTCTCCAAAAGAGATCTCCTGGCCTCGTAACGACACCTGTTCGGTTCGAGAACTGAACATTTTGGCGACGAGGATAAACCGTTTAGAGTTTGAACGTGATCGGTTAAGTGGAGTAATGAAGAACCCCATTCAATGCAGATTGCTGATGGAACAACGTTGGATTTCGACAAGGCCTTACATAGAGCTTCGTCAATGCAATTGGTGGGAAAAAACACGGTGGATCTCCACGAGCATTCCTGAGTCGGGCGGGAGGGAGAAGTGAAGAAGATTACGAGTTTGAATATCTGCCAGAACTCCCACGGGCCATCTTTGGAGGGGGAGGGGGTCTGTAGGGAAATGCAGTCATTGTGGATGGCCGGCTCATGGTCAAGGTACCGAGTGTTCAGCAAGAAATGTAGACTGATTTGTCTGTAGTAAAAAGGGTCATTTTGGAAGAGTCTGTCGTTTGAAACCCAAGACCCAAATCATTCCTCGGAGCAAGAACAGCTCTCCACAGAGAACGATGAGTGAGGCGATGTTCTGGGAGAAGTGGAGGGGACACGACCCCAAAAAGACCCACAATTCCCCCAGTCAGATCATACTAGGCACGTCTACTGGTGAATCTGTGGATATTGTGGGAGAATGGGAAGTTGCTGTAACTTATGGCACACAGAAGGGAGAGTTTACCTTAATTGTAGTGAGAGGTTAATTGCAGTCTGCTGGGACAGGATTGGCTCAAGTCAATCCGCTTGGATTGGCAAGCTATGAACAACCTCCATGTCGGTGATCAATTGAGGAAACTCCTCACGAACGACGGGGATCTTTTCACATCTGAATTGGGAAACTCAGAGCAATGGAGGTCGAACGAGAGTAGTGTATATATGTTGCTTCTGGGACACTCTCATTTTCCCATTGACTTACATGTTAATTTTCCTCTTAACCTCATTGCCCATTAACACCTCTATTTCTCCCACCCTCATCTTTATGAACCTTTTGTCTATAGTACCTATCCTTAATGTTGTTCATTAGACCACTCAAACACTACAAATATTTGTTTTCCCTTATAGACCTATAATCCTTCTTCTACATATCATCTGGCAGATTATCTTTGACCCACTCAAACATCGACCCATTCACTTACATGTTAATTTTCCTCTCACCTCTTTACGAACCTTTTAGCCTTTTGACACCTATCCTTAATGTTGTTCATTAGACCACTCAAACAATGATTCCCCCTTGGTCTTATGGTACTCTTACTATCAATGATCCCGAGTAGACCACTCAAACATCGATCCTACAAATATTTGTTTATGCCTAGGAAATAATTTAATTCTCCTACAACTCTCTTTACCATCTAATATATTAACAAAGTATATGTTTGAGTTTGGTTCTTTATTAAGATATTTTAACTGAGCTAAGATAAAATGGTAAACCTCCCTCAATGTTCTTGTTTGAGTGCCTCCAGTGCCACATACCATTTTTAAATTAAAGTATATATTTTCCTGACAACCATCAAAGTTTTCCGTCCACTCAAAAATATTTCCATCTTTTTTACCCAATTCACCGGTATTTAAATTAATTCTATTATTTGTTTTGTAAATTTTTTTTACCAGTTGTCTTTTCAATTATACCTATTTGATATTTTTCACATTCGTTATGTTTACCATTTATATACCAAGGTTGATTACACCTCCACTCTTTAGTCTGGTTGGTACTTGGTTCTATCATTTATATAATAGTAAAAAGGCGGCGGTAGCCCGTTAAAATCCCTAACCCCCCCCCCCCCCTTTTTAAACTTATCACTTATATACTTATATAACCAAAAGGGAGACTATCAATATTCCATTTTCTAAAATAAACCTCTTATCATCAAAAGCCCCCAATGCTTTCTTATTCACCTCTTCTGAATATAATTTATGTTTATAACTTCTTATTCCATTAATCTTTCTAAACTCTTCTTTCTTTGTTGTTAAACAGTTATAATAATCCTTAAAGTTTATTGTTTCTTTAATAACATTTTTCTTTACACCTTTTAACTTCTTATCAGTCTTTTCAACGTTATTCACAATGTATTTATAAGCATAAGCCTTAGACCTCAATCCCACAAATTCACTCATGACATTTCCTCCTAATTCATCCTTAAACTTTCCAATCACCTTTTTATTTTTAGAAGAGAACAACTCACTCTCTGGACTGTAATTACTAGTGTCATAGATATTAATGTCCTTTTTCATGTCTGAATAAACATCATCAGTATTAATTTGCAAAATAAATATTGTCGCAAATTTCTTTGGTGTAGAACATAATTTTTCTTGTTATATAATGTAGTTAGTAATTTTTCTGTTGATTCACCGATATTAAATGATTGTTGATAATCACTTAACCACTCCTTCTTTGGACTTTCCTTTTCACAAGCAAATGGGAGATCTTTGTGTAGGTTATGAAGTTCCTCTGGATATTTCAAATCGACCTCAAAATAATAACCAACCTTTGAATTATCCAATTCTTTTTATGTAGAGATACATACATCTTGTAAAACCTTTTTGTAATCTTTTTCCTTTACCCATCTAAGTTTTCCATAAGGAAGAGCCTGAGACATTGCCCAGCCATACACGTTGTTCGTGTCGTAGTACATCAAGTAAGAACTCTTTTTCGTTGAATCATAATTTGGAAGATATTTGTTATTTGCCTTTGCGTATCTGCTCGAGCAGACTTGTGAAATTCCACCTCTTTTTGCCTTTTCAATCATCAAAAGCATATCAACATCGGTTATCAAATCCAAAGCTTGTTTTGTCATTTTCAACATCGCGCTCCAAGCCAATCCAGGTGCTGTGTAGTAGTGAGCAGGATCCAATCCATATCCAGTGCGACAAACAGATCTAAAGGCTTCAAATACTTCGGCCAATAAAAGCACATCAGTTTTGAGATACAAATCGTGATACTCGCCAAGATTCTTGATGTTATATTTTTCCCAAACATTTTGTGCGTGTACATAATCTTTATCAGATATATGACTGTTGTTTAATTTGTTATAGAAATTTTCTTTTAAAGGAAGTTGTGTTTCATTGAATCTCTCAAATGAGTCCATATAGTCATAGGGGTAAATTCCCTTTTGTGTTAGTAAATCTTTATGTGAAAAATACTCTGAAAGACATGGAAACTCTTTTAGATTTTGAACCAAGTTAGCCAATGGACTTGCCATGAATTTAAATGTATCATGAAATCTGATATGAGTAATAGGAGATGTGTGAATTGTTTTTGTGAATGAAATGTATTTCTGATCCGTGTTTGGAATTGCTGAGATACTTCCAGAAGTCTTTGAGAGTTCCTTGATAAATAGATGTGTATCATAATGAGCGTTGTTATGAAGAAAAACAGGAATGAAAGAGGGGAGTTGATAATTAATATTACAACTTTGATGAGCCGAACCTCTATATTTACCAGTGAGATGACAATGGTCTCTAACCTTTAGACCTTTACCAATTTTCTTCTCACAAATATGACAGGCAACCTTTGGCTGTCTAAATTCTCTTTTTTCTTTATTTGTTAAGGACATTGGTTTATTGGTTTCTCTCATTATCTTGGTTAATCGGACACAGTCTTTTTCTAGTCGTTTCACAAACTCCTCTGGGGTATTTGAGCCTCTCTGCACCTCTAACTTGTTATATTCATCACCAACGGATGATTTGATATAATAACAAAAACCACAAGGAGTATGTTTTTGATATTTATTTGTGTATGATTCTTTTGGATCTGGAGAAGCAGTATCAATTTTTTCTAAAATACTTTCAAAATCAGCATATATAACAAATGGATGTTTTATTGTTTTCTTTTCATCTTTGAATGTGATCTTTGAGCCATTTTTAGGCATGTTGATTACCGTTGATTTATGTTCACCACAATAATTTGAATGTTTATCTAATCTTTCTTGTGTATGGAAGAAGTTAAGACAACGCATACAAATATATATTTTATTTGTTCTTTTACATACTTGTGGTTTTATTAATTTTGTAATATCTTTGATGTATGTATAATGTGAATTTTCGTCTGAATTAAAATATAGAAGATTAATATGAGTTTGTTTACAATTGTCAGAAAGCTTTAAAACCTGAATGTTGTTTGTTTCTGTTAGACCATAAACATTAACTGATAAATTATTCAACTTTTCAAATTTAGGAATATCATTTAAAGTCATCGGAAACTTTAGATCTTTCGTATTTAATGTATTCTCATATTTTTTATAATGAGATACTCTTTCATCATGAAAATGTGGAGGATGTAAGTGTGCTAGAATAGACCAGAGAAAACATTTATTGTCTTTATTTTTGATATTGATAACTGCTTTTCTATTTTTGATAACACTGGGTAAATCAATGTAAGTAGAAGCTTTTAGAGGATCTGATTTAAGAATATGAATGTCTATGTAAATAATTTTTCCTATATTGAATCCACTTCCTACGATTGAATTATCCACATCTTGCTCTTGTTTAATAAGTTCATCATAGACTCCTGATGTTTTAAAATCTTGATATGAAGATATAAAGTTTGGCTCAGTTCTCATGTATGGTGTATCTATAACTCCTTCGTCCTTTGTCATTTTTAATTTTACTCCCATATAAAATTTAAGTGGTTTCATTTCTTTTAGTGTTTTTTCAATCAACGTTTGAACAGCAGGTTTAACTATTTCTACAGCATCAACTATAGACTCCGGTTCAGGAGGTTTGAAGTTAAAGTCTCTTATTTTAATATATCCTTTGAATGCACCATCAGAGTTTTTAGTTGTGATAAAATTTGATAAATGTTGATTTGTTTTAAGATGTATTTCGAAGCCTTTCTTGAGGATATTTTTATTACAGGCAGAACAGTGTTTTGTTTCCTTCTGAATAGGAGATAGTAGGTGAAGTAGATTAAATGTGTGTTTGTTAGTTTAAAGGTGTCTTTTGTATTGTTTATATTCTTGTTCACAAACGTCGCAATACGTTGCTTTGATCATATTTATATAGCAAAATTATACTTAAAGTAAAACACCTTTTTAGAGGCTTTTTTTTTTTTTTTTGGATACTGAATCGAAGCTCGTGAAAAAGCTAACATTTACTTCACAAACAAATCAACCAGACAAACAAAACACACAAAAAGAGGGAGCGGAAAACAAGATGGGGAGGGGAGGGGAAGCACACAAACACAACATTTGAGAGCAGGGAGATGTGTGGAAGGGAGAGGGCTTGGGGGAGGAGGCGTGGGAAGGGGGAGGGGAGGGGGGGGTGGAGGGAGAAGTATAAAACACAAGGACACCAAGGACTTCCAGGACAGAAGTTGGTATTTCAAAAAAGTGGAATTGGGGTGAAATTAGCGGGGGTAGAAAAGATCAAGGTTTTGGATGGGGGAAGATAAGAGATGGTGGTGAACAGCAGTTTTAAAGACCTGGAGGGTGGAGTGGGATTGAAGAGAGTGAGGGAGTTTGTTCCAGAGGCGGGAGAAGAGAGGAATGAAGGAGTGAAGGTGAGCAGAGAGTCTTGATTTTGGCAGTTTGACCATAAGAGGGTTGCAGGCAGATCTTGTGCAACCTGTAGGAATATTTGCGGGACAGAGCCCAGAGAGAGCTGGGGGGGGCAAGGCCAGAGAGGAGTCGGTAGAAGATGGAAAGACCACCAATCTGCCTGCGGTGAGTGAGTGAGAGGCCCTTGGAGTTAGCTTCATCACGGGAGATTCCAATGATTCTGAATGCTTTGGTTTCAACAGCATGAAGACGAGCTAGGTGTGAGGCAGGAGCACCAACCCAGAGGGGAGAGCAGTATTCCATTGAGCTGCAGATGAAAGCCTTGTATGTGGTGAGGAGCTCAGGTGTGCCAAGGAAGGACTTTGCACGACGGAGGATGCCCAGTCGGCGACTGGCTTTGGAGGCCAGATTTGAAATGTGGTTTTCCCAGGAAAGATCATGGCAGATAGTGAGACCCAAAAGCTTGAGTGACAGAACTTCTTGGAGAGGATTATTCAGAAAGTGGATGGGAGGGTTGTCCAGTCGGTCTTTTCGGAGAGACATCGTAAGAGTGTGAGATTTGTCAGGATTGAAAGACATGTTCCACTTGTTTGCCCAGTCTGTGATTTTGTCCAGGTCTGCAGAGAGTGAGGAGGCAGCAGACTGCCGATCTGAGGGATGAAGAATGGAGCGACAGAGAGTCGAGTCATCAGCAAAGAGATACAGAGCATTTTCAAGAGAGTCAGAGAGATCATTGATGAAGACCAGAAAAAGCACAGGGCCCAGAACACTGCCTTGTGGAACTAGAGCCTGAACAGGAAGAGGAGATGAGAGAAACCCATTCAGGGCCACACGTTGACTACGACTATAGAGGAAGTCCGCCAGCCATGCGTGGAGATTTCCATTGGTACCAAAAGAGGAGAGTTTGGTGAGCAGAGCGGGGTGCCAGACCGTATCGAAGGCACGTGATATGTCAAGGGAGACTGCTCTAATTTCCTGTTTGGCATTGAGGACCTCCATCCATTGTTGAGAAAGCAGAAGCAGCATGTCCAGAGTAGAGTGTCCAGGTCTGAAACCAAATTGATGATCAGAGATCAAGCCATTGGAGAAGAGGAAAGATTTCATATCTGAAGCAATGATGGATTCCATGACTTTGCTGATAATTGGGAGAAGGCTGATTGGTCTGTAGTTGCTGGGATCTGTTTTTGCACCTTTTTTGTGCAAAGCGGTGATGTTGGCAGATTTCCAAGCAGATGGAAGATGACCTTGAGCAAAAGAGAGGGTGAAGAGAACAGAGAGAGGGAGTGAAAGAGCGGAAGAACAGGATTTTAGGACCCGTGGGCTGATGCCGTCAGGTCCAGTTGCAGAATCCGAGTCGAGGGTTGACAGAAACTTTTCCACCTTGTCAGGAGGAAAGGACACAGAGTCCAGGAGCAGCTGGGTAGGACTGGGTACGGTGGGTACAGAGAGGGATGGGTTTGGGATAGAAGATTTAGAGGCAAACACAGAGTTGAGGCATTCAGCTTTTTCACGCGCGGAGTCAGCCGTGTGGCCATTTGAGGTGAGGGAGGGGATGGAGGGGGAACAAACACCAGAAACAGATTTGACCAGACGCCACCAGGATTTGGAAGAGGGAGACAGATAAGAGAGTTCGGTCCTGAGAACGGAGAGGCCGGAGGCTTTTGTTAAAGATGAAACTGTGCTTAAAGTAAAACTTATAGAAGAACGTGCCTTTTTACAGGCTTTTTACATATGAAACTATACTTAAACTAAAACACTTTTTCACTCAGAATCATCTGAGTCATAACTATCACATGAATACTCAGAATCATACTCAGAGTCATCAATAAAGCTACTCTCATAACTATCATTTGAGCACAAACCATTAGCATCATAACTATCATTTGAGTTCAATGAAATACTATCATCACCATCGTCCGAGTTCAATGAAATGCTATCACTATCGTCCGAGTTCAATAAAATAGTAAAATCTTCACTGCTGTAATGACTCATATTTAATTAGCAGGAAAAATATTCCCATCAATATCTATATACTTTCTTTCATTAAGAGATTCAATCTCTACATTTTTAATATCAAAAGTTATCTTTAAATAATCTCTAACTATCATAGAACGAAATGACATTTCACCAGAAATATTAACATCATTCATTTTACTAAGATCTACACCCTTTGGATTATTAAAGTAAATACAAATTTCTCCACGATTATTGTTGATGGTCTTATCATTCTTTTTCAAATATCGCGATCGATCACTTTTTCAAGCTTTGAATAAATTGCCAGGAGTAGAGGAGAAACTTTTGTTAGATTTACTTTAATGGATGTCTTTCCAGGTATAGTTAGAGCTCTTCCTTTAAATGAAATAGAGGGGCTCATGTTATTTTCCATAACTGGTTTTACCCAAAAATTTCCATATTTATCTTTGTTCAATTTAACATCTTTGACATGTTTTTCTATATCTTCCACCGAAGTAGAGGTTGATTGAAATTTGTCTTTTGTGCTTTGAAACATTGTATTTATTAATGAATAAACTTGCGTTTAGTTTAAGTAAAAATTTACCATATAAATATGATAGGTTCTGAAGGATATTTAGAATTTCCAGACTCTCCATATGATAAATTAGAGAATTGTCCAGCTTGTGATAGAATAGGGCTTAATAATGAGGGTTCATATAAACAATGTATTTTCTGTGATTTAATTTTAATTAATGATAATTAAAAATATAAAAAAATATATAACTCTTTTAAATTAGAACCAAAAATGAATTAATTTACAAGATTAATAAGAGAGATGAATGTTAAGTATTGTGATGATAATACACCATTTCTTTCAAGGGAAGAGACTATTTGTATTGAGGAAATGTATAAGGGTTTAATGATATTTATTATTCAAAATAATTTTAATGGAAATGTTAATACAAGATACTATATAAATAAAATAATGAATTATTTTGAAATTAAACCCGAACTCAGGATAAAATATAGAGTTTCTAAAATAGCTCAAAAAAAGTTAGATGACTTGTTTTCCAAATATATAAATGAATGATTTTTTACCCGTTTGGGAAAATAAGATAAAATTTAATAACCATAAAAACATTCCAAATTCATTGAGATGTCTAATAGTTGGTTCAAGCGGATGTGGAAAAACCTGTTTACTTTTAAAGATGCTTCTTGGTCCTAATTTTTTAGATTATGATAATTTAATAATTTTTACAAAGTCAAGTTTTCAACCCGAGTATCAACTACTCTCACAGGGTTTTAATGCAGGTCTTAAAAAGGAAGACATAATCGGTTTATTTCAACTTCAAAACAAACTAAATGATTATAATATTGAAGATATAATACAAATATTTTGTGATACACAGAAATCAAAATCGAAACCAAAACCCATAACTTGTATTCTCAGTGATAATACGGATGATATACCTTCACCTCAAGATTTAGATAAATCAAAAAAGAACCTCGTCATCTTTGATGATTGTGTTAATGAGAGAAACCAAACAGTAATGGACAGCTACTATACAAGAGGGAGACATTCTTCTTGTAATTGTATTTATCTTAGTCAGTCATATTTTCAACTCCCTCGGCACTCAATAAGAAACAATGCCAATACTTTTATTTTATTTAAGTTAAATTCAATAGATGTAAATAATTTTTGGAGAGATAATTGCTCTACGTTATGTAGTAAAAAAGAATTTGAAAATTATATGAAACACACGATTGGAAAATATAAATATATTGTTGTGAAACAAGATGAGACACTAACTGATATTTTACACACATAAATGACAACTATTATTATTAATCTTGTGGGTAAATCTGCTTCAGGAAAGAACTTTCATAATATCTAAAGTCTTGAATAGTAAAAATGAAAAGCTTGTAAGTTTTTTTAAAAAACACCCTATGATTCGTTTTGTAAGTACTACAACCAGAGCAATGCGACCAGGAGAAGTAGAAGGGAAAGATTATTACTACATTTCAATGGAGAAACATGCGATTGAGGAACGAAGGTCAAATATTTGAGGAGGTCTCTCTTGGTTCTACAAAATATTCACATTGTAAGAGTGAGTTAAATAAAGTAAAATCTAACAGTGTTGGGATTTTAGAAACGAATCCTGAAGGAATGAGACAAATTATTAAACATTTGTGTGGTGATGGAGTTAAGATTTTATCATTCGGTTTTGATATCGATGAGGAGACTCAACGCAAACGTATGAAGAGCAGAGATACAAGTATTAGTGAAGAAGAAATAACAACTCATATTAATACCAATAAAGAATTTGATGAAATATTTAAAGAAAAGGATTTATTTCAACACATTTACTATAATGACAAAGAAAAGGAAAATTTTCCCATTGACCTTTACAATTCATTAAATGATATTTTTCAATAAATAAATACAGAAGATGAATACCGAAGAAAGAGCAAGAAAGTTTAAAGAACATCAAGAGTTGGTTTCAAAAGTTGTAAAGCAACAGGAAGAGATAAAGAATAAACGGAGACAGAAACTAACTGGTGAAGAAGCCTTTGAAAGAAAACAAGAGAAATTTTTTTAACCACTTTTGAAAACTCAACACTCACCTACAGTTCCCACAGTAGAATTTACTCCAAAAAAACTTCAAATGCTCAAAGATTTTAGTCAAATGATGGCGCAAGAACTTGGAGAATTAGAATATGATGATGAAGGATTATTTCGGAAACTTGAGGAGGTAAATCAACCACCTAATTATGTTGTGGAAGCTCTTCAAAACAATGAATATTCGGTGGGTTCAAAAACCAGAGCAGGTCTCATTCCAACAGAAGAACCAGCACAGTTCCATCTTGTGAAAGAAAAGTTATTGATATTTAATGATAAATTGGTGTTCTGAAGTTCTGCTCAACCAAATGTTGAATTAACTCCAAGATTAATGTTTCTTCTAACAAACTCCGGATTCAGCGGTTCAAAATATTTTGATGAACCACTTGATATGGAAAATGCGGAAGATAGGGTATATATTGATTTACTAAACTCACTTGATTATGGAGTTTCTGTTGCCGGTAAAAGTAAGAAGAATGAGAAGGAGAAACATATTATTGATGCTTTAAGTAAGCTTGGTTCGGGTGTTAGCTTTCTTCCAAATGACCCATCACAATTAGTTAATAGGTTATTATTGTTGTTAGGTAGTAAGAAGGCTGGAAACAACAATTGTTTTAATGAAGCATCCGCCATTTTAGATCAGTTGATGAATATGAAAATAATTAATAAATGTCAATACAAAGATATTTTATTAGATATTAAATAAGATGAGAAGCACAATTCTTAGTTTTAATTTCACAACGAGTGATTACACAGCTTCATTCCCTTACCCACTACAACTTGACCCCCCTTACCTCATATGAGGCTTCTTTGTTGTCAATGGAGACTTACAATACACTTTTTAATATCACAGAGAAAAACAACAAGTTTAGTGATAATCCAGGAAGTGGGTACAAAACTATAACAGTTTCACCCGGAGCTTACGAGATTTCTCAAATATCTTCTGAAGTCTCTCGCCTTATGAAAGAAAAAGGTGATAAACCAAAAAATATTGTAATAGATATTCAAAAACACACTTCAAAATCAACTATTAAACTTAAAAATAATTATAAAGTTGATTTCACGATTGAAAAATCGTTTAGAGAGCTATTGGGTTTCTCTTCAAAAAAGATTGAAACTAACGGAACGTTTTAGTGATAATGTCATTCAAATATCCTCCGGTATAAATTCAGTATTAATTCATTGTGATTTGATTGATGGTGCTTATAATGATGGAATAAGAACAAATACAATATTTTCATTCAGCGCATACTCAACACCGATTGGTTATAAATTCAATATGGAACCAAAAAATCTTGTCTATTTACCTGTGCCAGGAAAAACCATATACAGAGTAAATTTTAGGATAACCGATCAAGATAATCGTATGATCTCCTTTAATGAAGAAATTATATCCATCAGAATTCACCTACGTGAAGTTTTTCAATAAATAAATAATGGTTATTGTGAGAAAACACGAGTTGGGAAAATATAAAGTAATTACAGGGAATTGGATGTTCCTTTCACCATACTAAAAGGGTGAAGGTATGTTTCTTGGTCGAGGATACTATAAACCAAAGAGACAACGGGGTGTGGGTCATCAATTTAGAAATAAAGGAGATGGGATAATTGATACTCTAATGGGTATTGGTTCAACCATTCTTAAACATAAAGACCTAATTGGTTCAACTGCTTCTGCCGTGGGCTCAGTTGCGGGTGCTATAAAGAGTATAAAAGATGCTCAAAAGGAGTCTCATAAATTACAAGCAATCAAAGAAATAAAAAAAGGTAAAACTCAACTATCTTCACAAGAACAACAAAAAATCATTAAAATACTTGGGTCAGGGTTTCAACAATTTTAATGCTATATAAATACAAGTATGGAAGCGATTGATAGTACCTATGATTTGGATGATACGATTATCATTTCAAACTCCACTAAAAAGGAAGACTATTTTAAGGTAAATGCTATAACAGGAACAGACTGGAATTCAAACGGAACAAAAAGTTTTGAAATAAATAATCAACAAACTTACTTGAATATAGCTGATAGTTTCTTGCTGTGTAAATTTAAATTCACTAAGGCTGCAAATAATACTAATGCTACACTCATAAATGATTTCTTCTGGAAAATGTTTGACAGTGTCCACCTGTATATTGGAACACAAGAGGTTGAAGCGGTTGATTATGTCTCTGCTACATCTGAAATGATGAAATTTACACTATATTCGTTTAGTGATAGAATGGGTAAGGGAGCTGTTGAAGGTTTTATTCCTGATATGTCAATGGGAACAAATGCTGACCCTGGTTATATTCAAAGGAAGGCAATGTATAATGATGAAACAAAAGCAGAGAATAGTATTACCGTAGCAGTACCTCTTAAAGGTATATTTGGATTTTGTGACTATGATAAAGTTTTGTATGGTCTTAAAATTAGATTTCAACTACAAAGGAATGATAATGTAAATAGGTTGCTTTTTGGGGCTGAAAATGCTTTTGGCAACAATAATAAATTTGTTATTAATGATTTGTGTTGGTATATCAGTGAATATACTCCTAATCTTAAAACGGAAGAGATGTTAAATAAAAGACAACTCAAAGACCCCGCTAAATGTATCATACCTTAAAAGAAGATGTCAACACGTTAAACTGGAAAACACTACCTACACTTGGAATTTAGGTGTTCTTCAAGGAAAGCCACGATACCTCTGGCTCATTTTAAAAAAACCAGATGGGGAGGACGGTACTAATAAGAATAATGCGCTGTGTGATAATGTTTCTCTTGATGGAACATTTTATCCGCGAGATAGATTGGAAATTGATTGGGAAAAAAATGATTATGCGGAAGCCTACAAGTCTTACCAAAAGGTGTGTGAAAGTAATGGTAATAATAACCCTATTTTGGATATGGTTGTGTTTCAAAAACTTTATACAATCTACACAATTGACCTGAGTTCTCAAAAGGAAACTATAAAGTCTAATAGAGTGGATACTTCTCTATACATTGAAAGAGGAGAGAATGAAGAAGTTGATGCTTATTGTTTGCTTTTGGAGGAAACAGAATTACAGATTAATACAGATAATGGTGTTATGATTAATATCACATAGGTTTTTTCTCATAAATAAATGGTAGGGGTATATGTTAATCAAATCAATCTTAATAAATTAACATCTTGTATTCAAAATCAAAAGCCTTGTATTATTAATGTTAATACAATTCAAAGAAAAGGAGCTGTAAGAATTGATGTTTTACTCACACACACACAAGTAAAAACACTAAATGATACTGGTTCACTTAAAGTTAAAATGACAAAACCTATGTTAACGAAATATTCAATAGACGAGTCAAGAGGAGGATTTCTCCCGTTTCTAATTCCTTTATTTGCTGGTTTAAGTGCGGCGGGAGCATTGACTGGTGGTATTTCAGCAGCGGTAAAAACTGCTAACGAAAGGAAGGCACAACTAAAAGCTCAAAAAGAATTGGAAAGACATAACAAGGAGTTGGAGAAACAAATTATTGGAAGTGGTGTAATTAGTAGATTTTGCTCAAAAACTTGAAAGTCTACCTGATAAAGCTAGATTGTTGGTTGGAGATATGCTTGCCTCTATCGCTCAAGCGGGTGTTAAACAAACTAAACGGGGTAATGGATTGTATCTTTCTCATAAATAAATGGATAAATGGTTTAAACAATTTGGAAAGAATACAACGTCAAATATAGAACTAGCTAAGTATTGTAAAACACTAAAAATTGATAATGTGGTTATTTGTATGAGAGATGAATTAATACATATAAATAAGAATACAAAGAATATTATTATGAATTTAGACACACAGAATGGTTGTCATTGGGTTTGTATTCATAATAGTCAGGATAAATATTATTTTGTTAGGAGCTGTTAGGAGCTCAAAAAGAAGGAGGAAAGGGAGAAAAAGGAGAAGGAGGAAAGAGAGAAAAAGGAGAGGGAGGAAAGGGAGAAAAGAGAGAAGGAAGAGAGGGAGAAAAAGGAGAAGGAGGAGAGGGAGAAAAAGGAGAAGGAGGAGAGGGAGAAAAAGGAGAAGGAGGAGAGGGAGAAAAAGGAGAAGGAGGAGAGGGAGGAAAGGGAGCAAAGAGAGAGGGAGGAAAAATATAAAAAGATGGAAATCAGTGAGATTCGTAAAAGATTGAGTGTATTACAGCAAATAAATCAATCTCAACGCACCGAAGAGGAAAATAAAGAATTAACGACTCTTACTAAGATAATGATTTTAAAAATGGTTGAGATGAGTTCAGCGAGGAGATTTACATGAAGAAGCCAAAGATTATGTGGTTGATAATGCTATTGACTTTAGTTGGTTTTTATTTGTAAATAAATGGAGGAGAGAGTGAAGGCATTCCTAAGGATTCTTTATGTTTTAAAAATTAAGATAGAAATGTATATGTTGAAAACCAAAAAGGTTACGATACTCTGTCGGACTTTTCTGATAAATAAATATGAGTTATTGTCTCAAATGTAAAAAGAAAACTAAATCTAAAAATATCTCTTTTGTTAAAGCTAAAAATAATAGAGTTTATCAAAGAGGAATATGTCAAGTGTGTGGCTCTAAAAAGTGCCAATTCATCTCTCCTAAAAGTGGAGGAGACATACAAAAGTTTCTGTCAGGGAGTAAATTTACAACAACTGGAATTCCGGGGGAATTACACCTTCCAGGGTATTCTTTCTGTGGTCCCGGTACAAACTTGGATAAAAGATTAGATGAGGCTAACAATCCTAAACCTTGGTCTAAACCAAAAAATAAGGTTGGTGAAGTGTGTATGAAGCATGATATTGCTTATGGGAATACCACTACATTGGATGAAAAACATGAAGCAGACAGAGAAATGTTGTATAATTTGTCCTTGATACGAAATCCTACATTGAGAGAGAAAGTTGATAGGTTTATTGTGAAAAAAATGACAAGTGTTAGTAGGTGATAAATGTTGCTTCTGGGACACCTCCGTTTAACATGGGAAATCCCTATCTAATGTCATTTACCCCCCTGTTTTTAAAAAAATCATAAACACCTCTATTTCTCCCTCTATGAACCTATAATCCTTCTCGCCTTATGAACCTATAATCCTTCTCGCCTTATGAACCTATAATCCTTCTCACCTTATGAACCTATAATCCTTCTCGCCTTATGAACCTATGATTTTCTTCCTTTATGAACCTATAATCCTTCTAGCCTTATGAACCTATGATCATTCTCACTTCCATGTAAATTTTACCCTATTCCCCCCACTACCCCCTTAATGTAGTTCCTTAGACCACTCTGCTAATGAGCCTATAAATATATTATCTCTTTCTAACTTTTTTAAGAGTTCCATTCTCCTATAGAACTCATCCCCATCAAGTATATTTATAAAGTATACAGGTTCCTTAACCTTTTGTTGTGAAAGTATAAAGTGGTATGTTTCACGGAGGGTTCTTGTTTGACCTCCTCCTCTCCCACATACCATTTTAAAATTATAATATTTATTATCCGATTGATAACCATTAAAGTTCTCACTCCACTCTAATATATTTTTCTTCCCACCCTCCATTACCCCACTTAACAAATGAATACGTTTATCCGTCTTGAGAACCTTCTGACCAGTGATTCTCTCAACCTCTTGAATCTGATATTTTTCACATTCGTTATGTTTTCCATTTATATACCAAGGTTGATTACACCTCCACTCTTTAGTCTGGTTGATACTTGGTTCTATCATTTATATAATAGTAAAAAAGGTGGCGGTAGCCCGTTAAAATCCCTAACCCCCCTTTTTAACTTATCACTTATATATATATATATCTTATATACTTATATAACCATAAGGGAGACGATCAATTCCATTTTCTAAAATAAACCTCTTATCATCAAAAGCCCCCAATGCTTTCTTATTCACCTCTTCTGAATATAATTGATGTTTATAACTTCTTATTCCATTAATCTTTCTAAACTCTTCTTTCTTTGTTGTTAAACAGTTATAATAATCCTTAAAGTTTATTGTTTCTTTAATGACATTTTTCTTTATACCTTTTAACTTCTTATCAGTCTTTTCAACGTTATTCACAATGTATTTATAAGCATAAGCCTTCGACCTCAATCCCACAAATTCACTCATAACATTTCCTCCCAATTCATCCTTGAACTTTCCAATCACCTTTTTATTTTTAGAAGAGAACAACTCACTCTCTGGACTGTAATTACTTGTATCATAGATATTAATGTCCTTTTTCATATCTGAATAAACATCATCAGTATTAATTTTCAAAATAAAACTATCAGTATCCATATACAACAATGACACATTATCCTTATACTTTGATTTTAGATTAATATAAAAGTAATCATACATTAATGACTTTGACAAGTCAAGAATTGATGTTCCAATGTAAATAGGTTTGTCCATTTCAATACTCTCTTTAACCAAATGGATCGCACAAAAGTTCTCAGTAAAGACCTCAGCTCTAGTAAAACTCGGTCTATTAATTAATTTTGATGCTTGTTCCCAAGATGTTGCTAGTCTGATATTTTGTCTTTTCCTCACATTCTCCATGGTCTTACCAAAGACCGCATTATTCATTAATTTATAAAAGTCTTTCTCAAAATCTGTTTTTGACTCTGTTCTTCTTTGTGTATTAAAATCAATGTACCCCTTTAACCAATGACTTTGATTGAACTTTAGAACCCTGTGGATCTTCTCTACTCTTAGACCTTTTGATAAATATTGTCGCAAATTTCTTTGGTGTAGTACATAATTTTTCTTGTTATATAATGTAGTAAGTAATTTTTCTGTTGATTCACCTATATCAAACGATCGTTGATAATCACTCAACCATTCTTTCTTTGGACTTTCTTTCTCACAAGCAAATGGAAGATCTTTATGTTTGATATGAAGTTCTTCAGGATATTTTAAATCAACCTCAAAATAATAACCAACCTTTGAATCATCCAATTGTTTTTGTGTAGAGATACATACATCTTGTAAAACCTTTGTGTAGTCTTTTTCCTTTACCCATCTTAGTTTCCCATAAGGAAGAGCTTGAGACATTGCCCAGCCATACAAGTTGTTTGCGTCATAGTACATCAAGTAAGAACTCTCTTTCGTTGAATCATAATTTGGAAGATATTTGTTATTTGCTTTTGAGTAGCTGCTCGAGCATACTTGTGAAATTCCACCTCTTTTTGCCTTTTCAATCATCAAAAGCATATCGACATCGGTTATCAAATCCAAATCTTGTTTTGTCATTTTCAACATCGCGCTCCAAGCCAATCCAGGTGCTGTGTAGTAGTGAGCAGGATCCAATCCATATCCAGTGCGACAAACAGATCTAAAGGCTTCAAATACATCGGCCAATAAAAGCACATCAGTTTTGAGATACAAATCGTGATACTCACCAAGATTCTTGATGTTATATTTTTCCCAAACATTTTGTGCGTGTACATAATCTTTATCAGATATATGACTGTTGTTTAATTTGTTATCGAAATTTTCTTTTAAAGGAAGTTGTGTTTCATTGAATCTCTCAAATGAGTCCATATAGTCATAGGGGTAAATTCCCTTTTGTGTTAGAAAATCTTTATCTGAAAAATACTCTGAAAGACATGGAAACTCTTTTAGATTTTGAACCAAGTTAGCCAATGGACTTGCCATGAATTTAAATGTATCAAGAAATCTGATATGAGTAATAGGAGATGTGTGAATTGTTTTTGTGAATGAAATGTATTTCTGATCTGTGTTAGGAATTGCTGAAATGTGTCCAGATGTCTTTGAAAGTTCATTAATAAATAGATGCGTATCATAATGAGCATTGTTATGAAGAAAGACAGGAATGAAAGAGGGGAGTTGATAATTAATATTACAACTTTGATGAGCTGGACCTCTATATTTACCAGTGAGATGACAATGATCTCTAACCTTTAGACCTTCACCAATTTTTTCCTCACAAATATGACAAACATTGTTTTTTCTAAATTCCCTTTTCTGTTCACTCGTCAAAGACATTGGTTTATTAGTTTCTCTCATTATCTTGGTTAATCGGACACAGTCTTTTTCTAGTCGTTTCACAAACTCCTCTGGGGTATTTGAGCCTCTATACTCCTCTAACTTGTTATATTTATCACCAACGGATGATTTGATATAATAACAAAAACCGCAAGGAGTATGTTTTTGATATTTATTTGTGTATGAATCTTTTGGATCTGGAGAAGCAGTATCTATTTTTTCTAGAATACTTTCAAAATCAGCATATATAACAAATGGATGTTTGATCTTTTTCTTTTCATCTTTGAATGTGATATTTGAGCCTTCTTTAGGCATATTGATTACCGTTGATTTATGTTCACCACAATAATTTGAATGTTTATCTAATCTTTCTTGTGTATGGAAGAAGTTAAGACAACGCAAACAAATATATATTTTATTTGTTCTTTTACATACTTGTGGTTTTATTAATTTAGCAATATCTTTAATGTATGTATAATGTGAATTTTCCTCTGAATTAAAATATAGAAGATTAATATGAGTTTGTTTACAATTGTCAGAAAGCTTTAAAACCTGAATGCTGTTTGTTTCTGTTAGACCATAAACATTAACTGATAAATTATTTATCTTTTCAAATTTAGGAATATCATTTAAAGCCATCGGAAACTTTAGATCTTTCGTATTTAATGTATTCTCATATTTTTTATAATGAGATACTCTTTCATCATGAAAATGTGGAGGATGTAAGTGTGCTAGAATAGACCAGAGAAAACATTTATTGTCTTTATTTTTGATATTGATAACTGCTTTTCTATTTTTGATAACACTGGGTAAATCAATGTAGGAAGAAGCTTTTAGAGGATCTGATTTAAGAATATGAATGTCTATGTAAATAATTTTTCCTATATTGAATCCACTTCCTACGATTGAATTATCCACATCTTGCTCTTGTTTAATAAGTTCATCATAGACTCCTGATGTTTTAAAATCTTGATATGAAGATATAAAGTGTGGCTCAGTTCTCATGTATGGTGTATCTATAACTCCTTCGTCCTTTGTCATTTCTAATTTTACTCCCATATAAAATTTAAGTGGTTTCATTTCTTTTAGTGTTTTTTCAATCAACGTTTGAACAACAGGTTTAACTCTTTCTACAGCATCAACTATAGACTCTGGTTCAGGAGGTTTGAAGTTAAAGACTCTTATTTTAATATGTTCTTTGAATGCGCCATCAGAGTTTTTAGTTGTGATAAAATTTGATAAATGTAGAATTGTTTTAAGATGTATTTCGAAGCCTTTCTTGAGGATATTTTTATTACATGCAGAACAGTGTTTTGTTTCCTTCTGAATAGGAGATAGTAGGTGAAGTAGATTAAATGTGTGTTTGTTAGTTTTAAGGTGTCTTTTGTATTGTTTATATTCTTGTTCACAAACATCGCAATACGTTGCTTTGATCATATTTATTTATATAGTAAAATTATACTTAAAACAAAGTGCCTTTTTTAGAGGCTTTTTAAAAGATGAAACTGTGCTTAAAGTAAACACCTTTGAGCTTTTCAACTCGTTTTATGTATATAACTTTACTTAAAGTAAAACACCTTTGAGTTTTTCAACTCGTTTTATGTATATAACTTTACTTAAAGTAAAATACCTTTGAGCTTTTCAACTCGTTTTATGTATATAACTTTACTTAAAGTAAAACACCTTTGAGCTTTTCAACTCGTTTTATGTATATAACTTTACTTAAAGTAAAACACCTTTGAGCTTTTCAACTCGTTTTATGTATATAACTTTACTTAAAGTAAAACACCTTTGAGCTTTTCAACTCGTTTTATGCATATAACTTTACTTAAAGTAAAACACCTTTGAGCTTTTCAACTCGTTTTATGTATATAACTTTACTTAAAGTAAAACACCTTTTTTTTTTTTTTTTTTTTTTTTTTTTTTTTTTGTATACAAGATCGAGGCTCGTGAAAGAGCTAACAATAATCACAAAAAAGACAAACCAACTCCTCTCTGGGGGAGCAAGGCCAGAGAGAAGTCGGTAGAAGACAGAAAGACCACCAACCTGCCTGCGGTGAGTGAGTGAAAGGCCCTCGGAGTTGACTACATCGCAGGAGATTCCAATGATTCTGAAAGCTTTGGCCTCAACAGCGTGAAGCCGAGCAAGGTGTGAGGCAGGAGCACCAGCCCAGAGGGGGGAACAGTATTCCATTGAGCTGCGGATGAAAGCCTTGTATGTGGTGAGGAGCTCAGGTGTGCCAAGGAAGGACTTCGCACGACGGAGGATGCCCAGTCGGCGACTGGCTTTGGAGGCGAGCTTGGAAATGTGGTTTTCCCAAGAAAGATCATGGCAGATAGTGAGACCCAAAAGCTTGAGCGACAGAACTTCTTGGAGAGGATTGTTGAGAAAGTAGATGGGAGGGTTGTCCAGTCGGTCCTTTCGGAGAGACATCGTAAGAGTGTGAGATTTATCAGGATTGAAAGACATGTTCCATTTGTTTGCCCAGTCTGTGATTTTGTCCAGGTCTGCAGAGAGTGAGGAGGCTGCAGACTGCTGATCTGAGGGATGAGGAATGGAGCGACATAGAGTAGAGTCATCAGCAAAGAGATAGAGAGGATTTTCAAGAGAGTCAGAGAGATCATTGATGAAGACCAGAAATAGCACAGGGCCCAGAAAGCCAGAAAATAGCACCTTTGAGCTTTTCAACACGTTTTATGTATATAACTTTACTTAAAGTAAAGCGTCTATGTATTAGCCAGAAAGTTTAGATACTCTAGTTCATCAATTTCAATTTCACTATCTGAGTCATCAATAAAGCTACTCTCATAACTATCATTTGAACACAAACTATTAGTATCATAACTATCTTCAGATCCTAGACTCTCAGTATAATAACTCTCAGAGTATTGACTGTTAATATCACTCATTTACATACCATTAAACTTCCATCAATATCTATATATTTTCTTTCATTAGAACTAATAACCACAATATTTTTTACATTAAATGTTATTTTCAAATAATCTCTAATAATCAGAGTACGGAATGATAGTTCACCACTAATATTCATATTATTAATTTCACCCACATCTTTGGGTCTATTAAAGAATATACAAATGTTTCCTCTAGAATCGTTGATGGTTTTATCATTCATTTTCAAAGCTTCTTTATCAATGATCTTTTCAAGCTTTGAGTAAATTGTTAGTAGTAGTGGAGAAACTTTTGTCAAATTTACTTTAATAGAGTTATTAATTAACATAGCTTGTCCTGTAAATTTAATAAAAGGACACATGTTATTCTCCATTATGGGTTTAATCCAAAAATTTCCATATTTATCTTTGTTCAATTTAACATCTTTGACATATTTTTCTATATCTTCCACCGAAGTAGAGATTGATTGAAATTTGTCTTTTGTGTTTTGAAACATTGTATTTATTAGCTAATAAATTTGCGTTTAGTTTAAGTAAAGTTATATACATAAAACGAGTTGAAAAGCTCAAAGGTATTTTACTTTAAGTAAAGTTATATACATAAAACGAGTTGAAAAACTCAAAGGTGTTTTACTTTAAGTAAAGTTATATACATAAAACGAGTTGAAAAGCTCAAAGGTGTTTACTTTAAGCACAGTTTCATCTTTTAAAAAGCCTCTAAAAAAGGCACTTTGTTTTAAGTATAATTTTACTATATAAATATGATAAATTCTGAAGGATATTTAGAATTTCCAGACTCTCCATATGATAAATTAGAGAATTGTCCGGCTTGTGGTAGAGTGGGGCTTAATACAGAATCAGAAGCATATAAACAATGTATTTTCTGTGATTATCTTCTAATTAATGATAATAAAAAATATAGAAAAATATATAACTCTTTTAAATTAGAACCAAAAATGAATTACTTTACAAGATTAATAAGAGAGATGAATGTTAAGTATTATGGGGATAATACACCATTTCTTACAAGGGAAGAGACTATTTGTATTGAGGAAATGTATAAGGGTTTAATGATATTTATTATTCAAAATAATTTTAATGGAAATGTTAATACAAGATACTATATAAACAAAATAATGGATTATTTTGAAATTAAACCTGAACTCAGGATAAAATATAGAGTTTCTCAAAAAACTCAAAAAAAGTTAGATGACTTGTTTTCCAAATATATAAATGAATGATTTTTTACCTGTTTGGGAAAATAAGATAAAATTTAATAACCATAAAAATCTTCCAAATTCATTGAGATGTCTAATAGTCGGTTCAAGCGGATGTGGAAAAACCTGTTTACTTTTAAAGATGCTCCTTAGTCCTAATTTTTTAGATTATGATAATTTAATAATTTTTACAAAGTCAAGTTTTCAACCTGAGTATCAACTACTCTCACAGGGTTTTAATGCGGGTCTTAAAAAGGAAGACATTATCGGTTTATTTAAACTTCAAAACAAACTAAATGATTATAATATTGATGATATAATACAATTATTTTGTGATACACAGAAATCAAAATCAAAACTAAAACCCATAACTTGTATTCTCAGTGATAATACGGATGATATACCTTCACCTCAAGATTTAGATAAATCAAAAAAGAACCTCGTTATCTTTGATGATTGTGTTAATGAGAGAAACCAAACAGTAATGGATAGCTACTATACAAGAGGGAGACATTCTTCTTGTAATTGTATTTATCTTAGTCAGTCATATTTTCAACTCCCTCGGCGCTCAATAAGAAACAATGCTAATACTTTTATTTTATTTAAGTTAAATTCAATAGATACAAATAATTTTTGGAGAGATAATTGTTCTACATTACGTAGTAAGAAGGAATTTGAAAATAATATGAAACACACGATCGGAAAATATAAATATATTGTTGTGAAACAAGATGAGATACTAAATGATATTTTTCAATAAATAAATACAGAAAATGAATACCGAAGAAAGAGTAAGAAAGTTTAAAGAACATCAAGAGTTGCTTTCAAAAGTTGTAAAGCAACAGGAAGACATAAAGAAGAAAAGGAGACAGAAACTAACTGGTGAAGAAGCCTTTGAAAGAAAACAAGAGAAATTTTTTAAACCACTTTTAAAAACTCAACAAACGATTTCACCTACAGTTCCCATGGTAGAATTTGCTCCAAAAAAATTTCAAATGCTCAAAGATTTTAGTCAAATGACAGAGCAAGAACTTGGAGAATTAGAATATGATGATGAAGGATTATTTCGGCATCTTGAGAAGGTAAATAAACTTTCCAATTATATTGTAGAAGCTCTTCAAAACAATGAATATTTGAAGGGTTCAAAAACCAGAGCAGGTCTCATTCCAACAGAAGAACCAGCACAGTTCCATCTTGTGAAAGAAAAGTTATTGATATTTAATGATAAATTGGTGTTCTTAAGTTCTGACCAACCAAATGTTGAATTAACCCCAAGATTAATGTTTCTTCTAACAAAAGATGGACATTCTAATTCACCTTATTTTGATGAACCGCTTGAAATGGAAAGAGAGGAAGATAGAGAGTATATTGAGTTGCTAAACACACTTGATTATGGAGTTTCTGTTGCTGGTAAAAGTAAGAAGAATGAGAAGGAGAAACATATTATTGATGCTTTAAGTAAGCTTGGTTCGGGTGTTAGTTTTCTTCCAAATGACCCATCACAATTAGTTAATAGGTTATTATTGTTGTTAGGTAGTAAGAAGGCTGGAAACAACAATTGTTTTAATGAAGCATCCGCCATTTTAGATCAGTTGATGAATATGAAAATAATTAATAAATGTCAATACAAAGATATTTTATTAGATATTAAATAAGATGAGAAGCACAATTCTTAGTTTTAATTTCACAACGAGTGATTACACAGCTTCATTCCCTTACCCACTACAACTTGACCCCAAAAAAGAATATGAGGCTTCTTTGTTGTCAATGGAGACTTATAATACCTTGTTTAATATCACAGAGAAAAACAACAAGTTTAGTTATAATCCAGGAAGTGGATATAAAACTATAACCGTTTCACCCGGTGCTTACGAGATTTCTCAAATATCTTCAGAAGTCTCTCGCCTTATGAAAGAAAAAGGTGATGAACCAAAAAATATTGTAATAGATATTCAAAAACACACTTCAAAATCAACTATTAAACTTAAAAATAATTATAAAGTTGATTTCACCATTGAAAAATCGTTTAGAGAGCTATTGGGTTTCTCTTCAAAAAAGGTTGAAACTAACGGGACGTCTTACAGTGATAATGTCATTCAAATATCCTCCGGTATAAATTCAGTATTAATTCATTGTGATTTGATTGATGGTGCTTATAACGATGGAATAAGAACAAATACAATATTTTCATTCAGCGCATACTCAACCCCGATTGGTTATAAATTTAATATGGAACCAAAAAATCTTGTCTATTTACCTGTGTCAGGAAAAACCATATACAGAGTAAATTTTAGGATAACCGACCAAGATAATCGTATGATATCCTTTAATGATGAAATTATATCCATCAGAATTCACCTACGTGAAGTTTTTCAATAAATAAATAATGGTTATTGTGAGAAAACACGAGTTGGGAAAATATAAAATAATTACAGGGGATGGGATGTTCCTTTCACCATACTATAAGGGTGAAGGTATGTTTCTTGGGAGAGGATACTATAAACCAAAGAGACAACGGGGTGTGGGACATCAATTTAGAAATAAAGGAGATGGGATAATTGATACTCTAATGGGTATTGGTTCAACCATCCTTAAACATAAAGACCTAATTGGTTCAACTGCTTCTGCCGTGGGCTCAGTTGCGGGTGCTATAAAGAGTATAAAAGATGCTCAAAAGGAGTCTCATAAATTACAAGCAATCAAAGAAATTAAAAAAGGTAAAACTCAACTATCTTCACAAGAACGACAAAAAATCATTAAAATACTTGGGTCAGGGTTTCAACAATTTTAATGCTATATAAATACAAGTATGGAAGCGATTGATAGTATCTATGATTTGGATGATACGATTATCATTTCAAACTCCACTAAAAAGGAAGACTATTTTAAGGTAAATGCTATAACAGGAACAGACTGGAATTCAAACGGAACAAAAAGTTTTGAAATAAATAATCAACAAACTTACTTGAATATAGCTGATAGTTTCTTGCTGTGTAAATTTAAATTCACTAAGGCTGCGAATAATACTAATGCTACACTCGTAAATGATTTCTTCTGGAAAATGTTTGACAGTGTCCGCCTGTATATTGGAACACAAGAGGTTGAAGCGGTTGATTATGTCTCTGCTACATCTGAAATGATGAAATTTACACTATATTCGTTTAGTGATAGAATGGGTAAGGGAGCTGTTGAAGGTTTTATTCCTGATATGTCAACAGGAACAAACGCAGACCCTGGTTATAGTCAAAGGAAGTCAATGTATAATGATGACGCAAAAGCAGAGAATAGTTTTACGGTAGCAGTACCTCTGAAAGGTATATTTGGATTTTGTGATTATGATAAAGTTTTGTATGGGCTTAAAATTAGATTTCAACTACAAAGGAATGATAATGTAAATAGGTTGCTTTTTGGGGTTGAAAATGCTTTTGGCGACAATAATAAATTTGTTATTAATGATTTGTGTTGGTATATTAGTGAATATACTCCTAATCTTAAAACGGAAGAGATGTTAAATAGAAGACTTAACTCAAAGAAACCGCTAAATGTATCATACCTTAAAAGAAGATGTCAACACGTTAAACTGGAACACACTACCTACACTTGGAATTTGGGTGTTCTTGAAGGAAAGCCACGATACCTATGGCTCATTTTTAAGAAACCAGATGGAGAGGACGGTACTAATAAGAATAATGCCCTGAGTGATAATGCTAAGGTGAAACAACTTCGGGTTTCTCTTGATGGGACATTTTATCCGCGAGATAGATTGGAAATTGATTGGGAAAAAAATGATTATGCGGAAGCCTACAAGTCTTACCAAAAGGTGTGTGAAAGCAACGGTAATAATGAACCTATTTTGGATATGGTTGCGTTTCAAAAACTTTATACAATCTACACAATTGACCTGAGTTCTCAAAAGGAAACTATAAAGTCTAATAGAGTGGATACTTCTCTATACATTGAAAGAGGAGAGAATGAAGAAGTTGATGCTTATTGTTTGCTTTTGGAGGAAACAGAATTACAGATTAATACAGATAATGGTGTTATGATTAATATCACATAGGTTTTTTCTCATAAATAAATGGTAGGGGTATATGTTAATCAAATCAATCTTGATAAATTAACATCTTGTATTCAAAATCAAAAGCCTTGTATTATTAATGTTAATACATTTCAAAGAAAAGGAGCTGTAAGAATTGATGTTTTACTCACAAGAGAGCAGGTGAAAACACTAAATGATGTTGGATCACTTAAAATTAAAATGACAAAACCTATGTTAAAGAAATATTCAATAGACAAGTCAAGAGGAGGATTTCTCCCATTTCTAATTCCTTTATTTGCTGGTTTAAGTGCGGCGGGAGCATTGACTGGTGGTATTTCAGCAGCGATAAAAACTGCTAACGAAAGGAAGGCACAACTAAAAGCTCAAAAAGAATTGGAAAGACATAACAAGGAGTTGGAGAAACAAATTAGTGGAAGTGGTGTAATTGTAGATTTTGCTCAAAAACTTGAAAGTCTACCTGATAAAGCTAGATTGTTAGTTGGAGATATGCTTTCCTCTATCGCTCAAGCGGGTGTTAAACTAACTAAACGGGGTAATGGATTGTATCTTTCTCATAAATAAATGGATAAATGGTTTAAACAATTTGGAAAGAATACAACGTCAAATATAGAACTCGCTAAGTATTGTAAAACACTAAAAATTGATAATGTGGTTATTTGTATGAGAGATGAATTAATACATATAAATAAGAATACAAAGAATATTATTATGAATTTAGACACACAGAATGGTTCTCATTGGGTTTGTATTCATAATAGTCAGGATAAATATTATTTTGATAGTTATGGTATGCCACCACCTGTTGAAGTAATACAATTCTTACAGAATGGTGTTTATCAAACATTTCAAGTTCAAGAAATTAATTCTAAATGTTGTGGTCAATTATGTTTATATGTATTATTTAAACTCAACAATAATGAAAATTTTTATGATATCATTTTTAATCTAATATAAATGACTTATGTTGGAAAAGATGGTTCTATCTTTGGAAAATCCTCTCAGGATATTGATTTATCAAATTATTATACAAAGGCACAGGCTGAACGACAAAAATATAGTGTAAGTAAAAATATTAATATGAAGAATACTTATAAATTAATCAATTATCCAAACCCTACAGATGCGAATGACTTAATTAGATTAAGTGATTTATCACAATATATATTTTTAAAGAAAACAGCACGTTTTGTTAAACAAGTAAAATTTACAACCACAACACCTGGTTATACTGACCATACACCTTTCCTCATTGAATTTAACTACCTGCTTACAATTGAATTTTATAAAGAAGGACATTTAGTTAATATGCGAATTAATAAATGGGGGTATGATATGTCTGATTTAGGGTATAATTGGTCTTTTTCAATAAACATAGAAGACCTACATGATTTAAATCAGTCTCGTAAAGAAGAATATTATCCACTTGGTGAAGATAAGGATTTATGTGGAAGTACAATTAGCAAACAACAAATACGTGATTTTAAGAAAAGAAAAATATATGATAGTATAGCGATGGTTCGCATGACAAAGAAGGAAGGTAATGAGATAAGGATAGAAAGCCGAGGAATACAAACCGATTTGGTAGTGGGAAGATGGGGTGGTATTACCTGTCATAATATTAATCTCACATATATTTCTGATACATAAATGGCAGGAAGAAGACTACAAGAGAATTATAATTTTTGTATTCAAGGATACCTACAAGAAAAGGGTGCTCGGTATTACATACCTTATGATTTGGAGCATATACATGGGAATTTTGTCATTAAAAACTGGCCTTATACTGATATTGTTAAACCCACAAATAGAGACTTGTTTAAAATATTAAATAAAAATGAACTTCTCAAAGTTATGAAATATAAAACTCTTTTAGAAATCGTCAACAAATCTTATTGGTATCCTATTATGAGAAAAATAATTATAGATACAAGAATATCTCAAAATCCAGATGAGTATATGTATAATATTCTTTGGGGTTCAAACTCAAGGGTAGCAAGGGATGAGGAAGGAGTTGAAGAAGAGAAGGAGGAAGGAGTTGAAGAAGAGAAGGAGGAAAGAGAGAAGGAGGAGAAGGGGGAAAGGGAGAAGGAGGAGAGGGAGGAAAAGGAGAAGGAGGAGAAGGATGAAAGGGAGAAAAAGGAGAAGGAGGAGAGGGAGGAAAGGGAGAAAAAGGAGGAGGAGGAGAGGGAGGAAAAATATAAAAATATGACCATTCCTGAGATTAATGAAAGATTGAAGGTATTACGACAAATAAATAAATCTCAACGCACTGAAGAGGAAAATAAAGAATTAATGACTCTTCCGAACTTATTGGTTTTTAAATTTGCTATAATGAATTCAGAGCGCAGATATACAACATATAGTTGATGATGTTGGTGTTATTGACTTTAGTTAGTTTTATTTGTAAATAAATGGAGGAGAGAGTGAAGTCATTTCTAAGGATTCTTTATGTTTTAAAAATCAAGATAGAAATGTATATGTTGAAAACCAAAAAGGTTTTGGCACTATGTAGAACTTTTTCTCATAAATAAATATGAGTTATTGTCTCAAATGTAAAAAGAAAACTAAATCTAAAAATATCTCTTATGTTAAAGCTAAAAATAATAGAGTTTATCAAAAAGGAATATGTCAAGTGTGTGGTTCTAAAAAGTGTCAATTCATCTCTCCTAAAAGTGGAGGAGACATACAAAAGTTTTTGTCAGGTAGCAAATTTACAACAACTGGAATTCCAGGGGAATTACACCTTCCAGGGTATTCTTTCTGTGGCCCAGGAACAAACTTGGATAAAAGATTAGATGAGGCTGACAATCCTAAACCTTGGTCTAAACCTACAAATAGGGTTGATGAAGTGTGTATGAAGCATGATATTGCTTATGGGAAAACCACTACATTGACTGAAAAACATAAAGCCGACAGAGAAATGTTGTATAATTTGTCTTTGATACAAAATCCAACGTTGAGAGAGAAAGTTGATAGGTTTATTGTGAGAAATTTGATAAATGCTAAATTGAAACTTGGCCTTGGTTATTCACCCTCAAAAAACTATTAGGCTCTCATGATGTCATCAAGACTGAGGAGCTTTTGGCTGATGAATTACATAAACCTATAATCACAAAGTTTAAAAGAAGGAAAGTTTATTCTAAATACACCGACCACATATGGTCCGCTGATTTAATCGAACTAAAAAATGATAAGGGATACAAGTATGCTTTAACCGTTATTGATTTGAGGAGTAGATTTGCTTGGGTTGTTCCTTTGAAAAACAAGAGAGGTTATACTCTGAAGTTAGCCTTCCAACAGATATTTAATAAAAGTAAAAGAAAACCAAAGAAACTGTGGACCGATGAGGGAACAGAGTTCTATAACAAAATATTTATGAAATTTCTTAAGGGGGAGGGTATTAAATTATACAGCACCTTTAATGAAGGAAAAGCAGTTGTTATTGAGCGTTTTAATCGTACTTTAAAAGAGAAATTATATAAAAAATTCACACAACTCGGTTCCCAAAAATGGGTGTATTTTATTCAGGATATTGTAGATAATTACAATAATACAGTTCATTCATCAACAAAATCAAAACCATCAGAAACATTTACAAAATTAGAATATGAAAAGGAGATTAATTTGAGAAAGCCCAAGTTCAAAGTTGGTGATATTGTAAGAATATACAGATGGAAAAGTCATTTTGAGAAAGGTTATACAAAGAGATGGACTAATGAATTATTCAAAATCGTTGATGTAATGGATACTATGCCTTGGACTTACAAATTATATGATATGAATTGGGAAGAAATCTTGGGTTCATTTTACTCACAAGAATTACAAAAAACAAAACTGATAATTCATTAAACAACAACCATCCATACTTTCATCCACCCAGATTAGCTAATTTAATTAGTAGTAATAAAAAAAAAAAAAAAAAAAAAAAAAAAATCATAAGCCACACCCACACAGACCCCACCCACAAACCCCACCCACACAGACCCCACCCACACAGACCACACCCACACAGACCACACCCACACAGACCACACCCACACAGACCCCGCCCACACATAAGAAAGCATTGGGGGCTTTTGATGATAAGAGGTTTATTTTAGAAAATGGAATTGATCGTCTCCCTTATGGTTATATAAGTATATAAGATATATATATATATAAGTGATAAGTTAAAAAGGGGGGTTAGGGATTTTAACGGGCTACCGCCACCTTTTTTACTATTATATAAATGATAGAACCAAGTATCAACCAGACTAAAGAGTGGAGGTGTAATCAACCTTGGTATATAAATGGAAAACATAACGAATGTGAAAAATATCAGATTCAAGAGGTTGAGAGAATCACTGGTCAGAAGGTTCTCAAGACGGATAAACGTATTCATTTGTTAAGTGGGGTAATGGAGGGTGGGAAGAAAAATATATTAGAGTGGAGTGAGAACTTTAATGGTTATCAATCGGATAATAAATATTATAATTTTAAAATGGTATGTGGGAGAGGAGGAGGTCAAACAAGAACCCTCCGTGAAACATACCACTTTATACTTTCACAACAAAAGGTTAAGGAACCTGTATACTTTATAAATATACTTGATGGGGATGAGTTCTATAGGAGAATGGAACTCTTAAAAAAGTTAGAAAGAGATAATATATTTATAGGCTCATTAGCAGAGTGGTCTAAGGAACTACATTAAGGGGGTAGTGGGGGGAATAGGGTAAAATTTACATGGAAGTGAGAATGATCATAGGTTCATAAGGCTAGAAGGATTATAGGTTCATAAAGGAAGAAAATCATAGGTTCATAAGGCGAGAAGGATTATAGGTTCATAAGGTGAGAAGGATTATAGGTTCATAAGGCGAGAAGGATTATAGGTTCATAAGGCGAGAAGGATTATAGGTTCATAGAGGGAGAAATAGAGGTGTTTATGATTTTTTTAAAAACAGGGGGGTAAATGACATTAGATAGGGATTTCCCATGTTAAACGGAGGTGTCCCAGAAGCAACATTTATCACCTACTAGTGTTAAATTGAAACTTGGTCTTGGTTATTCCCCAAAAAACTATTAAACTCCAATGATGTTATCAAGACTGAGGAGCTTTTGGCTAATGAATTACATAAACCTATAATCACAAAGTTTAAAAGAAGGAAAGTTTATTCTAAATACACTGACCACATATGGTCCGCTGATTTAATCGAACTAAATAATGATAAGGGATACAGGTATGCTTTAACCGTTATTGATTTGAGGAGTAGATTTGCCTGGGTTGTTCCTTTGAAAAACAAGAGAGGTAATACTTTAATGTTAGCCTTTAAGCTAATATTTGATAGGGATAAAAGAAAACCAAAGAAACTGTGGACCGATGAGGGAACAGAGTTCTATAACAAAATATTTATGAAATTTCTTAAGGGGAAGGGTATTAAATTATACAGCACCTTTAATGATGGAAAAGCAGTTGTTATTGAGCGTTTTAATCGTACTTTGAAAGAGAGACTATATAAAAAATTCACACAACTCGGTTCTCAAAAATGGGTGTATTTAATTCAGGATATTGTCGATAATTACAATAATACAGTTCATTCATCAACAAAATCAAAACCATCGGAAACATTTACAAAATTAGAATATGAAAAGGAGATTAATTTGAGAAAGCCCAAGTTTAAAGTTGGTGATATTGTAAGAATATACAAATGGAAAAGTCATTTTGAGAAAGGTTATACACAAAAATGGACTCGTGAATTATTTAAAATCATTGATGTAATGGATACAGCTCCTTGGACCTACAAATTATATGATTTAAATGGAGAAGAAATCTTGGGTTCATTTTACTCGCAAGAATTACAAAAAACACAAGTAAGCAGGTAATACCCTTGAAAATAATAAATAAATAAAATGTAATGGGGATACGTTTTTAAATCTGTGAACCCCAAACACAGAATCCCACAACTTTTTAGTTGGGGCTTAGCTTTTGTGTGTGTATAATGGGGATACGTTTTTAAATCTGTGAACCCCAAACACAGAATCCCACAACTTTTTAGTTGGGGCTTAACTTTTGTGTGTGTATAATGGGGATACGTTCTTGAGATGTGTGAACCCCAAACACAGAATCCCTCAACTTTTCAGTTGGGGCTTAACTTTTGTGTATGTATGTGTGAGTGAGTCATAATAATATACAAACCCCAACCCAACCCCATCCCTAACCCAACCCCATCCCTAACCCAACCCCATCCCTAACCCAAACCCATCCCTAACCCAACCCCATCCCTAACCCAAACCCATCCTTAACCCAACTCCATCCCTAACCCAACCCATCCCTAACCCAACCCCATCCCTAACCCAACCCCATCCCTAGCCCAACCCCATCCCTAACCCAACCCCAACCCCATCCCTAACCCAACCCCATCCCTAACCCAACCCCATCCCTAACCCAACCCTAACCCAACCCCATCCCTAACCCAACCCATCCCTAACCCTCACATTCAAAATCCCAACCCTAACCCAACCCCATCCCTAACCCAACCCCATCCCTAACCCTCACATTCAAAATCCCACCCAAACCCTAACATAATCCTTTTTTTCTTCTTTTTTAAAATACGTATTTAATTTATTTTTTTTCCTCTTCTGCCAATTCTGTCTTTCAAGGCTTTCAAGTTTGAAGAAGTAGAAATGGGAAGAAAGAATTTTCCAGCATTTTCTTCCTCGAACTTTCTTGATATTGCTTAAATCAAGCATCATTAAACAAAGAACATTGTTCATTGCTTTAGATTCCAAAGAGTCTCCAAGATGGACCCCACAGGTAGAGTCTCCAAAATAAAACCAACTTTCCAAGTTCCCAAGGTATAACCACATTCCTGTTGAGCCTCCAAGATAGGTATCACATTCCGAGTCATCAAAACAAAACCCCCATTCCGAGTCTCCAAAAATATAACCATCTTTCCAAGTCTCCAAGGTAGAACCACAATTTTCAGAAATATTGGGGGTTTCCATGATAAGTCTCACATAGTATAACTGCAGACCATCAGGGAAAACTTCCCTTTCCCAATTTTTTAGGGTTTCTATGATGTGTCTCACATAGTATAGCTGCGGACCATCAGGGAGAACTCTCCTTGCCCAATTTTTTAGGGTTTCGATGATGTGTCTCACATAGTATAACTGCGGACCATCAGGGAGAATTCCCGTTTCCCAATTTTTTAGGGTTTCTATGATGTGTCTCACATAGTATAACTGCGGACCATCAGGGAGAATTCCCGTTTCACAATTTTTTAGGGTTTCTATGATGTGTCTCACATAGTATAACTGCGGACCATCAGGGAGAACTCCCCTTTCCCAATTTTCAGAAATTTGTGGGTCTCCAATGTATGACTTGTATTCTGGCTCATCAAGGTAGAACTTGTTCAGTGGGTTTTGTTTTGATAACTCACAACAAGTATCATCATGGTAAAACTCTTTTTCAGGATTTTGTGGATCTCCAAGGTATAACTCTTTGGCTGGGTCATCAAGGTAGAACTCGTTCTGGGGGTCTTGGTTGTTCAAAATGTCTTCAAACAAAAAAATAACTTCATCCCAAGTTGTGTTAAAAGCAGAATTTTCATTTCGTATCTCAGATACAATTTCCTGTGAAAGAAAATAACAATGTATTAATTTAATACAATATTTTTATTTGTATAAATCAAGCTCTATGAATATTAAAATAAACTTTGTTAACTCTTACACGAGTCTCATCTAAAAAAATTAAAATTAAAATAAATAATTAAATAAATAAATAAATAAATTAATAAATAAACAAACTTACCTCCATTGATAAGCGGTTCGAGTCCAGTTCATCAATCTGAAGGTTGAGTTCTACACAGGTAGTAGGACTCCAAGGAATAGCAAAGTTATCCCATTCCATTTCGGCATAGTAGTCCATTCTCAAGTGAAGCAGAAAGCGTGTTTGAAAAAGCCTGTGTGGTCGGTGCCTTTTATAAGAAGGGCTGGGTGTGTGTCATTTCCTGTGGAAATTCCCTGGGCAAACCTGGGCGTGTCTTAACTGAAAATGATGTGATGGAAATTCCCTGAAAATGATGTAATGTCTTAACTGAAAATGATACAATGGCAGAGTTTATAAAGTGGGTGGGGTTAACAAAAAATGGGCGGTGCTTAGCAAAAAGTGGGTGGTGCTTACCAAAAGTGGGCGGAGCTTACCAAAAAGTGGGCGGATTTTAGTAAAAAAGTGGGCAGGGCTTACCAAAAAGTGTGCGGATCTTACCAAAAAGTGGGCGGCACTGGAGGCGCTCAGACAAGAACATTAAGGGAGGTTTATCATTTTATCTCAGCTCAGTTAAAATATCTTGATAAAGAACCAAACTCAAACATATACTTTGTTGATATATTAGATGGTAAAGAGAGTTGTAGGAGAATTAAATTATTTCCTACGCATAAACAAATATTTGTAGGATCGATGTTTGAGTGGTCTACTCGGGATCATTGATAGTAAGCGTACCATAAGACCAAGGGGGAATCATTGTTTGAGTGGTCTAATGAACAACATTAAGGATAGGTGTCAAAAGGCTAAAAGGTTTGTAAAGAGGTGAGAGGAAAATTAACATGTAAGTGAATGGGTCGATGTTTGAGTGGGTCAAAGATAATCTGCCAGATGACATGTAGAAGAAGGATTATAGGTCTATAAGGGAAAACAAATATTTGTAGTGTTTGAGTGGTCTAATGAACAACATTAAGGATAGGTACTATAGACAAAAGGTTCATAAAGATTAGGGTGGGAGAAATAGAGGTGTTAATGGGGAATGAGGTTAAGAGGAAAATTAACATGTAAGTCAATGGGAAAATGAGAGTGTCCCAGAAGCAACATATATACACTACTAACGAGATATTGATCCAAATTAAATTCCTAAATTTGTGAAAGCGACGACATCCGACAATGTTCATCTGACAAACAGCCGGCTCTGTTTGAAGTTATTTAACGGCGATTCCTGCGACAAACAGCCGACTTTGTTTGAAGTTAATTAATGGCGATTCATTCGATAAACAGCCGAACCTGATTGAAGTTAATTAACGGCGATTCATGCGATAAACAGCCGACCATGTTTGAAGTTAATCAACGGCGATTCATGCTGTAAAAGCCGACCGTTTGAAGTTAATTAATGGCGATTCATGTGGTAAACAGCCGACCCTGTTTGAAGTTAAATAACGGCGATTCATGCGATAAACAGCCGACCATGTTTGAAGTTAATCAATGGCGATTCATGCTGTAAAAGCCGACCGTTTGAAGTTAATTAATGGTGATTCATGCGGTAAACAGCCGACCATGTTTGAAGTTCATTAACGGCGATTCATGCGATAAACAGCCGACCATGTTTGAAGTTAATCAATGGCGATTCATGCGGTAAACAGCCGACTCTATTTGAAGTTAATTAATGGCGATTCATGCGGTAAACAGCCGACGGTTTGAAGTTGGGGGGGTTTGAAGTTCATGCGATAGACAGCCATTAATTAATGGTGATTCATGCGATAGACAGCCGACCCTGTTTGAAGTTAATTAACAGTGATTCATGCGATAGACAGCCAATCCTGTTTGAAGTTAATTAATGGTGATTCATGCGATAGACAGCCAATCCTGTTTGAAGTTAATTAATGGTGATTCATGCGATAGACAGCCAATCCTGTTTGAAGTTAATTAATGGTGATTCATGCAATAGACAGCCAATCCTGTTTGAAGTTAAGTAATGGCGATTCATGCGGTAAACAGCCGACTCTATTTGAAGTTAATTAATGGTGCTTCATGCGATAAACAGCCGAAAATGTTTGAAGTGAATTAACGGCGATTCATGCGATAAACAGCCGACCATGTTTGAAGCTATTTAATGGCGATTCATGTGATAAACAGCCGACTCTGTTTGAAGTTAATTAATGGCGATTCATGCGGTAAACAGCCAATCCTGATTGAAGTTAATTAATGGTGATTCATGCGATAGACAGCCGACTCTGTTTGAAGTTAATTAACAGCGATTCATGTGATAAACAGCCGACTCTGTTTGAAGTTAATTAATGGCGATTCATGCGGTAAACAGCCGACCCTGTTTGAAGTTAATTAATGGTGATTCATGCGATAGACAGCCGACTCTGTTTGAAGTTAATCAATGGCGATTCATGCTGTAAAAGCCGACCGTTTGAAGTTAATTAATGGTGATTCATATGGTAAACAGCCGACTCTGTTTGAAGTTAAGTAACGGCGATTCATGCGCTAAACAGCCGACCATGTTTGAAGTTAATCAATGGCGATTCATGCTGTAAAAGCCGACAGTTCGAAGTAAATTAATGGTGATTCATGCGGTAAACAGCCGAAAATGTTTGAAGTTAATTAACGGCGATTCATGCGATAAACAGCCGACCATGTTTGAAGCTAATTAATGGCGATTCGTGTGATAAATAGCCGACTCTGTTTGAAGTTAATTAATGGCGATTCATGCGGTAAACAGCCAATCCTGATTGAAGTTAATTAATGGTGATTCATACGATAGACAGCCGACTCTGTTTGAAGTTAATTAACGGCCATTCGTGCGATAAACAGCCGACTCTGTTTGAAGTTAATTAATGGCGATTCATGCGGTAAACAGCCGACCCTGTTTGAAGTTAATTAATGGTGATTCATGTGATAGACAGCCGACTCTGTTTGAAGATAATTAATGGCGATTCATGCGATAGACAGCCGAACATGTGTGAAGTTAATTAATGGCAATTCATGCGATAGACAGCCGACTCTGTTTGAAGTTAATTAATGGTGATTCATGTGATAGACAGCCGACTTTGTTTTAAGTTAATTAATGGCGATTCATGCGATAAACAGCCGACTGTTTTAAGTTAATTAACTGTGATTCATGCGATAGACAGCTGACTCTGTTTGAAGTTAATTAATGGTGATTCATGCAATAAACAGCCGACTCTGTTTGACTGTTAATTAACGGCGATTCATGCGATAGACAGCCGACTCTGTTTGAAGTTAATTAATGGTGATTCATGTGATATACAGCCGACTTTGTTTTAAGTTAATTAATGGCGATTCATGCGATAAACAGCCGACTGTTTTAAGTTAATTAACTGTGATTCATGCGATAGACAGCTGACTCTGTTTGAAGTTAAATAATGGAGATTCATGCGGTAAACAGCCGACCCTGTTTGAAGTTAATTAATGGTGATTCATGTGATAGACAGCCGACGCTGTTTGAAGTTAATTAACGGTGATTCATACGATAGACAGCCGACTCTGTTTGAAGTTAATTAATGGTGATTCATGCGATAAACAGCCGACTCTGTTTGAAGTTAATTAACGGCGATTCATGCGAAAAAACAGCCGACTCTGTTTGAAGTTAATTAACGGCGATTCATGCGATAGACAGCCGACTCTGTTTGAAGTTAATTAATGGCGATTCATGCGACAAACAGCCGAATCTGTTTGAAGTTAAATAATGGAGATTCATGCGGTAAACAGCCGACCCTGTTTGAAGTTAATTAATGGTGATTCATGTGATAGACAGCCGACGCTGTTTGAAGTTAATTAACGGTGATTCATGCGATAGACAGCCGACTCTGTTTGAAGTTAATTCATGGCGATTCATGCGGTAAACAGCCGACTCTGTTTGAAGTTAATTAATGGTGATTCATGCGATCGACAGCCGACTCTGTTTGAAGTTAATTAACGGCGATTCATGCGATAAACAACCGACTCTGTTTGAAGTTAATTAACGGCCATTCATGCAATAAACAGCCGACTCTGTTGAAGTTAATTAATAGCGATTCATGCGGTAAACAGCCGACCCTGTTTGAAGTTAATTAATAGTGATTCATGTGATAGACAGCCGACTCTGTTTGAAGTTAATTAACGGCGATTCATGCGATAAACAACCGACTCTGTTTGAAGTTAATTAATGGTGATTCATGCGATCGACAGCCGACTCTGTTTGAAGTTAATTAACGGCGATTCATGCGGTAAACAACCGACTCTGTTTGAAGTTAATTAACGGCCATTCATGCGATAAACAGCCGACTCTGTTGAAGTTAATTAATAGTGATTCATGCGATAGACAGCCGACTCTGTTTGAAGTTAATTAACGGCGATTCATGCGATAAACAGCCGACTCTGTTTGAAGTTAATTAATGGCGATTCATGCGGTAAACAGCCGACTCTGTTTGAAGTTAAATAACGGCGATTCATGCGATAATCAGCCGAACATGTTTGATGGTAATTAATGGCGATTCATGCAATAAACAGCCGACTGTTTGAAGTTAATTAATGGCGATTCATGCGGTAAACAGCCGACCCTGTTTGAAGTTAATTAATAGTGATTCATGTGATAGACAGCCGACTCCGATTGAAGTTAATTAACAGCGATTCATGCGATAAACAACCGACTGTTTTAAGTTAATTAATGGCGATTCATGCGATAGATAGCCGACTGTTTGAAGTTAATTTATTTAATGGTGATTCATGCGGTAAACAGCCGACCCTGTTTGAAGTCAATTAACGGCGATTCATGCGGTAAACAGCCGACTCTATTTGAAATTATTTATGGCGATTCATGCGGTAAACAGCCGACCATGTTTGAAGTTAATTAACGGTGATTCGTGCGATAGACAGCCGACTCTGTTTGAAGTTAATTAATGGCGATTCATGTGATAGACCGCCGACTCTGTTTGAAGTTAATTAATGGTGATTCATGTGATAGACAGCCAACTCTGTTTGAAGTTAATTAACGGCGATTCATGCGATAAACAGCCGAATCTGTTTGAAGTTAATTAATGGTGATTCATGCGATAAACAGCTGACCCTGTTTGAAGTTACTAACAGCGATTCATGCGATAGAGAGCCGACTCTGTTTAAAGTTAATTAACGGCGATTGATGCGATAAACAGCCGACTCTGTTTGAAGTTAATTAATGGTGATTCATGTGATAAACAGCCGATGCTGTTTGAAGTTCATTAACTGCGATTCTCGTGATAGACAGCCGACCCTGCTTGAAGTTAATTAATGGTGATTCATGCGATCGACAGCCGACTCTGTTTGAAGTTAATTAACGGCGATTCATGCGGTAAACAACCGACTCTGTTTGAAGTTAATTAACGGCCATTCATGCGATAAACAGCCGACTCTGTTGAAGTTAATTAATAGTGATTCATGCGATAGACAGCCGACTCTGTTTGAACTTAATTAACGGCGATTCATGCGATAAACAGCCGACTCTGTTTGAAGTTAATTAATGGCGATTCATGCAGTAAACAGCCGACTCTGTTTGAAGTTAAATAACGGCGATTCATGCGATAATCAGCCGAACATGTTTGATGGTAATTAATGGCGATTCATGCAATAAACAGCCGACTGTTTGAAGTTAATTAATGGCGATTCATGCGGTAAACAGCCGACCCTGTTTGAAGTTAATTAATAGTGATTCATGTGATAGACAGCCGACTCCGATTGAAGTTAATTAACAGCGATTCATGCGATAAACAACCGACTGTTTTAAGTTAATTAATGGCGATTCATGCGATAGATAGCCGACTGTTTGAAGTTAATTTATTTAATGGTGATTCATGCGGTAAACAGCCGACCCTGTTTGAAGTCAATTAACGGCGATTCATGCGGTAAACAGCCGACTCTATTTGAAATTATTTATGGCTATTCATGCGGTAAACAGCCGACTCTGTTTGAAGTTAATTAATGGTGATTCATGCAATCGACAGCCGACTCTGTTTGAAGTTAATTGACGGCGATTCATGCGATAAACATCCGACCCTGTTTGAAGTTAATTAATGGCGATTCATGCGGTAAACAGCTGACCCTGTTTGAAGTTAACTAACGGCGATTCATGCGATAGAGAGCCAACTCTGTATAAAGTTAATTAACGGTGATTCATGCGATAGACAGCCTACTCTGTTTGAAGTTAATTAACGGCGATTCATGCGATCGACAGCTGACTCTGTTTTAAGTTAATTAATGGCGATTCATGCGATAAACAGCCGACCATGTTTGAAACTAATTAATGGCGATTCATGTGGTAAACAGCCGACCCTGTTTGAAGTTAATTAATGGCAATTCATGCGATAAACAGCTGACTCTGTTTGAAGTTAATTAACGGCGATTCATGCAATAGACAGCCGACCCTGTTTGAAGTTAATTAACGGCGATTCATGCGATCGACAGCCGACTCTGTTTGAAGTTAATTAATGGCGATTCATGCGGTAAACAGCCGACTCTGTTTGAAGTTAATTAATGGCGATTCATGCGGTAAACAGCTGACCCTGTTTGAAGTTAACTAACGGCGATTCATGCGTTAAACAGCCGACCCTGTTTCAAGTTAATTAACGGCGATTCATGCGATAGACAGCCGACTCTGTTTGAAGTTAATTAATGGCGATTCATGCGGTAAACAGCCGACTCTGTTTGAAGTTAATTAATGGTGATTCATGCGATCGACAGCCGACTCTGTTTGAAGTTAATTAACGGCGATTCATGCGGTAAACAACCGACTCTGTTTGAAGTTAATTAACGGCCATTCATGCGATAAACAGCCGACTCTGTTGAAGTTAATTAATAGTGATTCATGCAATAGACAGCCGACTCTGTTTGAAGTTAATTAACGGCGATTCATGCGATAAACAGCCGACTCTGTTTGAAGTTAATTAATGGCGATTCATGCGGTAAACAGCCGACTCTGTTTGAAGTTAAATAACGGCGATTCATGCGATAATCAGCCAAACATGTTTGATGGTAATTAATGGCGATTCATGCGATAGATAGCCGACTGTTTGAAGTTAATTTATTTAATGGTGATTCATGCGGTAAACAGCCGACTCTATTTGAAGTTAATTAATGGCGATTCATGCCGTAAACAGCCGACCATGTTTGAAGTTAATTAACGGTGATTCGTGCGGTAAACAGCCGACTCTATTTGAAGTTAATTAATGGCGATTCATGCGATAAACAGCCGACTCTGTTTGAAGTTAATTAATGGTGATTCATGCGATAAACAGCTGACCCTGTTTGAAGTTACTAACGGCGATTCATGCGATAGAGAGCCGACTCTGTTTAAAGTTAATTAACGGCGATTCATGCGATAAACAGCCGACTCTGTTTGAAGTTAATTAATGGTGATTCATGTGATAAACAGCCGACCCTGTTTGAAGTTCACTAACTGCGATTCTCGCGATAGACAGCCGACCCTGTTTGAAGTTAATTAATGGTGATTCATGTGATAAACAGCCGACCCTGTTTGAAGTTAATTAATGCCAATTCATGCGATAAACAGCTGACTCTGTTTGAAGTTAATTAACGGCGATTCATGCAATAGACAGCCGACCCTGTTTGAAATTAATTAACGGCGATTCATGCGATCGACAGCCGACTCTGTTTTAAGTTAATTAATGGCGATTCATGCGATAAACAGCCGACCCTGTTTGAAGTTAATTAATGGCGATTCATGCGGTAAACAGCTGACCCTGTTTGAAGTTAACTAACGGCGATTCATGCGATAGAGAGCCGACTCTGTATAAAGTTAATTAACGGTGATTCATGCGATAAACAGCCGACTCTGTTTGAAGTTAATTAATGGTGATTCATGCGATACACAGCCGACCCTGTTTGAAGTTAATTAACGGCGATTCATGCGATAGACACACGACTCTGTTTGAAGTTAACTAATGGTGATTCATGCGATCAACAGCCGACTCTGTTTTAAGTTAATTAATGGCGATTCATGCGATAAACAGCCGAACATGTTTGAAGCTAATTAATGGCGATTCATGCGTTAAACAGCCGACCCTGTTTCAAGTTAATTAACGGCGATTCATGCGGTAAACAACCGACTCTGTTTGAAGTTAATTAACGGCCATTCATGCGATAAACAGCCGACTCTGTTGAAGTTAATTAATAGTGATTCATGCGATAGACAGCCGACTCTGTTTGAAGTTAATTAACGGCGATTCATGCGATAAACAGCCGACTCTGTTTGAAGTTAATTAATGGCGATTCATGCGGTAAACAGCCGACTCTGTTTGAAGTTAAATAACGGCGATTCATGCGATAATCAGCCGAACATGTTTGATGGTAATTAATGGCGATTCATGCAATAAACAGCCGACTGTTTGAAGTTAATTAATGGCGATTCATGCGGTAAACAGCCGACTCTGTTTGAAGTTAAATAACGGCGATTCATGCGATAATCAGCCGAACATGTTTGATGGTAATTAATGGCGATTCATGCAATAAACAGCCGACTGTTTGAAGTTAATTAATGGCGATTCATGCGGTAAACAGCCGACCCTGTTTGAAGTTAATTAATAGTGATTCATGTGATAGACAGCCGACTCCGATTGAAGTTAATTAACAGCGATTCATGCGATAAACAACCGACTGTTTTAAGTTAATTAATGGCGATTCATGCGATAGATAGCCGACTGTTTGAAGTTAATTTATTTAATGGTGATTCATGCGGTAAACAGCCGACCCTGTTTGAAGTCAATTAACGGCGATTCATGCGGTAAACAGCCGACTCTATTTGAAATTATTTATGGCGATTCATGCGGTAAACAGCCGACCATGTTTGAAGTTAATTAACGGTGATTCGTGCGATAGACAGCCGACTCTGTTTGAAGTTAATTAATGGCGATTCATGTGATAGACCGCCGACTCTGTTTGAAGTTAATTAATGGTGATTCATGTGATAGACAGCCAACTCTGTTTGAAGTTAATTAACGGCGATTCATGCGATAAACAGCCGAATCTGTTTGAAGTTAATTAATGGTGATTCATGCGATAAACAGCTGACCCTGTTTGAAGTTACTAACGGCGATTCATGCGATAGAGAGCCGACTCTGTTTAAAGTTTATTAACGGCGATTGATGCGATAAACAGCCGACTCTGTTTGAAGTTAATTAATGGTGATTCATGTGATAAACAGCCGATGCTGTTTGAAGTTCATTAACTGCGATTCTCGTGATAGACAGCCGACCCTGCTTGAAGTTAATTAATGGTGATTCATGCGATCGACAGCCGACTCTGTTTGAAGTTAATTAACGGCGATTCATGCGGTAAACAACCGACTCTGTTTGAAGTTAATTAACGGCCATTCATGCGATAAACAGCCGACTCTGTTGAAGTTAATTAATAGTGATTCATGCGATAGACAGCCGACTCTGTTTGAACTTAATTAACGGCGATTCATGCGATAAACAGCCGACTCTGTTTGAAGTTAATTAATGGCGATTCATGCGGTAAACAGCCGACTCTGTTTGAAGTTAAATAACGGCGATTCATGCGATAATCAGCCGAACATGTTTGATGGTAATTAATGGCGATTCATGCAATAAACAGCCGACTGTTTGAAGTTAATTAATGGCGATTCATGCGGTAAACAGCCGACCCTGTTTGAAGTTAATTAATAGTGATTCATGTGATAGACAGCCGACTCCGATTGAAGTTAATTAACAGCGATTCATGCGATAAACAACCGACTGTTTTAAGTTAATTAATGGCGATTCATGCGATAGATAGCCGACTGTTTGAAGTTAATTTATTTAATGGTGATTCATGCGGTAAACAGCCGACCCTGTTTGAAGTCAATTAACGGCGATTCATGCGGTAAACAGCCGACTCTATTTGAAATTATTTATGGCGATTCATGCGGTAAACAGCCGACTCTGTTTGAAGTTAATTAATGGTGATTCATGCAATCGACAGCCGACTCTGTTTGAAGTTAATTGACGGCGATTCATGCGATAAACATCCGACCCTGTTTGAAGTTAATTAATGGCGATTCATGCGGTAAACAGCTGACCCTGTTTCAAGTTAATTAATGGCGATTCATGCGGTAAACAGCTGACCCTGTTTGAAGTTAACTAACGGCGATTCATGCGATAGAGAGCCGACTCTGTATAAAGTTAATTAACGGTGATTCATGCGATAAACAGCCGACTCTGTTTGAAGTTAATTAATGGTGATTCATGCGATACACAGCCGACCCTGTTTGAAGTTAATTAACGGCGATTCATGCGATAGACACACGACTCTGTTTGAAGTTAACTAATGGTGATTCATGCGATCAACAGCCGACTCTGTTTTAAGTTAATTAATGGCGATTCATGCGATAAACAGCCGAACATGTTTGAAGCTAATTAATGGCGATTCATGCGTTAAACAGCCGACCCTGTTTCAAGTTAATTAACGGCGATTCATGCGGTAAACAACCGACTCTGTTTGAAGTTAATTAACGGCCATTCATGCGATAAACAGCCGACTCTGTTGAAGTTAATTAATAGTGATTCATGCGATAGACAGCCGACTCTGTTTGAAGTTAATTAACGGCGATTCATGCGATAAACAGCCGACTCTGTTTGAAGTTAATTAATGGCGATTCATGCGGTAAACAGCCGACTCTGTTTGAAGTTAAATAACGGCGATTCATGCGATAATCAGCCGAACATGTTTGATGGTAATTAATGCCGATTCATGCAATAAACAGCCGACTGTTTGAAGTTAATTAATGGCGATTCATGCGGTAAACAGCCGACTCTGTTTGAAGTTAAATAACGGCGATTCATGCGATAATCAGCCGAACATGTTTGATGGTAATTAATGGCGATTCATGCAATAAACAGCCGACTGTTTGAAGTTAATTAATGGCGATTCATGCGGTAAACAGCCGACCCTGTTTGAAGTTAATTAATAGTGATTCATGTGATAGACAGCCGACTCCGATTGAAGTTAATTAACAGCGATTCATGCGATAAACAACCGACTGTTTTAAGTTAATTAATGGCGATTCATGCGATAGATAGCCGACTGTTTGAAGTTAATTTATTTAATGGTGATTCATGCGGTAAACAGCCGACCCTGTTTGAAGTCAATTAACGGCGATTCATGCGGTAAACAGCCGACTCTATTTGAAATTATTTATGGCGATTCATGCGGTAAACAGCCGACCATGTTTGAAGTTAATTAACGGTGATTCGTGCGATAGACAGCCGACTCTGTTTGAAGTTAATTAATGGCGATTCATGTGATAGACCGCCGACTCTGTTTGAAGTTAATTAATGGTGATTCATGTGATAGACAGCCAACTCTGTTTGAAGTTAATTAACGGCGATTCATGCGATAAACAGCCGAATCTGTTTGAAGTTAATTAATGGTGATTCATGCGATAAACAGCTGACCCTGTTTGAAGTTACTAACGGCGATTCATGCGATAGAGAGCCGACTCTGTTTAAAGTTAATTAACGGCGATTGATGCGATAAACAGCCGACTCTGTTTGAAGTTAATTAATGGTGATTCATGTGATAAACAGCCGATGCTGTTTGAAGTTCATTAACTGCGATTCTCGTGATAGACAGCCGACCCTGCTTTAAGTTAATTAATGGTGATTCATGCGATCGACAGCCGACTCTGTTTGAAGTTAATTAACGGCGATTCATGCGGTAAACAACCGACTCTGTTTGAAGTTAATTAACGGCCATTCATGCGATAAACAGCCGACTCTGTTGAAGTTAATTAATAGTGATTCATGCGATAGACAGCCGACTCTGTTTGAACTTAATTAACGGCGATTCATGCGATAAACAGCCGACTCTGTTTGAAGTTAATTAATGGCGATTCATGCGGTAAACAGCCGACTCTGTTTGAAGTTAAATAACGGCGATTCATGCGATAATCAGCCGAACATGTTTGATGGTAATTAATGGCGATTCATGCAATAAACAGCCGACTGTTTGAAGTTAATTAATGGCGATTCATGCGGTAAACAGCCGACCCTGTTTGAAGTTGATTAATAGTGATTCATGTGATAGACAGCCGACTCCGATTGAAGTTAATTAACAGCGATTCATGCGATAAACAACCGACTGTTTTAAGTTAATTAATGGCGATTGATGCGATAGATAGCCGACTGTTTGAAGTTAATTTATTTAATGGTGATTCATGCGGTAAACAGCCGACCCTGTTTGAAGTCAATTAACGGCGATTCATGCGGTAAACAGCCGACTCTATTTGAAATTATTTATGGCGATTCATGCGGTAAACAGCCGACTCTGTTTGAAGTTAATTAATGGTGATTCATGCAATCGACAGCCGACTCTGTTTGAAGTTAATTGACGGCGATTCATGCGATAAACATCCGACCCTGTTTGAAGTTAATTAATGGCGATTCATGCGGTAAACAGCTGACCCTGTTTGAAGTTAACTAACGGCGATTCATGCGATAGAGAGCCAACTCTGTATAAAGTTAATTAACGGTGATTCATGCGATAGACAGCCTACTCTGTTTGAAGTTAATTAACGGCGATTCATGCGATCGACAGCTGACTCTGTTTTAAGTTAATTAATGGCGATTCATGCGGTAAACAGCCGACTCTGTTTGAAGTTAATTAATGGCGATTCATGCGGTAAACAGCTGACCCTGTTTGAAGTTAACTAACGGCGATTCATGCGTTAAACAGCCGACCCTGTTTCAAGTTAATTAACGGCGATTCATGCGATCGACAGCTGACTCTGTTTTAAGTTAATTAATGGCGATTCATGCGATAAACAGCCGACCATGTTTGAAACTAATTAATGGCGATTCATGTGGTAAACAGCCGACCCTGTTTGAAGTTAATTAATGGCAATTCATGCGATAAACAGCTGACTCTGTTTGAAGTTAATTAACGGCGATTCATGCAATAGACAGCCGACCCTGTTTGAAGTTAATTAACGGCGATTCATGCGATCGACAGCCGACTCTGTTTGAAGTTAATTAATGGCGATTCATGCGGTAAACAGCCGACTCTGTTTGAAGTTAATTAATGGCGATTCATGCGGTAAACAGCTGACCCTGTTTGAAGTTAACTAACGGCGATTCATGCGTTAAACAGCCGACCCTGTTTCAAGTTAATTAACGGCGATTCATGCGATAGACAGCCGACTCTGTTTGAAGTTAATTAATGGCGATTCATGCGGTAAACAGCCGACTCTGTTTGAAGTTAATTAATGGTGATTCATGCGATCGACAGCCGACTCTGTTTGAAGTTAATTAACGGCGATTCATGCGGTAAACAACCGACTCTGTTTGAAGTTAATTAACGGCCATTCATGCGATAAACAGCCGACTCTGTTGAAGTTAATTAATAGTGATTCATGCAATAGACAGCCGACTCTGTTTGAAGTTAATTAACGGCGATTCATGCGATAAACAGCCGACTCTGTTTGAAGTTAATTAATGGCGATTCATGCGGTAAACAGCCGACTCTGTTTGAAGTTAAATAACGGCGATTCATGCGATAATCAGCCAAACATGTTTGATGGTAATTAATGGCGATTCATGCGATAGATAGCCGACTGTTTGAAGTTAATTTATTTAATGGTGATTCATGCGGTAAACAGCCGACTCTATTTGAAGTTAATTAATGGCGATTCATGCCGTAAACAGCCGACCATGTTTGAAGTTAATTAACGGTGATTCGTGCGGTAAACAGCCGACTCTATTTGAAGTTAATTAATGGCGATTCATGCGATAAACAGCCGACTCTGTTTGAAGTTAATTAATGGTGATTCATGCGATAAACAGCTGACCCTGTTTGAAGTTACTAACGGCGATTCATGCGATAGAGAGCCGACTCTGTTTAAAGTTAATTAACGGCGATTCATGCGATAAACAGCCGACTCTGTTTGAAGTTAATTAATGGTGATTCATGTGATAAACAGCCGACCCTGTTTGAAGTTCACTAACTGCGATTCTCGCGATAGACAGCCGACCCTGTTTGAAGTTAATTAATGGTGATTCATGTGATAAACAGCCGACCCGGTTTGAAGTTAATTAATGCCAATTCATGCGATAAACAGCTGACTCTGTTTGAAGTTAATTAACGGCGATTCATGCAATAGACAGCCGACCCTGTTTGAAATTAATTAACGGCGATTCATGCGATCGACAGCCGACTCTGTTTTAAGTTAATTAATGGCGATTCATGCGATAAACAGCCGACCCTGTTTGAAGTTAATTAATGGCGATTCATGCGGTAAACAGCTGACCCTGTTTGAAGTTAACTAACGGCGATTCATGCGATAGAGAGCCGACTCTGTATAAAGTTAATTAACGGTGATTCATGCGATAAACAGCCGACTCTGTTTGAAGTTAATTAATGGTGATTCATGCGATACACAGCCGACCCTGTTTGAAGTTAATTAACGGCGATTCATGCGATAGACACACGACTCTGTTTGAAGTTAACTAATGGTGATTCATGCGATCAACAGCCGACTCTGTTTTAAGTTAATTAATGGCGATTCATGCGATAAACAGCCGAACATGTTTGAAGCTAATTAATGGCGATTCATGCGTTAAACAGCCGACCCTGTTTCAAGTTAATTAACGGCGATTCATGCGGTAAACAACCGACTCTGTTTGAAGTTAATTAACGGCCATTCATGCGATAAACAGCCGACTCTGTTGAAGTTAATTAATAGTGATTCATGCGATAGACAGCCGACTCTGTTTGAAGTTAATTAACGGCGATTCATGCGATAAACAGCCGACTCTGTTTGAAGTTAATTAATGGCGATTCATGCGGTAAACAGCCGACTCTGTTTGAAGTTAAATAACGGCGATTCATGCGATAATCAGCCGAACATGTTTGATGGTAATTAATGGCGATTCATGCAATAAACAGCCGACTGTTTGAAGTTAATTAATGGCGATTCATGCGGTAAACAGCCGACTCTGTTTGAAGTTAAATAACGGCGATTCATGCGATAATCAGCCGAACATGTTTGATGGTAATTAATGGCGATTCATGCAATAAACAGCCGACTGTTTGAAGTTAATTAATGGCGATTCATGCGGTAAACAGCCGACCCTGTTTGAAGTTAATTAATAGTGATTCATGTGATAGACAGCCGACTCCGATTGAAGTTAATTAACAGCGATTCATGCGATAAACAACCGACTGTTTTAAGTTAATTAATGGCGATTCATGCGATAGATAGCCGACTGTTTGAAGTTAATTTATTTAATGGTGATTCATGCGGTAAACAGCCGACCCTGTTTGAAGTCAATTAACGGCGATTCATGCGGTAAACAGCCGACTCTATTTGAAATTATTTATGGCGATTCATGCGGTAAACAGCCGACCATGTTTGAAGTTAATTAACGGTGATTCGTGCGATAGACAGCCGACTCTGTTTGAAGTTAATTAATGGCGATTCATGTGATAGACCGCCGACTCTGTTTGAAGTTAATTAATGGTGATTCATGTGATAGACAGCCAACTCTGTTTGAAGTTAATTAACGGCGATTCATGCGATAAACAGCCGAATCTGTTTGAAGTTAATTAATGGTGATTCATGCGATAAACAGCTGACCCTGTTTGAAGTTACTAACGGCGATTCATGCGATAGAGAGCCGACTCTGTTTAAAGTTTATTAACGGCGATTGATGCGATAAACAGCCGACTCTGTTTGAAGTTAATTAATGGTGATTCATGTGATAAACAGCCGATGCTGTTTGAAGTTCATTAACTGCGATTCTCGTGATAGACAGCCGACCCTGCTTGAAGTTAATTAATGGTGATTCATGCGATCGACAGCCGACTCTGTTTGAAGTTAATTAACGGCGATTCATGCGGTAAACAACCGACTCTGTTTGAAGTTAATTAACGGCCATTCATGCGATAAACAGCCGACTCTGTTGAAGTTAATTAATAGTGATTCATGCGATAGACAGCCGACTCTGTTTGAACTTAATTAACGGCGATTCATGCGATAAACAGCCGACTCTGTTTGAAGTTAATTAATGGCGATTCATGCGGTAAACAGCCGACTCTGTTTGAAGTTAAATAACGGCGATTCATGCGATAATCAGCCGAACATGTTTGATGGTAATTAATGCCGATTCATGCAATAAACAGCCGACTGTTTGAAGTTAATTAATGGCGATTCATGCGGTAAACAGCCGACTCTGTTTGAAGTTAAATAACGGCGATTCATGCGATAATCAGCCGAACATGTTTGATGGTAATTAATGCCGATTCATGCAATAAACAGCCGACTGTTTGAAGTTAATTAATGGCGATTCATGCGGTAAACAGCCGACCCTGTTTGAAGTTAATTAATAGTGATTCATGTGATAGACAGCCGACTCCGATTGAAGTTAATTAACAGCGATTCATGCGATAAACAACCGACTGTTTTAAGTTAATTAATGGCGATTCATGCGATAGATAGCCGACTGTTTGAAGTTAATTTATTTAATGGTGATTCATGCGGTAAACAGCCGACCCTGTTTGAAGTCAATTAACGGCGATTCATGCGGTAAACAGCCGACTCTATTTGAAATTATTTATGGCGATTCATGCGGTAAACAGCCGACTCTGTTTGAAGTTAATTAATGGTGATTCATGCAATCGACAGCCGACTCTGTTTGAAGTTAATTGACGGCGATTCATGCGATAAACATCCGACCCTGTTTGAAGTTAATTAATGGCGATTCATGCGGTAAACAGCTGACCCTGTTTCAAGTTAATTAATGGCGATTCATGCGGTAAACAGCTGACCCTGTTTGAAGTTAACTAACGGCGATTCATGCGATAGAGAGCCGACTCTGTATAAAGTTAATTAACGGTGATTCATGCGATAAACAGCCGACTCTGTTTGAAGTTAATTAATGGTGATTCATGCGATACACAGCCGACCCTGTTTGAAGTTAATTAACGGCGATTCATGCGATAGACACACGACTCTGTTTGAAGTTAACTAATGGTGATTCATGCGATCAACAGCCGACTCTGTTTTAAGTTAATTAATGGCGATTCATGCGATAAACAGCCGAACATGTTTGAAGCTAATTAATGGCGATTCATGCGTTAAACAGCCGACCCTGTTTCAAGTTAATTAACGGCGATTCATGCGGTAAACAACCGACTCTGTTTGAAGTTAATTAACGGCCATTCATGCGATAAACAGCCGACTCTGTTGAAGTTAATTAATAGTGATTCATGCGATAGACAGCCGACTCTGTTTGAAGTTAATTAACGGCGATTCATGCGATAAACAGCCGACTCTGTTTGAAGTTAATTAATGGCGATTCATGCGGTAAACAGCCGACTCTGTTTGAAGTTAAATAACGGCGATTCATGCGATAATCAGCCGAACATGTTTGATGGTAATTAATGCCGATTCATGCAATAAACAGCCGACTGTTTGAAGTTAATTAATGGCGATTCATGCGGTAAACAGCCGACTCTGTTTGAAGTTAAATAACGGCGATTCATGCGATAATCAGCCGAACATGTTTGATGGTAATTAATGGCGATTCATGCAATAAACAGCCGACTGTTTGAAGTTAATTAATGGCGATTCATGCGGTAAACAGCCGACCCTGTTTGAAGTTAATTAATAGTGATTCATGTGATAGACAGCCGACTCCGATTGAAGTTAATTAACAGCGATTCATGCGATAAACAACCGACTGTTTTAAGTTAATTAATGGCGATTCATGCGATAGATAGCCGACTGTTTGAAGTTAATTTATTTAATGGTGATTCATGCGGTAAACAGCCGACCCTGTTTGAAGTCAATTAACGGCGATTCATGCGGTAAACAGCCGACTCTATTTGAAATTATTTATGGCGATTCATGCGGTAAACAGCCGACCATGTTTGAAGTTAATTAACGGTGATTCGTGCGATAGACAGCCGACTCTGTTTGAAGTTAATTAATGGCGATTCATGTGATAGACCGCCGACTCTGTTTGAAGTTAATTAATGGTGATTCATGTGATAGACAGCCAACTCTGTTTGAAGTTAATTAACGGCGATTCATGCGATAAACAGCCGAATCTGTTTGAAGTTAATTAATGGTGATTCATGCGATAAACAGCTGACCCTGTTTGAAGTTACTAACGGCGATTCATGCGATAGAGAGCCGACTCTGTTTAAAGTTAATTAACGGCGATTGATGCGATAAACAGCCGACTCTGTTTGAAGTTAATTAATGGTGATTCATGTGATAAACAGCCGATGCTGTTTGAAGTTCATTAACTGCGATTCTCGTGATAGACAGCCGACCCTGCTTGAAGTTAATTAATGGTGATTCATGCGATCGACAGCCGACTCTGTTTGAAGTTAATTAACGGCGATTCATGCGGTAAACAACCGACTCTGTTTGAAGTTAATTAACGGCCATTCATGCGATAAACAGCCGACTCTGTTGAAGTTAATTAATAGTGATTCATGCGATAGACAGCCGACTCTGTTTGAACTTAATTAACGGCGATTCATGCGATAAACAGCCGACTCTGTTTGAAGTTAATTAATGGCGATTCATGCGGTAAACAGCCGACTCTGTTTGAAGTTAAATAACGGCGATTCATGCGATAATCAGCCGAACATGTTTGATGGTAATTAATGGCGATTCATGCAATAAACAGCCGACTGTTTGAAGTTAATTAATGGCGATTCATGCGGTAAACAGCCGACCCTGTTTGAAGTTGATTAATAGTGATTCATGTGATAGACAGCCGACTCCGATTGAAGTTAATTAACAGCGATTCATGCGATAAACAACCGACTGTTTTAAGTTAATTAATGGCGATTGATGCGATAGATAGCCGACTGTTTGAAGTTAATTTATTTAATGGTGATTCATGCGGTAAACAGCCGACCCTGTTTGAAGTCAATTAACGGCGATTCATGCGGTAAACAGCCGACTCTATTTGAAATTATTTATGGCGATTCATGCGGTAAACAGCCGACTCTGTTTGAAGTTAATTAATGGTGATTCATGCAATCGACAGCCGACTCTGTTTGAAGTTAATTGACGGCGATTCATGCGATAAACATCCGACCCTGTTTGAAGTTAATTAATGGCGATTCATGCGGTAAACAGCTGACCCTGTTTGAAGTTAACTAACGGCGATTCATGCGATAGAGAGCCAACTCTGTATAAAGTTAATTAACGGTGATTCATGCGATAGACAGCCTACTCTGTTTGAAGTTAATTAACGGCGATTCATGCGATCGACAGCTGACTCTGTTTTAAGTTAATTAATGGCGATTCATGCGATAAACAGCCGACCATGTTTGAAACTAATTAATGGCGATTCATGTGGTAAACAGCCGACCCTGTTTGAAGTTAATTAATGGCAATTCATGCGATAAACAGCTGACTCTGTTTGAAGTTAATTAACGGCGATTCATGCAATAGACAGCCGACCCTGTTTGAAGTTAATTAACGGCGATTCATGCGATCGACAGCCGACTCTGTTTGAAGTTAATTAATGGCGATTCATGCGGTAAACAGCCGACTCTGTTTGAAGTTAATTAATGGCGATTCATGCGGTAAACAGCTGACCCTGTTTGAAGTTAACTAACGGCGATTCATGCGTTAAACAGCCGACCCTGTTTCAAGTTAATTAACGGCGATTCATGTGATAGACAGCCGACTCTGTTTGAAGTTAATTAATGGCGATTCATGCGGTAAACAGCCGACTCTGTTTGAAGTTAATTAATGGTGATTCATGCGGTAAACAGCTGACCCTGTTTGAAGTTAACTAACGGCGATTCATGCGTTAAACAGCCGACCCTGTTTCAAGTTAATTAACGGCGATTCATGCGATAGACAGCCGACTCTGTTTGAAGTTAATTAATGGCGATTCATGCGGTAAACAGCCGACTCTGTTTGAAGTTAATTAATGGTGATTCATGCGGTAAACAACCGACTCTGTTTGAAGTTAATTAACGGCCATTCATGCGGTAAACAGCCGACTCTGTTTGAAGTTAATTAATGGCGATTCATGCGGTAAACAGCCGACTCTGTTTGAAGTTAATTAACGGCGATTCATGCGGTAAACAACCGACTCTGTTTGAAGTTAATTAACGGCCATTCATGCGATAAACAGCCGACTCTGTTGAAGTTAATTAATAGTGATTCATGCAATAGACAGCCGACTCTGTTTGAAGTTAATTAACGGCGATTCATGCGATAAACAGCCGACTCTGTTTGAAGTTAATTAATGGCGATTCATGCGGTAAACAGCCGACTCTGTTTGAAGTTAAATAACGGCGATTCATGCGATAATCAGCCAAACATGTTTGATGGTAATTAATGGCGATTCATGCGATAGATAGCCGACTGTTTGAAGTTAATTTATTTAATGGTGATTCATGCGGTAAACAGCCGACTCTATTTGAAGTTAATTAATGGCGATTCATGCGATCAACAGCCGACTCTGTTTTAAGTTAATTAATGGCGATTCATGCGATAAACAGCCGACCATGTTTGAAGCTAATTAATGGCGATTCATGCGTTAAACAGCCGACCCTGTTTCAAGTTAATTAACGGCGATTCATGCGGTAAACAACCGACTCTGTTTGAAGTTAATTAACGGCCATTCATGCGATAAACAGCCGACTCTGTTGAAGTTAATTAATAGTGATTCATGCGATAGACAGCCGACTCTGTTTGAAGTTAATTAACGGCGATTCATGCGATAAACAGCCGACTCTGTTTGAAGTTAATTAATGGCGATTCATGCGGTAAACAGCCGACTCTGTTTGAAGTTAAATAACGGCGATTCATGCGATAATCAGCCGAACATGTTTGATGGTAATTAATGGCGATTCATGCAATAAACAGCCGACTGTTTGAAGTTAATTAATGGCGATTCATGCGGTAAACAGCCGACTCTGTTTGAAGTTAAATAACGGCGATTCATGCGATAATCAGCCGAACATGTTTGATGGTAATTAATGGCGATTCACGCAATAAACAGCCGACTGTTTGAAGTTAATTAATGGCGATTCATGCGGTAAACAGCCGACCCTGTTTGAAGTTAATTAATGGTGATTCATGTGATAGACAGCCGACTCCGATTGAAGTTAATTAACAGCGATTCATGCGATAAACAACCGACTGTTTTAAGTTAATTAATGGCGATTCATGCGATAGATAGCCGACTGTTTGAAGTTAATTTATTTAATGGTGATTCATGCGGTAAACAGCCGACCCTGTTTGAAGTCAATTAACGGCGATTCATGCGGTAAACAGCCGACTCTATTTGAAATTATTTATGGCGATTCATGCGGTAAACAGCCGACCATGTTTGAAGTTAATTAACGGTGATTCGTGCGATAGACAGCCGACTCTGTTTGAAGTTAATTAATGGCGATTCATGTGATAGACCGCCGACTCTGTTTGAAGTTAATTAATGGTGATTCATGTGATAGACAGCCAACTCTGTTTGAAGTTAATTAACGGCGATTCATGCGATAAACAGCCGAATCTGTTTGAAGTTAATTAATGGTGATTCATGCGATAAACAGCTGACCCTGTTTGAAGTTACTAACGGCGATTCATGCGATAGAGAGCCGACTCTGTTTAAAGTTAATTAACGGCGATTGATGCGATAAACAGCCGACTCTGTTTGAAGTTAATTAATGGTGATTCATGTGATAAACAGCCGATGCTGTTTGAAGTTCATTAACTGCGATTCTCGTGATAGACAGCCGACCCTGCTTGAAGTTAATTAATGGTGATTCATGCGATCGACAGCCGACTCTGTTTGAAGTTAATTAACGGCGATTCATGCGGTAAACAACCGACTCTGTTTGAAGTTAATTAACGGCCATTCATGCGATAAACAGCCGACTCTGTTGAAGTTAATTAATAGTGATTCATGCGATAGACAGCCGACTCTGTTTGAAGTTAATTAACGGCGATTCATGCGATAAACAGCCGACTCTGTTTGAAGTTAATTAATGGCGATTCATGCGGTAAACAGCCGACTCTGTTTGAAGTTAAATAACGGCGATTCATGCGATAATCAGCCGAACATGTTTGATGGTAATTAATGGCGATTCATGCAATAAACAGCCGACTGTTTGAAGTTAATTAATGGCGATTCATGCGGTAAACAGCCGACCCTATTTGAAGTTAATTAATAGTGATTCATGTGATAGACAGCCGACTCCGATTGAAGTTAATTAACAGCGATTCATGCGATAAACAACCGACTGTTTTAAGTTAATTAATGGCGATTCATGCGATAGATAGCCGACTGTTTGAAGTTAATTTATTTAATGGTGATTCATGCGGTAAACAGCCGACCCTGTTTGAAGTCAATTAACGGCGATTCATGCGGTAAACAGCCGACTCTATTTGAAATTATTTATGGCGATTCATGCGGTAAACAGCCGACTCTGTTTGAAGTTAATTAATGGTGATTCATGCAATCGACAGCCGACTCTGTTTGAAGTTAATTGACGGCGATTCATGCGATAAACATCCGACCCAGTTTGAAGTTAATTAATGGCGATTCATGCGGTAAACAGCTGACCCTGTTTGAAGTTAACTAACGGCGATTCATGCGATAGAGAGCCAACTCTGTATAAAGTTAATTAACGGTGATTCATGCGATAGACAGCCTACTCTGTTTGAAGTTAATTAACGGCGATTCATGCGATCGACAGCTGACTCTGTTTTAAGTTAATTAATGGCGATTCATGCGATAAACAGCCGACCATGTTTGAAACTAATTAATGGCGATTCATGTGGTAAACAGCCGACCCTGTTTGAAGTTAATTAATGGCAATTCATGCGATAAACAGCTGACTCTGTTTGAAGTTAATTAACGGCGATTCATGCAATAGACAGCCGACCCTGTTTGAAGTTAATTAACGGCGATTCATGCGATCGACAGCCGACTCTGTTTGAAGTTAATTAATGGCGATTCATGCGGTAAACAGCCGACTCTGTTTGAAGTTAATTAATGGCGATTCATGCGGTAAACAGCTGACCCTGTTTGAAGTTAACTAACGGCGATTCATGCGTTAAACAGCCGACCCTGTTTCAAGTAAATTAACGGCGATTCATGCGATAGACAGCCGACTCTGTTTGAAGTTAATTAATGGCGATTCATGCGGTAAACAGCCGACTCTGTTTGAAGTTAATTAATGGTGATTCATGCGATCGACAGCCGACTCTGTTTGAAGTTAATTAACGGCGATTCATGCGGTAAACAACCGACTCTGTTTGAAGTTAATTAACGGCCATTCATGCGATAAACAGCCGACTCTGTTGAAGTTAATTAATAGTGATTCATGCAATAGACAGCCGACTCTGTTTGAAGTTAATTAACGGCGATTCATGCGATAAACAGCCGACTCTGTTTGAAGTTAATTAATGGCGATTCATGCGGTAAACAGCCGACTCTGTTTGAAGTTAAATAACGGCGATTCATGCGATAATCAGCCAAACATGTTTGATGGTAATTAATGGCGATTCATGCGATAGATAGCCGACTGTTTGAAGTTAATTTATTTAATGGTGATTCATGCGGTAAACAGCCGACTCTATTTGAAGTTAATTAATGGCGATTCATGCCGTAAACAGCCGACCATGTTTGAAGTTAATTAACGGTGATTCGTGCGGTAAACAGCCGACTCTATTTGAAGTTAATTAATGGCGATTCATGCGATAAACAGCCGACTCTGTTTGAAGTTAATTAATGGTGATTCATGCGATAAACAGCTGACCCTGTTTGAAGTTACTAACGGCGATTCATGCGATAGAGAGCCGACTCTGTTTAAAGTTAATTAACGGCGATTCATGCGATAAACAGCCGACTCTGTTTGAAGTTAATTAATGGTGATTCATGTGATAAACAGCCGACCCTGTTTGAAGTTCACTAACTGCGATTCTCGCGATAGACAGCCGACCCTGTTTGAAGTTAATTAATGGTGATTCATGTGATAAACAGCCGACCCTGTTTGAAGTTAATTAATGCCAATTCATGCGATAAACAGCTGACTCTGTTTGAAGTTAATTAACGGCGATTCATGCAATAGACAGCCGACCCTGTTTGAAATTAATTAATGGCGATTCATGCGATCGACAGCCGACTCTGTTTTAAGTTAATTAATGGCGATTCATGCGATAAACAGCCGACCCTGTTTGAAGTTAATTAATGGCGATTCATGCGGTAAACAGCTGACCCTGTTTGAAGTTAACTAACGGCGATTCATGCGATAGAGAGCCGACTCTGTATAAAGTTAATTAACGGTGATTCATGCGATAAACAGCCGACTCTGTTTGAAGTTAATTAATGGTGATTCATGCGATACACAGCCGACCCTGTTTGAAGTTAATTAACGGCGATTCATGCGATAGACACACGACTCTGTTTGAAGTTAACTAATGGTGATTCATGCGATCAACAGCCGACTCTGTTTTAAGTTAATTAATGGCGATTCATGCGATAAACAGCCGACCATGTTTGAAGCTAATTAATGGCGATTCATGCGTTAAACAGCGGACCCTGTTTCAAGTTAATTAACGGCGATTCATGCGGTAAACAACCGACTCTGTTTGAAGTTAATTAACGGCCATTCATGCGATAAACAGCCGACTCTGTTGAAGTTAATTAATAGCGATTCATGCGATAGACAGCCGACTCTGTTTGAAGTTAATTAACGGCGATTCATGCGATAAACAGCCGACTCTGTTTGAAGTTAATTAATGGCGATTCATGCGGTAAACAGCCGACTCTGTTTGAAGTTAAATAACGGCGATTCATGCGATAATCAGCCGAACATGTTTGATGGTAATTAATGGCGATTCATGCAATAAACAGCCGACTGTTTGAAGTTAATTAATGGCGATTCATGCGGTAAACAGCCGACCCTGTTTGAAGTTAATTAATAGTGATTCATGTGATAGACAGCCGACTCCGATTGAAGTTAATTAACAGCGATTCGTGCGATAAACAACCGACTGTTTTAAGTTAATTAATGGCGATTCATGCGATAGATAGCCGACTGTTTGAAGTTAATTTATTTAATGGTGATTCATGCGGTAAACAGCCGACCCTGTTTGAAGTCAATTAACGGCGATTAATGCGGTAAACAGCCGACTCTATTTGAAATTTTTTATGGCGATTCATGCGGTAAACAGCCGACCATGTTTGAAGTTAATTAACGGTGATTCGTGTGATAGACAGCCGACTCTGTTTGAAGTTAATTAATGGCGATTCATGTGATAGACAGCCGACTCTGTTTGAAGTTAATTAATGGTGATTCATGTGATAGACAGCCAACTCTGTTTGAAGTTCATTAACTGCGATTCTCGCGATAGACAGCCGACCCTGTTTGAAGTTAATTAATGGTGATTCATGTGATAAACAGCCGACTCTGTTTGAAGTTAATTAACGGCAATTCATGCGGTAAACAGCCGACCCTGTTTGAAGTTAATTAACGGTGATTCGTGCGATAGACAGCCGACTCTGTTTGAAGTTAATTAATGGTGATTCATTTGATAAACAGCCGACTCTGTTTGAAGTTAATTAATGGTGATTCATGCGATAAACAGCCGACCCTGTTTGAAGTTAATTAACGGCGATTCATGCGATCGACAGCCGACTCTGTCTTAAGTTAATTAATGGCGATTCATGCGATAAACAGCCGACCATGTTTGAAACTAATTAATGGCGATTCATGCGATAAACAGCCGACCCTGTTTGAAGTTAATTAATGCCAATTCATGCGATAAACAGCTGACTCTGTTTGAAGTTAATTAACGGCGATTCATGCAATAGACAGCCGACCCTGTTTGAAGTTAATTAACGGCGATTCATGCGATCGACAGCCGACTCTGTTTTAAGTTAATTAATGGCGATTCATGCGATAAACAGCCGACCGTGTTTGAAGTTAATTAATGGCGATTCATGCGGTAAACAGCTGACCCTGTTTGAAGTTAACTAACGGCGATTCATGCGATAGAGAGCCGACTCTGTATAAAGTTAATTAACGGTGATTCATGCGATAAACAGCCGACTCTGTTTGAAGTTAATTAATGGTGATTCATGCGATACACAGCCGACCCTGTTTGAAGTTAATTAAAGGCGATTCATGCGATAGACACCCGACTCTGTTTGAAGTTAACTAATGGTGATTCATGCGATCGACAGCCGACTCTGTTTTAAGTTAATTAATGGCGATTCATGCGATAAACAGCCGACCATGTTTGAAGCTAATTAATGGCGATTCATGCGTTAAACAGCCGACCCTGTTTCAAGTTAATTAAAGGCGATTCATGCGATAGACAGCCGACTCTGTTTGAAGTTAATTAATGGCGAATCATGCGGTAAACAGCCGACTCTGTTTGAAGTTAATTAATGGTGATTCATGCGATCGACAGCCGACTCTGTTTGAAGTTAATTAACGGCGATTCATGCGGTAAACAACCGACTCTGTTTGAAGTTAATTAACGGCCATTCATGCGATAAACAGCCGACTCTGTTGAAGTTAATTAATAGTGATTCATGCGATAGACAGCCGACTCTGTTTGAAGTTAATTAATGGCGATTCATGCGGTAAACAGCCGACTCTGTTTGAAGTTAAATAACGGCGATTCATGCGATAATCAGCCGAACATGTTTGATGGTAATTAATGGCGATTCATGCAATAAACAGCCGACTGTTTGAAGTTAATTAATGGCGATTCATGCGGTAAACAGCCGACCCTGTTTGAAGTTAATTAATAGTGATTCATGTGATAGACAGCCGACTCCGATTGAAGTTAATTAACAGCGATTCATGCGATAAACTACCGAATGTTTTAAGTTAATAAATGGCGATTCATGCGATAGATAGCCGACTGTTTGAAGTTAATTTATTTAATGGTGATTCATGCGGTAAACAGCCGACCCTGTTTGAAGTCAATTAACAGCGATTCATGCGGTAAACAGCCGACTCTATTTGAAATTATTTATGGCGATTCATGCGGTAAACAGCCGACCATGTTTGAAGTTAATTAACGGTGATTCGTGTGATAGACAGCCGACTCTGTTTGAAGTTAATTAATGGCGATTCATGTGATAGACAGCCGACTCTGTTTGAAGTTAATTAATGGTGATTCATGTGATAGACAGCCAACTCTGTTTGAAGTTAATTAACGGCGATTCATGCGATAAACAGCCGACTCTGTTTGAAGTTAATTAATGGTGATTCATGCGATAAACAGCTGACCCTGTTTGAAGTTACTAACGGCGATTCATGCGATAGAGAGCCGACTCTGTTTAAAGTTAATTAACGGCGATTCATGCGAGAAACAGCCGACTCTGTTTGAAGTTAATTAATGGTGATTCATGTGATAAACAGCCGACCCTGTTTGAAGTTCATTAACTGCGATTCTCGCGATAGACAGCCGACCCTGTTTGAAGTTAATTAATGGTGATTCATGTGATAAACAGCCGACTCTGTTTGAAGTTAATTAATGGCAATTCATGCGGTAAACAGCCGACCCTGTTTGAAGTTAATTAACGGTGATTCGTGCGATAGACAGCCGACTCTGTTTGAAGTTAATTAATGGTGATTCATTTGATAAACAGCCGACTCTGTTTGAAGTTAATTAACGGCGATTCATGCGATAAACAGCCGACTCTGTTTGAAGTTAATTAATGGTGATTCATGCGATAAACAGCCGACCCTGTTTGAAGTTAATTAACGGCGATTCATGCGATAGACACCCGACTCTGTTTGAAGTTAACTAATGGTGATTCATGCGATCGACAGCCGACTCTGTTTTAAGTTAATTAATGGCGATTCATGCGATAAACAGCCGACCATGTTTGAAGCTAATTAATGGCGATTCATGCGGTAAACAGCCGACCCTGTTTGAAGTTAATTAACGGCAATTCATGCGATAAACAGCTGACTCTGTTTGAAGTTAATTAACGGCGATTCATGCAATAGACAGCCGACTCTGTTTGAAGTTAATTAATGGTGATTCATGCAATCGACAGCCGACTCTGTTTGAAGTTAATTGACGGCGATTCATGCGATAAACATCCGACCCTGTTTGAAGTTAATTAATGGCGATTCATGCGGTAAACAGCTGACCCTGTTTGAAGTTAACTAACGGCGATTCATGCGATAGAGAGCCAACTCTGTATAAAGTTAATTAACGGTGATTCATGCGATAGACAGCCTACTCTGTTTGAAGTTAATTAATGGTGATTCATGTGATAAACAGCCGACCCTGTTTGAAGTTCATTAACTGCGATTCTCGCGATAGACAGCCGACCCTGTTTGCAATTAATTAACGGCGATTCATGCGATAAACAGCTGACTCTGTTTGAAGTTAATTAACGGCGATTCATGCGATAGACAGCCGACCCTGTTTGAAGTTAATTAACGGCGATTCATGCGATCGACAGCTGACTCTGTTTTAAGTTAATTAATGGCGATTCATGCGATATACAGCCGACCATGTTTGAAACTAATTAATGGCGATTCATGTGGTAAACAGCCGACCCTGTTTGAAGTTAATTAATGGCAATTCATGCGATAAACAGCTGACTCTGTTTGAAGTTAATTAACGGCGATTCATGCAATAGACAGCCGACCCTGTTTGAAGTTAATTAACGGCGATTCATGCGATCGACAGCCGACTCTGTTTTAAGTTAATTAATGGCGATTCATGCGATAAACAGCCGACCCTGTTTGAAGTTAATTAATGGCGATTCATGCGGTAAACAGCTGACCCTGTTTGAAGTTAACTAACGGCGATTCATGCAATAGAGAGCCGACTCTGTATAAAGTTAATTAACGGTGATTCATGCGATAAACAGCCGACTCTGTTTGAAGTTAATTAATGGTGATTCATGCGATACACAGCCGACCCTGTTTGAAGTTAATTAACGGCGATTCATGCGATAGACACCCGACTCTGTTTGAAGTTAACTAATGGTGATTCATGCGATCGACAGCCGACTCTGTTTTAAGTTAATTAATGGCGATTCATGCGATAAACAGCCGACCATGTTTGAAGCTAATTAATGGCGATTCATGCGTTAAACAGCCGACCCTGTTTCAAGTTAATTAACGGCGATTCATGCGATAGACAGCCGACTCTGTTTGAAGTTAATTAATGGTGATTCATGCGGTAAACAGCCGACTCTGTTTGAAGTTAATTAATGGTGATTCATGCGATCGACAGCCGCCTCTGTTTGAAGTTAATTAACGGCGATTCATGCGGTAAACAACCGACTCTGTTTGAAGTTAATTAACGGCCATTCATGCGATAAACAGCCGACTCTGTTGAAGTTAATTAATAGTGATTCATGCGATAGACAGCCGACTCTGTTTGAAGTTAATTAACGGCGATTCATGCGATAAACAGCCGACTCTGTTTGAAGTTAAATAACGGCGATTCATGCGATAATCAGCCGAACATGTTTGATGGTAATTAATGGCGATTCATGCAATAAACAGCCGACTGTTTGAAGTTAATTAATGACGATTCATGCGGTAAACAGCCGACCCTGTTTGAAGTTAATTAATAGTGATTCATGTGATAGACAGCCGACTCCGATTGAAGTTAATTAACAGCGATTCATGCGATAAACAACCGACTGTTTTAAGTTAATTAATGGCGATTCATGCGATAGATAGCCGACTGTTTGAAGTTAATTTATTTAATGGTGATTCATGCGGTAAACAGCCGACCCTGTTTGAAGTCAATTAACGGCGATTCATGCGGTAAACAGCCGACTCTATTTGAAATTATTTATGGCGATTCATGCAGTAAACAGCCGACCCTGTTTGAAGTTAATTAATGGTGATTCATGCAATCGACAGCCGACTCTGTTTGAAGTTAATTAACGGCGATTCATGCGATAAACATCCGACCCTGTTTGAAGTTAATTAATGGCGATTCATGCGGTAAACAGCCGACTCTGTTTGAAGTTAATTAATGACAATTCATGCGATAAACAACCGACTCTGTTTGAAGTTAATTAATGGCGATTCATGCGGTAAACAGCCGACCCTGTTTGATGTTAATTCGTTCGACTAAAGAGGCAGCAAGCATTGGAAGCTCAGGTGAGATGTTTGTGGGAGGTGCGTATGGGATTAATACACAAAGTGGTGTTTCATTGCACATACCTGTATTGGCACACCTGAGGTGCCCAAGAACATGTGGGGAGTGTCAAAATACACACCTGTCGTATTGAAATATTAAAGGACCAATCCTCAGTAATTGTGGAAGTTTATTTTAAAGGCAGGTGTCATTTTGAGTTCCAGGTGAATATTATATGCAGCGTATACATATCTATAAGAGAGCCGTTAGTCTGTCTGAGTGTGTTGCCATTTTTCTGAGATGGCCAAACGGATCTTCGTCAAACATTCAGAGATTCATCAGTGAGTCCTGGGAAGTGTTTCCTCTGCAAAAGTGTTTTGAAAATTTTGAAAAATATTGGATTTTATAAAAATCTCTCTTTAGTGCTGTTGCCTTTGTAATGACGTGAAAGGTCATATTAAATGATCCCCGACCCATTCCTTAATGTTTTCGGTCCCCACAAAAAAATAGGGAAAAAAAAATTAATTTCTTCAAAATTCCAACAGGATTAGAACATTACAGGTAACATCAGGTACCCCTGTTAGTGTACTCTCTATATATGATTAGCCGTAGCTCAAAATGTGTTTGTATGTTTCATGACATCCATTGGTTGGATACCTGGCCTGACTCCACCTGCAATTGGAATCTTACTCTGAAAAAGTAAATCATAAAAATATCACAAAAATAATGATAAAATAAAAAAACATCATCGCGGAATTAAATGTATGGTCGAAACAAACTGTTATTATCCCAAAGATTAAAAAAAAGATTAAAATGAACAAAATGTCGTTTAAAACCAACACGAACTTGTTCCTTTGTCGGGATTAAGCCCCGAGATGTCCATGTTGAACATGAGAGGGAAAGAGTGAACATTCGTTCCATTCGTGGTTTCTGTAAAAAACAAAACTATATTTATTTAAAATAATAATAAATAAAAATAACACTATTACAATTACGATTTATTATGTTGAAAAATAACATTAAAAGAAACAAAAAACATCCCTACTGCACAAACCAAAAGTATATAATCCCAAATCCCTTTACCCCCACTCTTTGGAATCCACTTTAATTCCCCAGATTAGAAATTCCTCATTTTCACTCTCCTTGTTTTTAGCTGCAACGAGCAGCTCTATGAGAGGACCGCGTTGTTGTTCTTGTTGTTGGGGTGCCTTTTTGAATAGCGCATGCGCATACACTCGGACGTGCGGTGGTATGCGGTAAGAACATCGCGGACTAAAATCGCGATTTTTTTGAAGAAACCAGAATAAATTTGGCAACAAAGACAACATCAATGTTTTCATAGCAATCTCGTTTCACAGAACTTGACACAAATTAGGTGTAATTATTGAATAGCGCATGCGCATACACTCGGACTTCCCCTACCGAACAAGCCCGTTTCAAATTATCCCTCTGCCACCCAGAATTAACATTAAGAAATAACATTAATGAATTAACATTAACATTAACAAAAATAACATTCACGTCCGTACATTATATGTAATCAGTTGATGAAGCATGTTGCGTCGCAAAACAAAGGACAAGACCAGAACTGAAGACAAAAAGACGCTAGTGCATGCGTATAATTTAATGACTGGTCAAATTTGGTAGCGCATATTGCAACGGATATCCTCATGCTTCTACACGTCGCAGCTGGTGACCACACTGTGGTCATTTTTCTCTTGTTATTACACAGAACAAACACCACCCCTCCCCTTCACACTCACCACGTTTGAACCATTTTCACTTTTTTACGAGATCATCGAGTCCTGGATCATTATCATCCAAACTGAAGAAGAGAAAGGGTTAAAATTAAATAATAAAATAAACATGTGAATGAAGGAAATTAATGAATATATTTGATTGATTTATTAAAATGATGTTATTATCAAAATGGGTGAAATGAACAGAACGTTGATTGAGGTTTGTTACCACAGGGGAGAAGAAAAGACAAACTGACGTTTCGGACATTCACCCCTCTATTACCCTGAGGCAAACGTTAACACTCGAAACGTCACATTTTACTTACTTCAGACGGTCGTTAAATTGTCTTCCCATAGTGGCTAAATTGTCTTCCCATAGTGGCTAAATTGTCTTCCCATAGTGGCTAAATTGTCTTCCCATGGTAGTTAAATTGTCTTCCCATGGTAGTTAAATTGTCTTCCCATGGTGGTTAAATTGTCTTCCCATGATGGTTAAATTGTCTTCCCGTGGTGGTTAAATTGTCTTCCCATGGTGGTTAAATTGTCTTCCCATGGTGGTTAAATTGTCTTCCCATGGTGGTTAAATTGTCTTCCCATGATGGTTAAATTGTCTTCCCGTGGTGGTTAAATTGTCTTCCCATGGTGGTTAAATTGTCTTCCCATGATGGTTAAATTGTCTTCCCGTGGTGGTTAAATTGTCTTCCCATGGTAGTTAAATTGTCTTCCCATGGTGGTTAAATTGTCTTCCCATGATGGTTAAATTGTCTTCCCGTGGTGGTTAAATTGTCTTCCCATGGTGGTTAAAATGTCTTCCCATGGTGGCTAAATTGTCTTCCCATGGTGGTTAAATTGTCTTCCCATGGTGGTTAAATTGTTTTTCCATGGGGGTTAAATTGTCTTCCCATGGTGGTTAAATTGTTTTTCCATGGTGGTTAAATTGTTTTTCCATGGGGGTTAAATTGTCTTCCCATGATGGTTAAATTGTTTTTCCACGGTGGTTAAAATGGCTTCCCACGGTGGTTACATGATCTTCCCATTGTGGTTAAAAAAATTCCATGGTGGTTAAATAGTATTCCCACGGTGCTTACATGATCTTCCCATGGTGGTTAAATTGTTTTTCCATGGTGGTTAAATTGTATTCCCATGGTGGTTAAATTGTCTTCCCATGGTGGTGAAATTGTTTTTCCACGGTGGTTAAATTGTCTTCCCATGGTGGTTAAATTGTTTTTCAATGGTGGTTAAATTGTCTTCCCATGGTGGTTAAATTGTCTTCCCACGGTGGTTAAATTGTTTAACTTTGGTGGTTAAATTATTTTCGCAATGGTTAAATTATTTTCTCAGTGTTGAAATTGTTTTACTTTGGTGGTTAAATTATTTTCTCAGTGGTTAAATTGTTTTTCCATGGTGGTTAAACTGTCTTCCCATGGTGGTTAAATTATTTTTCCATGATGGTTAAATTGTCTTCCTATGGTGGTTAAATTGTTTTTCCACGGTGGTTAAATTGTCTTCCCACGGTGGCTAAATTGTCTTCCCATGGTATTAAATTGTTTTTCCATGGTAATTAAATTGTATTCCCATGGTGGTTACATTGTCTTCCCATGGTGGTTACATTGTCTTCCCATGGTGGTTAAATTGTCTTCCCATGGTGGTTAAATTGTCTTCCCACGGTGATGAAATTGCCTTCCCACGATGAATAAATTGTCTTCTCACGGTGTTTACATTATCTTTCTATGGTGGTTAAATTGTTTTTCCATGGTGGTTAAATTGTCTTCCCACCGTGGTTAAATTGTCGTCCCATGGCGGTTAAATTGCTTTTCCATGGTGGTTAAATTATCTACCCATGGTGGTTAAATTGTCTTCCCATGGTGAGAATGGTACAAGGAGAGCTTCAATTGTTACAGCAGAAGATGAGAATGGTACAATGAGAGCTTCAATTGTTACAGCAGAAGATAAGAATGGTACAATGAGAACTTCAATTGTTGCAGCAGAAGATGAGAATGGTACAATGAGAGCTTCAATTTTTGAGAATGGTACAATGAGAGCTTCAATTGTTACAGCAGAAGATGAGAATGGTACAATGAGAACTTCAATTGCTGCAGCAGAAGATGAGAATGGTACAATGAGAGCTTCAATTTTTGAGAATGGTACAATGAGAGCTTCAATTTTTGAGAATGGTACAATGAGAGCTTCAATTGTTACAGCAGAAGATGAGAATGGTACAATGAGAACTTCAATTGTTGAAGCAGAAGTTGAGAATGGCACAATGAGAGCTCTAATTGTTACAGCAGAACATGAGAATGGTACAATGAGAGCTTCAATTGTTGCAGCAGAAGATGAGAATGGTACAATGAGAGCTTCAATTGTTGCAGCAGAAGATGAGAATGGTACAATGAGAGCTTCAATTGTTAGAGCAGAAGCTGAGAATGGTACAGGGAGAGCTTCAATTGTTGCAGCAGAAGATGAGAATGGTACAATTAGAGCTTCAATTGTTGCAGCAAAAGATGAGAATGGTACAACGAGAGCTTCAATTGTTACGGCAGAAGATGAAAATGGCACAATGAGAGCTTCAATTGTTGCAGCAGTAGATGAGAATGGTATAATGAGAGCTTCAATTGTTGCAGCAAAATATGAGGATGGTACAATGAGAGCTTCAATTGTTACAGCAGAAGATGAGAATGGCACAATGAGAGCTTAAATTGCTACAGCAGAAGATGAGAATGGGAAAAGAGAGTTTCAATTGTTACAGCAGAAGATGAGAATGGCACAATGAGAACTTCAATTCTTACAGCAGAACATGAGAATGGTACAATGAGAGTTTCAATTGTTACAGCAGAAGATGACAATGGTACAATGAGAGCTTCAATTGTTACAGCAGAAGTAGAGAATGGTACAATGAGAGCTTCAATTGTTACAGCAGAAGATGAGAATGGTACAATGAGAGCTTCAATTGTTACAGCAGAAGGTGAGGATGGTAAAATGAGATCTTCAATTGTTACAGCAGAACATGAGAATGGTACAATGAGAGCTTCAATTGTTACAGCAGAGGTGAGGACGGTACAATGAGAACTTCTACCGTCTTCTACAATCCGTCTTCTACCGACTCCTCTCCGGCCTTGCTCCCCCAGCTCTCTCTGGGCTCTGTCCCTCAAATATTCCTACAGGTCGTACAAGATCTGCCTGCAACCCTCTTATGGTTAAACTGCCAAAATCAAGACTCTCTGATCACCTTCACTCCTTCATTCCTCTTTTCTCCTGCCTCTGGAACAAACTCCCTCGCTCTCTTCAATCCCACTCCTCCCTCCAGGTGTTTAAAACGGCTGTTCACCACCATCTCTTATCCTCCCCCATCCAAAACCTTGATCTTTTCTACCCCCGTTAATCCACCCAAAATCCACTTTTTGAGGTGCCGACTTCTTTCCTGGAAGTCCTTGGTGTCCTTGCGTTTTATAGCTATCCTGCCCCCCCCCCCCCCCAGGCCCTCTCCCTCCCACACATCTCCCGATGTCCCTGGTCTCAAATGTTGTGTTTGTGTGCTTCCTCCCCTTCTCTCCCCATCTTGTCGACCGCTCCCCTTTTTATATACTTTGTTTGCTTGTTTGTTTGATTTGTTTGTTTGATAAATGTTAGCTCTTTCACGAGCCTCGACTCTGTATACAAAAAAAAAAACCAAAAAAAAAAACTTCAATTGTTGCAGCAAAATATGAAAATGGTACAATGAGAGCTTCAATTGTTACAGCAGCAGTAGAGAATGGTACAATGAGAGCTTCAATTGTTACAGCAGAAGATGAGAATGGTACAATGAAAGCTTCAATTGTTGCAGCAGAAGCTGAGAATGGTACAATGAAAGCTTCAATTGTTGCAGCAGAAGCTGAGAATGGTACAATGAGAGCTTCAATTGTTACAGCAGAAGTAGAGAATGGTACAATGAGAGCTTCAATTGTTGCAGCAGAAGTAGAGAATGGTAAAATGAAAGCTTAAATTGTTGCAACAGAAGATGAGAATGGTACAATGAAAGCTTCAATTGTTGCAGCAGAAGATGAGAATGGTACAATGAAAGCTTCAATTGTTACAGCAGAAGTAGAGAATGGTAAAATGAAAGCTTAAATTGTTACAACAGAAGATGAGAATGGTACAATGAAAGCTTCAATTGTTACAGCAGAAGTAGAGAATGGTACAATGAGAGCTTCAATTGTTACAGCAGAAGTAGAGAATAGTACAATGAAAGCTTCAATTGTTGCAGCAGAAGATGAGAATGGTAAAATGAAAGCTTAAATTGTTACAACAGAAGATGAGAATGGTACAATGAAAGCTTCAATTGTTGCAGCAGAAGATGAGAATGGTACAATGAGAGCTTCAATTGTTGCAGCAGAAGATGAGAATGGGACAATGAGAACTTCGATTGTTACAACAGAAGATGAGAATGGTGCAATGAAAGCTTCAATTGTTGCAGCAGAAGATGAGAATGGTGCAATGAGAGCTTCAATTGTTGCAGCAGAACATGAGATTGGTGCAATGAGAGCTTCAATTGTTACAGCAGAGGTGAGGACGGTCCAATGAGAGCCTCAATTGTTACAGCAGATTGTGAGAATGGTACAATGAGAGCTTCAATTGTTTCAGCAAAAGACGTGGATGGTACAATGAGAGCTTCAATTGTTACAGCAGAAGATGAGAATTGTACAACAAGAACTTCAATTGTTGCAGCAGAAGTTGAGAATGGTACAATGAGAGCTTCAATTGTTACAGCAGAACATGAGAATGGTACAATGAGAGCTTCAATTGTTACAGCAGAGGTGAGGACGGTACAATGAGAACTTCAATTGTTGCAGCAAAAGATGATGATGGTACAATGAGAGCTTCATTTGTTGCAGCAGAAGAGGAGAATGGTACAATGAGAGCTTCAATTGTTGTAGCAGAAGTAGAGAATGGTACAATGAGAGCTTCATTTGTTACAGCAGAAGATGAGGATGGTACAATGAGAGCTTCATTTGTTGCAGCAGAAGAGGAGAATGGTACAATGAGAGCTTCAATTGTTACTGCAGAGGTAGAGAATTGTACAACAAGAACTTCAATTGTTGCAGCAGAAGTTGAGAATGGTACAATGAGAGCTTCAATTGTTGTAGCAGAAGCAATGAGAGCTTCAATTGTTACAGCAGAAGTTGAGAATGGTACAATGAGAGCTTCAATTGTTACAGCAGAGGTGAGGACGGTACAATGAGAACTTCAATTGTTGCAGCAAAAGATGATGATGGTACAATGAGAACTTCAATTGTTGCAGCAGAAGATGAGAATTGTACAATGAGAGCTTCAATTGTGACAGCAGAAGATGAGAATGGTACAATGACAGCTTCAATTGTTGTAGCAGAAGTAGAGAATGGTACAATGAGAGCTTTAATTGTTGTAGCAGAAGTAGAGAATGGTACAATGAGAGCTTCACTTGTTAGAGCAGAAGATGAGAATGGTACAATGAGAGCTTCAATTGTTACAGCAGATGATGAGGATGGTACAATGAGAGCTTCAATTGTTAGAGCAGAAGATGAGAATGGTACAATGAGAGCTTCACTTGTTACAGCAGAAGATGAGAATGGTACAATGAGAGCTTCAGTTGTTATAGCAGAAGATGAGAATGGTACAATGAGAACTTCAATTGTTACAGCAGAAGATGAGAATGGTACAATGAGAACTTCAATTGTTACAGCAGAAGATGAGAATGGTACAATGAGAACTTCAATTGTTACAGCAGAACATGAGAATGGTACAATGAGGACTTCAATTTATTGTTACAGCAGAAGATGAGAATGGTACAATGAGAACTTCAATTGTTACAGCAGAAGATGAGAATGGTACAATGAGAACTTCAATTGTTACATCAGAAGATGAGGATGGTACAATGAGAACTTCAATTGTTACAGCAGAAGATGAGGATGGTACTATGAGAGCTTCAATCAATTCGGAATGGGCACCAAATACTATGAGGAAGAGCTTTCCCAGAAATGGACCAGCATGGTTGATGTGTACCATGGCCCACGGCTTCCATGGCCTTGACATGGCGGCATTTTGGCATGGGCTTGACACGTGTGACAATGGTGCACACAGGACTCAATGTTACTGCCCGAACTGGACCACCAAACATGGGTCAAGACAATGGTCTTCATGATGACGATGCCTGCATCTGTATTGTGAAGTTCACTGAAAACATTCCCGCTTAGTTTAGGCGGAATTATCAATCGTCTCCCCAAAAGCAGGCAGTCTGCATCAATAGACAACCCAAGAAGGGTTCCAGGGGGGGGGGTGCATTGGGTGCACGTGAACCCCCCTCCCTTTCCTCCCCCTTACCTTTTTACCTCCGCCATCTGGAATGGACAAGGTCTTTTCACCGTTATCAGTTTGTTTGCGAGCAGGATATCTCAAAAACGAATTGACGGATTTGGGTGAAATCTGATGGGCAGGTTGAGTGTGTGACATGGACAAATTGATCTGAATTTAGTGAAGATCCGGATCCGGATACGACAATTATTAATTTTTTTTAAAGTGATTCTTCGCCATTGAGATGTAGGGATATATCGTACGATATTTCAACAAGTTGTGGATGGATTCGGACGAGACTTGGTGGACAGCTTCAGTGTGTGAGAAGGAAGAATTGATTCGATTTTGGTGAAGATTCGGATCAGGATCCAGATACGATAATTATTAAATTTGATAATTGATACTTCACCATTGACAGATGGAGCTAAAAACGATATATACAATGTTATCTCAAAAATGCATGATATCTCAAAAAGTTGTGTACGTTTCATAATGTTTTTGTTGATCTGTATCGTAATTTTTGTTTGTATTTACATCGTTGTTGCAAACATCCGTCGCAAAGATTCCAAAACTTCAGCTCTTCTTTGGACTCAGTTAGTGAGAGGCCCGAGGCCTTTTCGTCGAGTACCGTACCTCAATTTCCCTCAATTTCCCTGAATTTCCCTGAATTTCCCTGAATTTCCCTGAATTTCCCTCAATTTCCCTCAATTTCCCTGAATTTCCCTCAATTTCCCTGAATTTCCCTGAATTTCCCTGAATTTCCCTCAATTTCCCTCAATTTCCCTCAATTTCCCTGAATTCCCCTCAATTTCCCTGAATTCCCCTGAATTTCCCTGAATTTTCCTGAATTCCCCTCAATTTCCCTGAATTTCCCTGAATTTCCCTGAATTCCCCTCAATTTCCCTCAATTCCCCTCAATTTCCCTGAATTTCCCTGAATTTCCCTCAATTTCCCTCAATTTCCCTGAATTCCCCTCAATTTCCCTCAATTACCCTGAATTTCCCTGAATTTCCCTCAATTTCCCTGAATTCCCCTCAATTTCCCTGAATTTCCTTGAATTTCCCTCAATTTCCCTCAATTTCCCTCAATTTCCGTGAATTTCCCTTAATTTCCCTCAATTTCCCTCAATTTCCCTCAATTTCCCTGAATTCCCCTGAATCCCCCTCAATTTCCCTCAATTTCCCTCAATTTCCCTCAATTTCCCTCAATTTCCCTCAATTTCCTTCAATTTCCCTCAATTTCCCCCAATTTCCCTGAATTTCCCTCAATTTCCCTCAATTTCCTTCAATTTCCCTCAATTTCCCTGAATTTCCCTCAATTTCCCTCAATTTCCCTCAATTTCCCTCAATTTCCCTGAATTCCCCTCAATTTCCCTCAATTCCCCTCAATTTCCCTGAATTTCCCTGAATTTCCTTGAATTTCCCTGAATTTCCCTCAATTTCCCTCAATTTCCCTCAATTTCCCTCAATTTCCCTGAATTCCCCTCAATTTCCCTCAATTACCCTGAATTTCCCTGAATTTCCCTCAATTTCCCTGAATTCCCCTCAATTTCCCTGAATTTCCTTGAATTTCCCTCAATTTCCCTCAATTTCCCTCAATTTCCCTCAATTTCCGTGAATTTCCCTTAATTTCCCTTAATTTCCCTGAATTTCCCTCAATTTCCCTGAATTCCACTCAATTTCCCTCAATTTCCCTCAATTTCCCTGAATTTCCCTCAATTTCCCTCAATTTCCCTCAATTTCCCTCAATTTCCCTCAATTTCCCTCAATTTCCCTCAATTTCCCTCAATTTCCCTGAATTTCCCTGAATTTCCCTGAATTTCCCTCAATTTCCCTGAATTTCCCTGAATTTCCCTGAATTTCCCTGAATTTCCCTGAATTTCCCTGAATTTCCCTCAATTTCCCTGAATTTCCCTCAATTTCCCTGAATTTCCCTCAATTTCCCTCAATTTCCCTGAATTTCCCTCAATTTCCCTCAATTTCCCTGAATTTCCCTGAATTTCCCTGAATTTCCCTCAATTTCCCTGAATTTCCCTGAATTTCCCTCAATTTCCCTCAATTTCCCTCAATTTCCCTGAATTTCCCTGAATTTCCCTGAATTTCCCTCAATTTCCCTGAATTTCCCTGAATTTCCCTGAATTTCCCTCAATTTCCCTGAATTTCCCTGAATTTCCCTCAATTTCCCTCAATTTCCCTGAATTTCCCTCAATTTCCCTCAATTTCCCTGAATTTCCCTGAATTTCCCTGAATTTCCCTGAATTTCCCTCAATTTCCCTGAATTTCCCTCAATTTCCCTGAATTTCCCTCAATTTCCCTGAATTTCCCTCAATTTCCCTCAATTTCCCTGAATTTCCCTCAATTTCCCTCAATTTCCCTGAATTTCCCTGAATTTCCCTCAATTTACCTGAATTTCCCTCAATTTCCCTGAATTTCCCTGAATTTCCCTCAATTTCCCTGAATTTCCCTCAATTTCCCTGAATTTCCCTCAATTTCCCTGAATTTCCCTCAATTTCCCTCAATTTTTCTCAATTTCCCTGAATTTCCCTGAATTTCCCTCAATTTCCCTGAATTTTCCTGCGGCGGAAGCAAGTCGATGGTTGGAAATCACCAGCTCCTGATACATTAACTGGTTTTTCGTCGACTCATTTGCAAATTCTATTGTTTTGTGTACTTGACAAATGTAAATCACAACATCCATGATGGATCTGTCATTTTAAAATCTTCTATCACAAACAAAACCAGAGTTTGCACGTGGTGTGTTGAATCGTGAATCTTAACTACAAACAGAAGTTGCTTCCTCAAAGTAAGACGTGCATTGATTTGTGCATATTGCAGGCCATGAGCTCCCACTTTGGACAAAAACGCCAACAAGAAGGCAAACGAGCAACAAGCTGCAGATTCAAGTTGTACGTAACCTTCAGTCACAGGTATCATCTTTTCCGGTGAGGAAAAACACACACACACACACACACACACACACACACACACACACACACACACACACACACACACACACACACACACACACACGTACCAACCTCTTTTCACCGATTTTGAGTAAATGAGAACAAGAAAGAAAGCAGGAAAGCACTTGCGGGTTTGGGGTAGGACATGGGGGGCAATGCCCCCACCTTTATTTGTTTTTGAGTAGTTTACAATAAGGATAAAAAAAACATCACATCTTTAAACGTGAGTAAAAAGTGAAACGAAACCCAAGTACGTAGATTTCCTTCCCTCGGACATGGCAGATATCGCGGTATTTGCATGAAGTGATGTGATTGGCTGCATCAATTTTCAAATCAGGTTAACAACTTTGGGTCAAACAGAGAATGCGGAAGAGGCAACACATGCACATGAAACACACGCGACTGTAGCCCAACCTCAAACAAACAGGTGTCCCGTTTTGGATTAGACATTAGTTGGAGAGACGATTCTTAATAGAATCAATGGAAATTGCTGAAGCTTGTGACTCAGTGTTAAGATGTCAAAAAATGTCATTCATCCACATCCACTCTTGAGAAATATGAAGACACACTCAAAATAAATCCTCAGCTTGGAGCTGCAGAAATGGACCTTTTTACCTGCACGGAGTCTGTTGTTACCCGTCAACAACAACAGGCATTTCAAAGCCATTTTCCCTTCTAGAGTGGCCCCATGACAACCTTCTCCATTTTGCCTTACTTTCTGCATCTCCCCTCGTTAACCCCCTTTCCCGCATTTCTTCTTCCACCACCTTTAGCCAAGTCCATCTCGGTCTTTCCCGTCCTCCACTTCCTTCTACATTCATTTCCATCACTCTTCTCAACCAGTCTCTTTCATCCTTCCTCAACACATGACCAAACCATCTCAACCTGTTCCTCTTCACAGCATCAATCACAGGCTCTATTCCCATCATCGTTCGTAATTCGTCATTTGTCTTCCTCTCTCTCTCAACGATACTCCGCACATCCGTCGAACCATTCGCATTTCCACCCTTTCCAGCCTTCGTTGCTGCTTTACATTCATTACCCATGTCTCGCTCCCATAAATCATGACACTTCTCACACATGCAACATACACCTTTCCCTTCAGCTTCAACGACACTCCCCTCCTCGTCAGCACGCCACTCAGTTCCCGAAACTTCTTCCATGCACATCTCACTCCAGCAACCATTGCCGAGTCTGATCCACCTTCTCCATTCAGCATGTCTCCGAGGTAGCAAAATGTTTTCACACCTTCCAGCTTCACGCCGTCTCCAAGATCCAACTCAACATTTCCTCCATCTGCAGCTCCCTCTGTGCACACCTAACACTTGAATGTAGCTGCCACAGTGGTTAATGACCCTCTCAAACCACTACATTTTTGATGAACACACTCGGCGCACATTGTACATTGAATGGAGTTCACTCTGACACCCTTCCTGCACACAGCACAGGGCCACTTCCCAGTTCTTTCCACCTCACCACATGCTTTACCACTTGCCATCACCTTCTTCTTTCCCGATATTCACATTCAGACCTTTTGTCTCCAGACATTCCTTCCACTTGTTCATCTTCTCCTTCAGTCCATCCATTCTTTCCGCAATCAACACCAGATCATCGACATACAACAACTCCCATGGTAAATCCTCCTTTACGTTCTGAGCCAGCACCTCCATCACAGCTACAAATAGTAGTGGACTTAGTACCGACCCCTGATGCACTCCCACCTTCACCTCAAACTCACCACTGTTCCCTTCCTTCGTCCTTACATCTGTGAGTGCGCTCTCATACATTGCCATCACTACTCTAATCAACCATTCCTCCACTCCTAAATTCCTCAATGCCCATGTCATTACTTCGTGTGGAACCCTATCGAATGCTTTCTCCAGATCAATAAACCCAAGAAACAACTTCTTCCTCTTCTTCATGTACTTCTCCTGCAACTGCCTCACAATAAAAAGCGTGTCTGTCATTCCTCTTCCTGGCATAAATCTGCACTGCATTTCGTCGATCTTCCTTTCTTCCTTGTCCTCCTCTCCAACACCTTCATTCCATGCTCCAATAACTTTATCGCTCGATACGAGCCACAGTCCAGAGGTCACCTTTCCCCTTGTATAGAGGGACGAGGGTACTCAGTTCCAAATCCACTGGAATGCGGGCTTTTTTCACCACCAGATTACAGATCTCTGTCATTCTCTTCACACCCCAACTTCCCGCTGCCTTCAACATATCTCCCACAACTCCCGTCGGCCCTGCCGCTTTTCTACTCTTCATTGCTTTTATCGCTTCCTCAACTTCCCTCTCAGTTATCTTCTCTGCCGGTCCTAAAACTGGGTTACTCTCGATGTTGCCAACTGGGTTACCCTGGTGTTGGGCTAGCGGCTAGGGTGCCAGTTTAGGATACCAAGCGATCCTGGGTTCGAATCCCGGTCGATCGCTGAATTAACGCCAGGGGGGTTGACTCAGCCTGTCATCCTTCCGAGGTCGGAAAATTGAGTACCAATACACTGGTAATTCCCTGTTTATTGTAAAAAGGCGAAAACAGGGTTGGCGGCAGGAAAGGCATCCGGCCGTAAAACATTGCTTCAAAAAGGGGACCAAAAAACAACAACCACGGTCCCCGAAAAGGCCAACCCCCGCCTTGCGGGGGGAAATGGCCTCTGAACGGTGGTTTTTTTAATTGCTTTTATCGCTTCCTCAACTTCCCTCTCAGTTATCTTCTCTGCCGGTCCTAAAACTGGGTTACTCTCGATGTTGCCATCCCATTCATTCCCTGCATTCAACAGTATTTCCATATATCTCTTCCATTATCCTTTAATTCCATCTGGGTCCACAACGATTTGTCCCACTTCATCCTTCAAGCAACTCACCCCCCATCACATTGCACCTCTGTTTCGCTATCTGCTTTGCAATCCTGAATACCGCTCTCTGACCCTCTTCCGAATCAAGGCGTTCTTCGAACATTTTCCTTCATGCCTCCTGTGCCTTTGCTACCTCTATCTTTGCAGCCTTCTTGGCTGCCATATAACTTTCATGCTGTGCTTTTTCTGCTCCCGTACCCTTCGCCTTCTGCCACTCCTTGAACTTCTTCCTCCTCTCGTCAATCCTCTTTCCATCTTCATCATCCCACCACCATGCTTCCGAGTGCCTCGGTGGTCCTTTTGGCCATCCACATAACTCACCAACGGCTCCCAACAGACCATCTTTATGACATCCAACCACTTTCAAGCTCAACCACATCATCCTCTACCATACTCAGCCTCTCTTTTAATGCCTCCCTCACTGTCACCTCTTTCAACCTCCATACCTTCATTCTTGGTTGGTACTTCACCTGCCAAGCTCTCCTCGCACCTTTCATCCTCATGCCGCAGACACCCAAGTGGTGCTGTGAAACAGCCTCTTCCACCGGGATCACCTTTGTGTCCCGGATGTGCCACCCTATCTCGCCTACGAACAATCAGGTAGTCAACGGTTGTTGTCGACCCACCGGACGTGTCTGTGAAAAGCCTCTTTAATGTGACGTTTTCATGTATGTAACATATATTCTCTTTCTGGAACTGAGTATTACAAATCAACAAACCGGCTCCATCAGCAAACTCCAAAATCCTTTCACCATCTCAATTCCTCACACCATATCCCTAACCCCCATGAACTCCCTCATAACCATCTATACTCCTTCCCACATGTCCATTTAGGTCTCCTCCTACCACAACAACTTCCTCATCTTTCACGTTTTCCATCAGCTTCTCTATCGCACACCAGAACTTGTCCTTCTCTTCATCGCTCCGACCAACCTGCAGAGCATATCCCGAGATGACGTTCACCAAGAGCTTTCCAATCATCATTTTCACCATCATCAACCTATCACTCACTCTAGTCACACTCACCACACTGTCTACAAACTCCTCAGAAAACATGACACCAACACCATTCACGCCCTCCAGGCACCCTTGCCACACAAACTGGTATTTCTGTCCCTGCCTACCCTTCACCATTCTCACACCACTTCCCTTCCATCTCCTCTCATCGTCTCTCGTCTCGTCCACCACTTCTCCTGATCTCCCTGTCATTGTCCCTACATTCCATGTCCCAAACCTCAGAAACCGATATCCACGTCGGGCACCTCAGAAACCATAAATGGAGTGATTTCCACCCTTGCTTCGATCGGGTTCCCCACCTTGATTTTTGACGAGAGGGGCGAGGACCCCCACGGGGTACGTCGGGTTGTACCCTGCCCATGTAATTGTAATCGTCATGGTTCCATGCTTGAGGCAATGTTTTATGGCCGGATGCCGTTCCTGACGCCAACCCTTTTAGTCGCCTCTTACGACATGCAGGGATACGGTGTACCTATTCTAAACCAAGGTACACACCGGGTTGTTGTTACCCTTCAGAGACTTTAAAAAGAATAGTCTCAGAAAATGCAACCAAACTATTACAAACTCATTCAGTTAGCTCTCAAGTTGCCAGTCACAAACCCATTCAGTTAGCTCTCACATTGCCAGTCACAAACTCATTCAGTTAGCTCTCACATTGCCAGTCACAACCTATTCAGTTAGCTCTCACATTGCCAGTCACAAACACATTCAGTTAGCTCTCACATTGCCAGTCACAAACACATCCAGTTAGCTTTCACATTGCCAGTCACAACCCCATTCAGTTAGCTCTCACATTGCCAGTCACAAACCCATTCAGTTAGCTCTCACATTGCCACTAACAAACTCATTCAGTTAGCTCTCACATTGCCAGTCACAACCTATTCAGTTAGCTCTCACATTGCCAGTCACAAACACATTCAGTTAGCTTTCACATTGCCAGTCACAAACACATTCAGTTAGCCCTCAAATTGCCAGTCACAAACTCATTCAGTTACCTCTCACATTGCCAATCACAAACTCATTCAGTTAGCTTTCACATTGCCAGTCATAAACTCATTCAGTTAGCTCTCACATTGCCAGTTCCAACCTATTCAGTTAGCTCTCACGTTGCCAGTTACAAACTCATTCAGTTACCTCTCACATTGCCAGTCACAAACTCATTGAGTTAGCTCTCACATTGCCAGTCACAAACTCATTCAGTTAGCTCTCACATTGCCAGTCACAAACTCATTCAGTTAGCTCTCACATTGCCAGTCACAAACTCATTCAGTTACCTCTCACATTGCCAGTCACAAACTCATTCAGTTAGCTCTCATATTGCCAGTCACAAACTCATTCAGTTAGCTCTCACATTGCCAGTCACAAACTCATTCAGTTTGCTCTCACATTGCCAGTCACAACCTATTCAGTTAGCTCTCACATTGCCAGTCACAAACACATTCAGTTAGCTCTCACATTGCCAGTCACAAACACATTCAGTTAGCTTTCACATTGCCAGTCACAACCCCATTCAGTTAGCTCTCACATTGCCAGTCACAAACCCATTCAGTTAGCTCTCACATTGCCAGTCACAAACTCATTCAGTTAGCTCTCACATTGCCAGTCACAACCTATTCAGTTAGCTCTCACATTGCCAGTCACAAACACATTCAGTTAGCTTTCACATTGCCAGTCACAAACACATTCAGTTAGCCCTCAAATTGCCAGTCACAAACTCATTCAGTTACCTCTCACATTGCCAATCACAAACTCATTCAGTTAGCTTTCACATTGCCAGTCATAAACTCATTCCGTTAGCTTTCACATTGCCAGTCACAACCCCATTCAGTTAGCTCTCACATTGCCAGTCACAAACCCATTCAGTTAGCTCTCACATTGCCAGTCACAAACGCATTCAGTTTGCTCTCACATTGCCAGTCACAACCTATTCAGTTAGCTCTCACATTGCCAGTCACAAACACATTCAGTTAGCTTTCACATTGCCAGTCACAAACACATTCAGTTAGCCCTCAAATTGCCAGTCACAAACTCATTCAGTTACCTCTCACATTGCCAATCACAAACTCATTCAGTTAGCTTTCACATTGCCAGTCATAAACTCATTCCGTTAGCTTTCACATTGCCAGTCACAACCCCATTCAGTTAGCTCTCACATTGCCAGTCACAAACCCATTCAGTTAGCTCTCACATTGCCAGTCACAAACTCATTCAGTTAGCTCTCACATTGCCAGTCACAAACTCATTCAGTTAGCTCTCACATTGCCAGTCACAAACTCATTCAGTTAGCTCTCACATTGCCAGTCACAAACTCATTCAGTTAGCTCTCACATTGCCAGTTCCAACCTATTCAGTTAGCTCTCACGTTGCCAGTTACAAACTCATTCAGTTACCTCTCACATTGCCAGTCACAAACTCATTCAGTTAGCTCTCACATTGCCAGTCACAAACTCATTCAGTTAGCTCTCACATTGCCAGTCACAAACTCATTCAGTTAGCTCTCACATTGCCAGTCACAAACTCATTCAGTTACCTCTCACATTGCCAGTTCCAACCTATTCAGTTAGCTCTCACATTGCCAGTCACAAACACATTCAGTTAGCTCTCACATTGCCAGTTCCAACCTATTCAGTTAGCTCTCACATTGCCAGTCACAAACCCATTCAGTTAGCTCTCACATTGCCAGTCACAAACACATTCAGTTACCTCTCACATTGCCAGTTCCAACCTATTCAGTTAGCTCTCACATTGCCAGTCACAAACCCATTCAGTTAGCTCTCACATTGCCAGTCACAAACACATTCAGTTAGCTCTCACATTGCCAGTTCCAACCTATTCAGTTAGCTCTCACGTTGCCAGTTACAAACTCATTCAGTTACCTCTCACATTGCCAGTCACAAACTCATTCAGTTAGCTCTCACATTGCCAGTCACAAACTCATTCAGTTAGCTCTCACATTGCCAGTCACAAACTCATTCAGTTAGCTCTCACATTGCCAGTCACAAACTCATTCAGTTACCTCTCACATTGCCAGTCACAAACTCATTCAGTTAGCTTTCACATTGCCAGTCACAAACTCATTCAGTTTGCTCTCACATTGCCAGTCACAAATTCATTCAGTTAGCTCTCACATTGCCAGTCACAAATTCATTCAGTTAGCTCTCACATTGCCAGGTCCAACCAATTCAGTTACCTCTCACATTGCCAGTCATAAACCCATTCAGTTAGCTCTCACATTGCCAGTCACAAATTCATTCAGTTAGCTCTCACATTGCCAGGTCCAACCAATTCAGTTACTTCTCACATTGCCAGTCACAAACTCATTCAGTTACCTCTCACATTGCCAGTCACAAACTCATTCAGTTAGCTCTCACATTGCCAGTCACAACCTATTCAGTTAGCTCTCACATTGCCAGTTCCAACCTATTCAGTTAGCTCTCACATTGCCAGTCACAAACCCATTCAGTTAGCTCTCACATTGCCAGTCACAAACACATTCAGTTACCTCTCACATTGCCAGTTCCAACCTATTCAGTTAGCTCTCACATTGCCAGTCACAAACCCATTCAGTTAGCTCTCACATTGCCAGTCACAAACACATTCAGTTAGCTCTCACATTGCCAGTTCCAACCTATTCAGTTAGCTCTCACGTTGCCAGTTACAAACTCATTCAGTTACCTCTCACATTGCCAGTCACAAACTCATTCAGTTAGCTCTCACATTGCCAGTCACAAACTCATTCAGTTAGCTCTCACATTGCCAGTCACAAACTCATTCAGTTAGCTCTCACATTGCCAGTCACAAACTCATTCAGTTACCTCTCACATTGCCAGTCACAAACTCATTCAGTTAGCTTTCACATTGCCAGTCACAAACTCATTCAGTTTGCTCTCACATTGCCAGTCACAAATTCATTCAGTTAGCTCTCACATTGCCAGTCACAAATTCATTCAGTTAGCTCTCACATTGCCAGGTCCAACCAATTCAGTTACCTCTCACATTGCCAGTCATAAACCCATTCAGTTAGCTCTCACATTGCCAGTCACAAATTCATTCAGTTAGCTCTCACATTGCCAGGTCCAACCAATTCAGTTACTTCTCACATTGCCAGTCACAAACTCATTCAGTTACCTCTCACATTGCCAGTCACAAACTCATTCAGTTAGCTCTCACATTGCCAGTCACAAATTCATTCAGTTAGCTCTCACATTGCCAGGTCCAACCAATTCAGTTACCTCTCACATTGCCAGTCACAAACTCATTCAGTTAGCTCTCACATTGCCAGTCATAAACCCATTCAGTTAGCTCTCACATTGCCAGTCACAAATTCATTCAGTTAGCTCTCACATTGCCAGTCACAAACTCATTCAGTTACCTCTCACATTGCCAGTCACAAATTCATTCAGTTAGCTCTCACATTGCCAGGTCCAACCAATTCAGTTACCTCTCACATTGCCAGTCACAAACTCATTCAGTTACCTCTCACATTGCCAGTCATAAACCCATTCAGTTAGCTCTCACATTGCCAGTCACAAATTCATTCAGTTAGCTCTCACATTGCCAGGTCCAACCAATTCAGTTACTTCTCACATTGCCAGTCACAAACTCATTCAGTTACCTCTCACATTGCCAGTCACAAACTCATTCAGTTAGCTCTCACATTGCCAGTCACAACCTATTCAGTTAGCTCTCACATTGCCAGTTCCAACCTATTCAGTTAGCTCTCACATTGCCAGTCACAAACCCATTCAGTTAGCTCTCACATTGCCAGTCACAAACACATTCAGTTACCTCTCACATTGCCAGTTCCAACCTATTCAGTTAGCTCTCACATTGCCAGTCACAAACCCATTCAGTTAGCTCTCACATTGCCAGTCACAAACACATTCAGTTAGCTCTCACATTGCCAGTTCCAACCTATTCAGTTAGCTCTCACGTTGCCAGTTACAAACTCATTCAGTTACCTCTCACATTGCCAGTCACAAACTCATTCAGTTAGCTCTCACATTGCCAGTCACAAACTCATTCAGTTAGCTCTCACATTGCCAGTCACAAACTCATTCAGTTAGCTCTCACATTGCCAGTCACAAACTCATTCAGTTACCTCTCACATTGCCAGTCACAAACTCATTCAGTTAGCTTTCACATTGCCAGTCACAAACTCATTCAGTTTGCTCTCACATTGCCAGTCACAAATTCATTCAGTTAGCTCTCACATTGCCAGTCACAAATTCATTCAGTTAGCTCTCACATTGCCAGGTCCAACCAATTCAGTTACCTCTCACATTGCCAGTCATAAACCCATTCAGTTAGCTCTCACATTGCCAGTCACAAATTCATTCAGTTAGCTCTCACATTGCCAGGTCCAACCAATTCAGTTACTTCTCACATTGCCAGTCACAAACTCATTCAGTTACCTCTCACATTGCCAGTCACAAACTCATTCAGTTAGCTCTCACATTGCCAGTCACAAATTCATTCAGTTAGCTCTCACATTGCCAGGTCCAACCAATTCAGTTACCTCTCACATTGCCAGTCACAAACTCATTCAGTTAGCTCTCACATTGCCAGTCATAAACCCATTCAGTTAGCTCTCACATTGCCAGTCACAAATTCATTCAGTTAGCTCTCACATTGCCAGTCACAAACTCATTCAGTTACCTCTCACATTGCCAGTCACAAATTCATTCAGTTAGCTCTCACATTGCCAGGTCCAACCAATTCAGTTACCTCTCACATTGCCAGTCACAAACTCATTCAGTTACCTCTCACATTGCCAGTCACAAACTCATTCAGTTACCTCTCACATTGCCAGTCACAAACTCATTCAGTTAGCTTTCACATTGCCAGTCACAAACTCATTCAGTTAGCTCTCACATTGCCAGTCGTTGTGGCCACTTCCGAACGAAGCTTTTCTGCAATGAGACAGATTAGAAACTGGTTGTACTCAACCATGGGGGACCGACTCATCTTCACATAGAAGGTGTTTAACTGCGAATCTGATTGCAAGGGACATTGTGGACGTTTACACCAACCGAAGGGAAAGACGATTGTACCTGCATTATTCATGAAGGTAAGAACAGTATTCATAATTGCAACAAGCCTGCCTTCCGGACTCGGGGGGGGGGGGGGGGGGAGTGGAGAGGGGGGTGGGAGGGGGGGAAGGAGTCTTTTGAGTTCTCTGCGTCTTTTAGGTCGTCGGGGACTCTTGGATCTTCGGGGTCTTTTCGGTCCTCGGGGACTTTTGGGTATTTTGGGTCTTCAGGGACTTTTGCATCTTCTGGATCTATTGGCTCCTCAGAGTCTTTTGTGTCATCTGGGTATTTTCGGTCCTCAAGGGCTTTAGGGTCATATTTGGTCTTTTAGCTCTCAGAGGTCAACTGTTTCAGTAGTCTAAAGATTTTAAAGGTACATTTCAACAGTACGTAATTAATGAATCTACGTATGTAATTCTTGTTGTGCTTATGTGCTTACCTCTCTCTCCCCATCTTGTCGCCCGCTCCCTTTATTATATGTTTTATGTGTCCGTTTAAGTTTTTTGTGATTAATGTTAGTTCTTACACGAGCCTCGATCTTGTATACCAAAAAAAATAAAAAAATAAAATATATATATATATTAATAGACACAAAAAGTACGACGTATGACTGACACACACACACACACACACACACTGTTAATGTATGTGTCACACCAGGGACATTATTTATAAAGTGCTCGATTATTATTACTTTTCAAGAATTTGTTGTTATGCTGATACTCGTGGTCGATGGTACACATGTCGAAATAGAACGCCACTAGTAGAGCGCAGACTCCCGCCGTCGGTGGCCGCTGCTGAGCCCCATCTTCCAATGGTAAAAAATCCTTCAAAAAATTCCTGGATCCGGAATAATATCCTGAGCTTCACCAAAAACTAATCAATTCTTCCTTATCCCAAGGGCAATCATCCCACCAACTTTCATCCAAATCCGTTCAGAACTTTTCCAGATATCTTGTACACAAACACACGAACACACACGCGGACGGACACGATCGAATGCATTACTCCCTGGCGGGAGTAATAATTAGGCTAAAACAAAAAACAAGGGTGATTAAATCATGAACGTGAACTGTATTTGTGATTTCACGTACAACTATAACTGCACTAACAAACGGAACCAGGCTAAACCCATTCTTAATGTCAAGTCCCTGTCCCCCCCCCCCCCCGTCCCCCCCCCCCCCTCCCCCCCCCAAATAGAGAAGTCAAACGACGCGTGTGCACACAGACCGACATTTCCTTTTAGGCCATGGGGCATACCATTAAAATCCACTTTTTCGTGCAACAGGAATGGGGATTACTTGATTTATTCATGAAAATCAGCAAAATATTCGTTCCATTCGATATAATAATGTCCCCAATAAATATACCTGCACATTAAAATACAAATAAAGAAAGAATTTCGATAAAAAAATCAGGTTTAAAATTCGCGGACAAGGTTGTTCACGTGATAAATTCAGCGAATGAGCGCTCCAGATACGTCAGGTGCCGTAATTGGCCAATCACGCAGCTCATACTAAGCTCCGTTCGGTAGCTGACAAACCAAGATGGCGACGCCCATTGCTTCGGCAGTGACAGGAAAACCTGTTCAATTTTCGTCCAAATTTTGCGTGATGCATGTTGTCCATAAAACTAAAAGCAATTTCATTCAATTCAATGATAAAAACTGGGCCCGCTTTGTTGAATTTGCGAGTAAATGGTTGCTCTATGACTGTAAAGAACGCGATTTACTGGCCGACTGTGCGGTAAAGCTGGGGCTTGATTTTGCCGATACACAATCCTGCATTGAAGCCAAACCAGAAAATCCCAACATTGGCTACCATTATGATTGTTCACGTCGCTTTTGTGACATCAGTAAAGTGAACAGGCTGAAGGAGAAAAAGACCGAAACATCTACATCTCATGGTAAGTTAATATGATTATGTAGTAATTTTTTTAGTAAGCTTTAAGTTTAGCCAAAAGTTTCAATTGTTCTGCAAACATAGACATGATCATGATGATAGAATCTGATCGTGATGATAGAATTCACATTACATTGCCATATATCATGATCAAATAAATCATCATGCTTGATTCAAGCAAGTTAGTAACAAGTTCCGGAAGATTTGGAGTTGGCCTTAGAAGAGTAGTATCTTCAAATTCAATTGACAAATGTACAGCAGACTCAGCAAGTCATGCATGATGAAATGTACATTTTATGATTTTGTTTATCTATTTCAAGACTACAATTTATAATACAAATCGTACTATTGCAAGCATGCTCTTTTACTTTAGTAATAGTATCATGATATGTGGGGATATTGTGGTTTATGTCATCAGGCTCATGTCACACCTCATTACAGTTTTTAGGATCCACAAAGAATTAAGAAATAATTTTGTACATGTAGACTACACATTTTTACTAAATTGTACGGTAGGTACTTCTTACTGTCCTGTAAATGATGGTAATAAAAAGTATGTTTACCTTGTCGGAGAAGTTGTTAAAAAAACCATGATTTGATATTTGTTACTAAAAAAGACAGATGTTTGCAAAATTTTAAACTCTATAATTATAAACAATAAACACATGTTGAGTTTATTTTTATTTTGTATTTTTGTTTTGTTGTTGTTTTTTTGCGCGGTGGTCATGGTCATTAATATTTTTACTAGCAAAGCGTGTACAAATGTATAACAAGGGATGCACCAATATATTCTTGGGGGGGGGGGGGGGGGACATGGAAGTTTTTTGAAGAAAAAAAACGTCACCTACTATTGAGGCAAAAAAGAAAATTTACTCACTGATCTAAGTAGAAAAACAACAACTGAATATCAATGAAATACATTAGATATGAAAAAACACTTTGCCGTCTTGGTGGCGGAAAAAAAACCCCACTTTGTTTGTAACAGTTCCCGAGAAATCCTTGAAGATTTTAGCCTTTCATCTGTTAGCAAAAGATTTGTTTGATAAAGTGGTGAAGCTAGCAGTACGTCAGAATTCCAAAGAGATTCATTTTGTCACTGACACTTACCCAAGAATGAGCATCAAGAATGCAGACAGAAAGCGGCGTGCTGCTACAGGAGTTCAGATTATACGGATTCAGGTGGACAACACCAACCAGAAGCGACCAATCTAATGGAAGAAGTTCCTCAGTGCCAGTGAGAACAAGGAAGCATTCGTGGAGTATCTTCTACATGTTTGGCAACAGTGCCCTCCTGACTCTTACAGAAATGTGAAGGTGTACATCGCACATGGAGAGCTATGTCATGCCCTCGGGATTGAGAATGGCATGGTAGTCTCAGAAGTAATTCCAGAGCTTCGTTGCAGTCATGAGGAAGCGGACACCAGAATCCTCTTGCATGCCGATTATGCACAGAAAAGGCTACAAGAAACTGACACAGCGCATAGAACGCATTCACCAGCAATTGTCATCAAATGCCAGGACACTGATGTCTTCATAATTAGTTTAGGTTGTGCTCATCAGTTTACTGTGCCTCTACTGTTTCACACCGGTGTCAAAGATAAGGTACGAACTCTTGATATGACATCTCTACAGAGCCAGCTGGGAACTGATGTAACATCTGCGCTTGTGGGATTTCACCCGTTTACTGGTTGCGACTCAGTTAGCGCCTTCAGAGGAAAAGGGAAAGTCACACCTTACAAGCTAATGATTAAGTATGACAAGTACAAAGAAACCTTTCAAGAGCTTGGGGTGTCATTCACTCCATCAGATGACCTAATTGCTAGACTGGAGCGATTTGCTTGCCATGTATATGGGCAGGAGAAAGCAGAAACCGTCAACGAGGCCAGATATGATAAGTTTCGACTTGGTGTCCATGCTGGAGAATCCCTTCCACCAAACAGAGATTCTCTCATCAAACACATCATGCGTGCTAATTACCAAGCTGGTATATTTCGTCGTTGCCTAGAACAGCTGCCAGAAATTCCAGCTCCCAGTGAATCAGGATGGAAAGTTGAAGAGATTGATGGAACACCTTCTCTGGAAGTGGACTGGTGTAGTCTTCCACCTGCTCCTGATGACATCCTGGAGCTAGTACACTGTAGCTGCAAGAAGGGAAAATGTAAGCGTGCACTCAAAGATGACGTGCAGTCAGTGGCTGACGTAACATGCTGCAGTGAGCTTGGTATGCAATGTACAGAACTCTGTAGATGCACTGGATGCGAGAATGGTGAAATTGTATCCGATGAACCAGTTGCTGAGCCAGAGGAAGGAGCTGGTTCTGATGAAGAAGAATATTGAGGTGAAGTTCCTTTTTTTGAGGTCATATGAATTTATCAATCTTCATTTTTAAAGTGTCTTTTAGGTCAAGTGCACAAATATCTTCTGCATAATTTGCGAAGCTGGCCCCTCCATGACATAGCTCTCCATTCACTGATTGTCATCTATGTGTGGTTGACATGTTTAAAATTAGTTTATTCTTAAGTACAATCATTTTTTAAATGAAAGTCCTGTGTTCATGATTTCGACCTTATACCTGTGAATATAGCTAATAGTACAAATTTCTCAAACTTGAAAGCTGTAAATTGAACAATGATGTAAATTATAATGTAATGGATATCATAAACAAATTTGATTGTCTCAATTATTTATGACTGTCTGCCTTATCCTGGCATGTATACATTATGTATTGAACATGGAAACGAAGCAAAAGTAACAGTACTCTTAAACACTGTTAATCATGCAAGCACTTTCCATGACATGCGTAATGTATACATGTTGTACTGTTTTAAATAAATAAGTTGAAAATGAATCTTCTAAAAAGTAAAAGGAGTCAGCCGTCAACTGCCACTCATTGCCATTCTTCAAATCAAAGAAGATGAACTGATCATAGAAGGTAGAAGTGAGAAGTTAATTTAAAAAAAGTAAAATAAAAATGATTTATTTGCGGCACAACATGTGTTTCAGCTGCGGCGGACCATATTTTCAGATTGGATTCATTTTCAACTTATCGCTATGACTATCTAGATACAAAAATATCATGTTTATTGGTGTATTTTAGTGAAAAGGAGGTCTAGAAACAATATCACAATCAATTTTTTTCATTTTACTCCTCAAACTATCCAGAAATAAAAGAAAATGCAGTAACGTATAGTTGATGAATATATATTTACTTGCATTTTCATCAAGTGCGCGTTAAAAATTAATGAGCACCCCTGGTGTCTGGGGACATGGTGTTTCTTGTTCAGGAGCACATCCCCAACCCATCTATAGCAATTTTAAGTAATCCCCTGCGTTGTTGCACGAAATTGTCAAATTGAGCACATTTTAGCCCTATGCCCCATGGCCTATTTGTGGTCCAGGAACCTCCTCAGTCCATACAGTTTATATCAGCAGCAGAATAACAAGGAAAGTAGAACGCCACTCAGTAGAGCGCAAACTCCCACCGTGGGTCAAGTTGGAATAGTACGATTTCACCAAAGTTTGAGGGAGTAGTTCAGTGACAACACAAGACAAGACAACACAAGACAGATACTGCACAGATATATATATATTTAGAATATATAGAAGATAATGTTTAAAAAAAACAAGGCATTTTCACTTACATTTTCGGATTCAGCGTTCAATTCTATATAAGTGAGTGTATTTTGAGGCACGTGTGAGTTCAAATAAAATTGTAAGCGAAGAAAGCGTTCGTTTCATTCCTTAGGGATACAACATGTAAAACTGGCCCAAACGTCAAAACAAAACTCGCTCATTTTAAGTCGTACAAGCTAATGCGACCACTCATTCTTCTGGGAAGAATCCCGTGCATATGCTGGTCACACTTATAACTCACCTGTCTTTATAAGTTCATCAAATACTGACACCACGATTGACATTCGCTGAGGTAAATGTTGATATCTCTTCTGAGGTAAAAAAAAAAAACAGTTTTAAAGCATTATACGTATCAAACGATAAATTTTATGAAACGGGGAAACGTAGTACACACGGTGGTGGTTTTAAAATGACAGAATATGTCTTTATTAGAAAGAAAAAAAAACGAACCTTGAAGACGACGCTGCTAACAAAATACACCGCTCTAACGCATAACCACGACTTTAAACTACATTTACAACAAATATGAAAACTATTTTCATATCACAATGTTAAAGATAGAATATATAGAAGATAATGTTAAAAAAAAAAAAGAGCCCTATCTTCCAATGGTAAACAATCCTTCAAAAAATTCCTGGATCCAGAATAATATCCTGAGCTTCACCAAAAATTAATCAATTCTTCCTTATCCCAAGAGCAATCATCCCACCAACTTTCATCCAAATCCATTCAAAACTTTTCCAGATATCTTGTTCACAAACACACGAACACACACACACACACACACACACACACACACACGATCGAATGCTTTACTCCCTGGCGGGAGTAACTAGATGCACAGTTCAAGCATCTTATGAAAAATATTTTAGTCAACCTGTAACAAATCTTATTATAATAGAGCAAACGTATATGATTTATGTATGTCGCTATGTTTATATGCGACGAAAACGTCTTCTTCTTCTTCAAATAATTTTACCGCCCTCTTAATTAACCCTCTTAATTGCGTTAAGACTGCTGAGACCCCTCAGACCTTTGACAACCCTTTAATTCCCCCAAGACCCTTCAGACCACCAAGACCCCTGAAGACCCAAAATACCCTTCAGACCACCAAGACCCCTGAAGACCCAAAATACCCTGAAAACCCCCAAAGACCTGAAAGACCCAAAATACCCTTCAGACCATGAAGACCCCTGAAGACCCAAAATACCCTTCAGACCACCAAGACCCCTGAAGATCCAAAATACCCTGAAGACCTCCAAAGACCCGCAAGACCCAAAATACCCTGAAGACCCCCAAAGACCTGAAAGACCCAAAACACCCTGAAGACCCCCAAAGACCCGAAAGACCCAAAACACCCCAAAAACCCAAAATACCCTTCAAGGCCCTGAAGCTCAAAAAGACCCAAAATACCCTTCAAGGCCCTGAGGCTCAGAAAGACCCAAAATATCCTTCAAGGCCCTGAGGCTCAAAAAGACCCAAAATACCCTTCAAGGCCCTGAGGCTCAAAAAGACCCAAAATACCCTTCAAGGCCCTGAGGCTCAAAAAGACCCTGAACAACCCGAAGACCCAAAATACCCGGAAGGCACAAAACACGCCAAAGGCCCAAAACACCTCGACGGCCCAAAACACCCCAAAGGCCCAAAACACCCCCGAAGGCCCAAAACACCCCCGAAGGCCCAAAAGACCCCGAAGGCCCAAAAGACCCTGAAGGCCCAAAAGACCCCGAAGATCCAAAACACCCCGAAATCCAAAACACCCCGAAGGCCCAAAACACCCCGAAGGCCCAAAACACCCAGAACGCCCAAAACACCCCGAAGGCCCAAAACACCCCAAAGGCCCAAAACACCCCAAAGGCCCAAAACACCCCGAAGACCCAAAAGACCCCGAAGGCCCAAAACACCCCGAAGACCCAAAAATACCCCAAAGACCCAAAACACCCCGATGACCCAAAAGACCCCGAAGGCCCAAAAGACCCCAAATACCAAAAAGACCCCGATGACCTAAAAGACCCCGAAGACCAAAAAAACCCAAAGACTCAAAAGACTCCGAAGACCCAAAAGACCCTGAAACCCCAAAAGACCCCGAAGACCCAAAAGACCCCGAAGACCAAAAATACCCCAAAGACCCAAAAGACCCTGAAGACCCAAATGCCCTTAAAGACCAAGAATAACCAAAAGACACTGAAAACCCTTAAGACCCAAAAGCCTCTGAAGACACCAAAGACCCAAAACACCTCAATAACCCAAAATACCCTTAAAGGCCCAGAGGATCCAAAAGACCCTGAAGACCCAAATGGCCCTGAAAACCCAAAACACCATGAAGACCCAAAAGACACTGAAATGGTCAAAGATGCCTACCCCTCTGAAACGATGTGTGGTGAGGCGCGCGGAGCACACTGAGTCACGCTAGTTGAAATAAAAAGTATCTGCTGTTTTATATACTAAATATGTCCTCCATCACATAAGAAATCTGAATGGATGTATCCGAGAAGGGGAAACCTGTGAAAATCACTCAATTATGTCCTCTAACAAAAATGTCATTTTCCTCCATTTCAACTTTCTGTTAAACATGTTGAAGCCTATCTGAAGGTTCGGTGGACTGTTAGATACTGATGTCTATTGAAACTGTTGGCAAGCAGTTCGGGTTTGAAGGACTAAGAAGCAGGTGCACCGCATAGGTAAAACTATTGTTATTTTTAAAAATGATATAAATGTGTGGTGAGGCGCAATGCAAAATCAATGTCAAAATCAATGTCAAAATCAAAATCAAAATCAAAATGCAAAATCAAAATCAATGCAAAATCAATCAAAATCAATGCAAAATTGACAACATCTACAACAGCTTGACGACCGCCGCACCCGCTCCCCCTCCAACCACCTGCCCCCCCTTGTCCTGCCATCCCCTGTCTCGGTTCTCCCCAATCTCCCCTACTGACCTCTCTGAACTCCTCATAGGAATGAAAACTGCCACCTGCACTCTTGACCCCATCCCCTCCAGCTTTGTCAAGGCCTCCCTCCCTGCTCTCTCTCCACTTATCATTGCAACAATAAACTCCTCCCTGTCTACAGGCATCGTCCCACCTTCCCTCAAAATTGCTGCTGTTACCCCCATTCTAAAAAAACCTGGTCTAAACCCTGACACCCTAAACAACTTCAGACCCATCTCCAACCTACCCTTTCTGTCAAAAGTTTTGGAACGCGCTGTAGCCACTCAACTCAAACATCACCTCTCTGCCAATAACCTGTATGAAACATTCCAATCCGGATTCCGCTCCAACCACAGTACTGAAACTGCTCTCCTCAAAATCACCAACGACCTTCTCCTCTCCTCTGACGCTGGCAACCTCAACATTCTCATCCTCCTCGACCTCAGCGCTGCCTTTGACACCATCGATCACACCACCCTCCTCACCCGACTTGAATCCACCTTTAACGTTACCGGCACTGCCCTCTCTTGGATTAAATCATACCTCTCTGACAGACGCCAGTTCATCTCCATCAATAACTGCAAATCCCCCACTGCTCCCCTCCCCCAAGGTGTCCCCCAAGGTTCAGTTCTTGGCCCCCTCCTCTTCATCCTTTACCTGTCCCCCCTCGGTCACTTAATCCGCCGTCATGGTCTCCAATTCCACTGCTTCGCCGATGACATCCAGCTTTTCATCTCCACCAAGTCCGTCTCCACCGACACCCACTCTATCCTGACAAACTGCATCTCTGAAATAAAATCCTGGCTTCAAATCAACTTCCTCAAGCTTAACTGTGATAAATCTGAAATAATCATCATTGGCCCAAAAACGCTCACCAAGTCCACCCATAACTTTGCCCTCAACATCGACGGTATCCCAGTATCCACCTCCCCTCTCATCCGGAATCTTGGCGTCATCTTTGACCAAACCCTTTCCTTCGACAAATACACTAAACAGATCACAAAGACAGCCTTCTTTCACCTGAAAAACATTGCCCGTCTCCGCTCATCCCTCTCCTCCACGGCTGCAGAAACCCTCATCCACGCCTTCATCACCTCCCGTCTGGACTACTGCAATATGTTAGTGTTGTGTTTTATGTGTGTTCAGTCATACCGGATAACTGAGCACTGTCGCAATGCGGATAACTGAGCTTTTATCTCGAATTGTTTCACATACAGGCCCTTTTGACAAAATTATTAATTGCCTTCTCCATATTATCATAATAAAGCTTTGTTGAAAATAGCTCGTATGGTAAAAAAAAAAGTTACAACACACACGTGATTACAAAACCCCGTCTCCTGCTGTGCAGGGACAGGCAAATGGAAATGCAACACAACCAATCAGCGGCTTTTCAAACGCAGCGTGGAAAGCAGCCGCCATAAACGGGAGACAGACAGACAAATGCATGCACAGACACCATGGTTCGCAATAACATATAAGATGAGGGATTTGGGTGTAACTTAAAAGCTGAAGACCAGAAGATAATGATGTAATGGAAATTGACTCTTCCTCTACATTTCTGGATCTCTCCTCATCTCTCATCTCCTCATCTCCTCCCCTCCCCCCCCCCCCCATTCCCCTCCCCTCCCCCCCCCATTCCCCTCCCCTCCTCTTCCCCCTCCCCCCTCCCCACTCCCCTCCCCCCGCCCCATTCCCCTCCCCCTCCCCTCCCCCTCCACCTCCCCCCTCCCCCCCTCCCTCCCCCCTCCCACTCCCCCCCTCCCCTCCCCCTCCCCCTCCCCCTCCTCCCCCTCCCACTCCCCCCCTCCCCCCTCCCACTCCCCCCCTCCCCTCCCCCTCCCCCTCCCCCTCCTCCCCCTCCCACTCCCCCCCTCCCCCCTCCCACTCCCCCCCTCCCCCTCTATGGTTCACCCTCAAAAATCACCAATAAACTCCAATACATTCAGAACTCCGCTGCCCGTCTACTCACCCATTCCCGGACCCGTGACCACATCACCCCAGTCCTTTACAAGCTTCACTGGCTCCCCATCCCCCAGAGAATCCAGTACAAAATCCTCCTCTTGACATACAAAGCCCTCCATAACCTGGCCCCATCCTACCTGGCTGACCTCCTCTCCAGACACACTCCCACCCGCAACCTCCGCTCTGCTGGTACCAACCTCCTGACCCCCTCCATCCGGACCAAATTCAGATCCTGGGGGGACAGGGCCTTCTCCATCGCTGCTCCCACCCTCTGGAACTCACTACCTCACACCATCAGAGACTCCTCCTCACTCACCACATTCAAAACATCACTAAAGACCCACCTGTTCATTGTTCAACACTGCATTCAACATTCAACCCACAGCATTTAACCCCTGACTATCTCTTCTCCTTCTCCCTCCTTTTGCTTTAAATATTTCCCTATTGATTCTTGTCTTTTTGCAATTGTTGTTTTCATGTATTGTTATGCATTATGTTTTCCACTCTGTCAAAGCGCCTTTGGGCTTCTGGAAAAGCGCTATACAAAATAAATGAATTATTATTATTATTATAAAAAACAAACACTGACATACATATCGACTGCACATACCATTGCACATTAACAATAAGTCACCAAGTTAGGAATGATGCTTGCATAATTATGGTATAAATCTATATATATAAAACAGTTTGTGTGTGTGTGTCGTGTGTGTGTGTGTGTGTGTGTGTGTGTGTGTGTGTGTATGTGTAATGTTACCGATAGACTCCTAAACGGAGAGGCTCACGTACTTGATATTTGGCACAAACATGGCCATTGAGCCTGGGAAGAACATGACCGACGTAAAAATTTATTTCATAATATTTTTTTACCATATTTTTACCTCAGCGCATTTCAGCGAGGAATATTATGACTGGAATGGCAGAGCAGCACGCTGATTCGCTCAGAGCGATCACGTGATGTTCCAACTTTGCCACCATAATCTCACAGTTATGCGTTCGCACGTAATTCAGTTTTTTCACATTTCAGCGAGGAACATTGCCATTCACACCACATAGGTTTTTTTTCTTTCATCTTTAGATCCATATTTTTTGCCATAACGTAGCGCATTATGGCTCTCTCGAGCTCGAGTTAGCCAATCACCTGGGCGCATGAGGCCACGTTGGCCACGCCCACGACACGACGCAGAGTTGCAATCGATCGCTCAGAGCGATCACGTGATGTTCCTTGCCGCGCGAGTGCGTTTTTTTCACATTTCAGCGAGGAGCATTGCCATTCACACCACATAGGTTTTTTTTTCTTTCATCTTTAGATCCATATTTTTTTTCAGCGAGGAATATTATACACGGAATCTGAATCGGTGGCAGAGCAGCGCGCTGATTCGACGATTCGCGTGCCCTCCCCCCTCCCCCTCCCCTCCCCCTCCCCCCTCCCCTCCCACCCCTCTCCTCACCCATGCCCTCCCTCTCCCTCCTCTCCTCCCCTCCCCCCTCTTCTCCCTCACGTTTATACACGGAATGCCGGGTACTTCCCCCCCCTCTTCTCCCCTCCCCCCCTCTCCTCCCCTCCCCCCCCCCCATTCCCCTCCCCTCCTCTTCCCCCTCCCCTCCTCTTCCCCCTCCCCCCTCCCCCCTCCCCTCCCCCCTCCCCACTCCCCTCCCCCTCCCCTCCCCCTCCCACTCCCCCCTCCCCCCTCCCACTCCCCCCTCCCCCCTCCCACTCCCCCCTCCCACTCCCCCCTCCCCTCCCCCTCCCCTCCCCCCCTTCTCCTCCCCTCCCCCCTCCCCTCCCCCCTCTTCTCCCCTCCCCCCTCTTCTCCCCTCCCCCCAGTTCCCCTCCCCTCCACCCCATTCCCCTCCCCTCCACCCCGTTCCCCTCCCCCTCCCTCCTCCTCCCCTCCCCTCCCCCGCCCCGCCCGGCAATGCCGGGTACTTCTGCTAGTCTACAATTAATAATCTATATATAATGGAGCAAGTGTTTGTATGTATGTATGTATGTATGTATGTATGTATGTACGTATGTATGTCTGCTCTTCACCCATTGGTTGGACAGCTGACTTGACTCCATCCACAAATATAACCTGAAATACTTAACCTAAAGTACCCAGAGGACCCAAAAGGACCCCCCCCCCCCCCCCCTCAACACCCCGAGGACCTACAAGTCCGAGAAGATTTTGACTCAAAAGGACGACTCAAAAGACCCCGGGGACCCTAAATACCCAGAGGACTCCAAATACCCCCCAAAAAAGCTGAGGCCCCAAAGGACCCAGAGGAACCAAAATACCCCCAAAGGATAAAAACGACTGAAAAGACCCTGAAGACCTAATGGACCTCAAAGACCCTGGAAGACCCCGAAGACTTAAAAGACCCAGAAGACCTAAAACACGCTGAAGACCAAAAAGACTGAAAAGACCCAATGGACCACAAATACCCAAAATACCCCCAAAGACCTAGAACACCCCATAGACTGAAAATATTCCAAAGACTCTTAATAACCTCGAAGACCCAAGAGAACCAAAAGACCCCAAATACCCAAAATACTCCAAAGACCCTTAAAGACCCCCAACGACCATGAAAGACCCCAAAGACCCAGGAGAAGCAAAATACCACAAAGATCCAAATTACCACAAATACCTAAAAGACTGCAAAAACCCAATGGACCCCAAAGACCCAAAATACCCTGAAGACCCAAAATACCCCAAAGACCTAAAAGACTGAAAATATTCCAAAGACAACCCAGAAGACTCAAAAGACCCCAAAAACCCAAAAGATCCCAATGACCCCAATGACACCAATGACCCCAATGACCATCAAAGACCCCAAAGACCCAAGAGAACCAAAATACCCTGAAAACCCAAAAGATGCCGAAGACCCTTAAATACCACAAAGACCTAAAAGACTGAAAAGACCAAATTGACCCCAAAGACCCAAAATACCCCAAAGACCCAAAATACCCCAAAAACCTAAGATACCCCAAAAGACCTAAAATACCCCAAAGACCTAAAATACCCCAAAGACCTAAAATACCCCAAAGACTGAAAATATTCCAAAGACTGAAAATATTCCAAAGACTTAACAACCCAAAATAACTAAAAGACCCTGAAGACCCAATGGACCTCAAAGACACAAAATACCCTTAAAGACACTGAAGACACTGAAGACCCAAGAGAACCAAAAGACCCTGACAAACCTTAAAGACCCCAAAGACCCAGAGGACCCAAAATACTCCAAAGACCCTTAAAGACCCAAAAGACAAAAAGACCCTGAAGACCCAAAATATCCCAAAGATCATTGAAGACCCAAAAGACAAAAAGACCCTGAAGACCCTTAAAGACCCAAAATGTCAAAAAGACCCAAATGCCCAATGGACCCCAAATACCCAAAATACCCTGAAGACACAAAATACCTCAAAGACCCTTAAATACCCCAAAGACCAAAAAGACCCCAAAGACCAAAAAGACCCCAAAGACCAAAAAGACCCCACAGACCAAAAAGACCCCAAAGACCAAAAAGACCCCAAAGACCCCAAAAACCGAAAAGACCCCAAAGACCAAAAAGACCGAAAAAACACCAAAGATCCTTAAAGTCACCAAAAAACTTCAAAGAATGAAAAAAAAAAACAAAGATCATTAAATACCCTGAACACCAAAAAGACCCCAAAGACCAAAAAGACCCCAAATACCAAAAAGACCCCAAAGACCGAAAAGACCCTAAAGACCGAAAAGACCGAAAATATCCCAAAGACCCCAAAGACCGAAAAGACCCCAAAGACCAAAAAGACCCCAAAGACCAAAAAGACCCCAAATACCGAAAAGACCCCAAATACCAAAAAGACCCCAAAGACCGAAAAGACCAAAAAGATCCCAAAGACCCCAAAGACCGAAAAGACCCCAAAGACCGAAAAGACCCCAAAGTCCGAAAAGACCCCAAAGACCGAAAAGACCCCAAAGACCGAAAAGACTGAAAATACCCCAAAGACCAAAAAAAAAACAAATACCGAAAGTACCCCAAATACCGAAAATACCCAAAAGACTGAAAAGACCTCAAATACCCTCAAAGACCCTTAAAGTCCCCCAAAAAGTCTAGCACCACACCATGTCGGCCCGGTCAGCACCACACCATGTCGGCCCATTCAGCACCACACCATGTCGGCCCGGTCAGCACCACACCACGTCGGCCCGGTCAGCACCACACCATGGCGGCCTGGTCAGCGCCACACCACGGCAGCCCGGTCAGCACCACACCACGTCGGCCCGGTCAGCACCACATCACGTCGGCCCGGAGCCTGGCGCGAAGTCCAAGGACATCAGCACGTCATCCGAAAACAGCTCCGGTTGGTGCGAACCACTCGGTCAATGGCACGAAACCAGGCCCCGACACGCCCTTGCTCGGTCGGCCCCGATGAAGGCCTCGCTGGGTGTTCTCCAAACAGGGGGAAAATCGCCCAGGCCACGCTGGATTTCGGGAGCGGAAGCAGCCACGAAGCGACGATATTCGGTCGGGCTGTACGATTCTGTACGATTCGCTGTACGCTGTACGATTCTGTACGATTCGCTGTACGCTGTACGATTCGGTCGGGATTTTTTGGTTAATTGTTCGATTCTTTTGGTATATTTGATATATTTGATATATTTTTGAATTTGATTTTGGTATATTCGATTTCTGTTTAATAACCATTGTCTGTAAAGTTTGAAACTACCATTAACAGCGGTAAATGTTGTTTTGTTTCCGGCAAGAAAGCAAAATCAGCTTCTGGGTTGAAATGCAACGATGAGGCAATGAGGATGAGATGATGAGGGGTTTCACTGAACTGTTGAAAAAGATTACATGAGAAGCTCGGACCCCGAGGCAGCGACCCCCCCCCCCCCCCCCACTCGAGGCATCGACCCCCCACCCCCACGAGGCAGCGACCCCCCCCCCCCCCCCTGAGGCAGCGACCCCCCAAGATATCTGGTATCTGGAAACAAGATATCTGGAAAAGTTCTGAACGGATTTGGATGAAAGTTGGTGGGATGATTGCCCTTGGGATAAGGAAGAATTGATTCGTTTTTGGTGAAGCTCAGGATATTATTCTGGATCCAGGAATTTTTTGAAGGATTTTTTACCATTGGAAGATAGGGCTCATTTTTTTTAACATTAGCTTCTATGTATTCTATATTTAACATTGTGATATGAAAGTAGTTTTCATATTTGTTGTAAATGTAGTTTAAACTCGTGGTTATGTGTTAGAGCGGTGTATTTCTTAGCAGCGTCATCTTCAATGTTCCTTTTTTTGTTTCTAACTAGGGCATGCCCGTACGTGGGTGCCCGTTCCTTGCCAAAAAAAAAAAAAAACGCTACCCGTACGCTCTACCCCGCCCGTACGCCCGTACGCCCGTAAACAAAAAAAACAACGCTCTTCGCTTCCGCCCTTCGCTCTGACTGAATTGGGAGAAATAATGCGCATAAGAAATCGAGAAATTATTATTTTCTCCGGAAGAAATCGAATTACGAACCGTAATGGCGCACGCGCTCGGCTCGGCTCGCTCTCACATCGGCCACGCCTATGCAACAACGCGTTCTGTGATTGGCTGCCGGAAGTGCAGTCTTCACTGTCCGGAAGGTCGCATATCGCAGTTACGATGAATCGCAAATTAGTTTTAATTAGTTTTAAAACATAGTTGAACGCCAACATAGTTTGCCAACGTGAAATAAATGAATACGCTCTCAAATGTGCCGTCCGAGGCAGAGTCTGTTCGCCACGTTCGGCACACGTGATAGCTCGCTGCTCTCTGATTGGTTGAATCGTTTTTTGGACATAGCTCGGTAACTACTTCTCCGATTAATATGAAACCTTGAAAAGGCACATCCTCGGGTCCCCAGCAATATACCTGGCAAGTTTAAAGTATATCGGACCGGTAGTTGTCGAGAAACAGCGGTCACAGACAAACATACATACATACATACATACATACATACATACATACATACATACATACATACATACACACAGAGATTACTGGAATTATAGATAGATAGACATATTCTGTCATTTTAAAATCACCAAAGTGTGTATTAGGTTTCCCCGTTTCATAAAATGTATCGTTTGATGCGTATGCTTTAAAAGTTTTTTGTTTTTTTTAACCTCAGAAAAGATATCAACATTTACCTCAGCGAATGTCAATCGCGGTGTCAGTATTTGATGAACTTATAAAGACTTAGGTGACTTATAAATGTGACCAGCATGTGCACGGGATTCTTCCCAGAAGAATGAGTGGTCGCATTAGCTTGGACAACTTAAAATGAGCGAGTTTTATTTTCACGTTTGGGCCAGTTTTACATGTTGTATCCCTAAGGAATGAAACGAACGCTTTCTTCGCTTACAATTTTATTTGAACTCACACGTGCCTCAAAATACACTCACTTATATAGAATTGAACGCTGAATCCGAAAATGTAAGTGAAATTGCCTTGTTTTTTAAACATTATCTTCTTCTTTTTTCTTTTTTTTTGTATACAGAGTCGAGGCTCGTGAAAGAGCTAACATTTATCAAACAAACAAATCAAACAAACAAGCAAACAAAGTATATAAAAAGGGGAGTGGTCGACAAGATGGGGAGAGAAGGGGAGGAAGCACACAAACACAACATTTGAGAGCAGGGACATCGGGAGATGTGTCGGAGGGAGAGGGCCTGGGGGGGGGGGGGGCAGGATAGGTATAAAACGCAAGGACACCAAGGACTTCCAGGAAAGAAGTCGGCACCTCAAAAAGTGGATTTGGGGTGAAATTAGCGGGGGTAGAAAAGATCATGGTTTTGGATTGGGGGAGATAAGAGATGGTGGTGAACAGCCGTTTTAAAGACCTGGAGGGAGGAGTGGGATTGAAGAGAGTGAGGGAGTTTATTCCAGAGGCGGGGAGAAAAGAGGAATGAAGGAGTGAAGGTGAGCAGAGAGTCTTGATTTTCGCAGTTTACCCATAAGAGGGTTGCAGGCAGATCTTGTGCGACCTGTAGGAATATTTGGGGGACAGAGCCCAGAGAGAGCTGGGGGAGCAAGGCCGGAGAGGAGTCGGCAGAAGACGGAAAGACCACCAACCTGCCTGCGGTGAGTAAATGAAAGTTCCTCGGAGATAGCGTCATCGCGGGAGATTCCAATGATTCTGAATGCTTTGGTTTCAACAGCGTGAAGACGAGCTAGGTGTGAGGCAGGAGCACCAGCCCAGAGGGGAGAGCATTACTCCATTGAGCTGCGAATGAAAGCCTTGTATGTGGTGAGGAGCTCAGGTGTGCCAAGGAAGGACTTCGCACGACGGAGGATGCCCAGTCGGCGACTGGCTTTGGAGGCCAGCTTGGAAATGTGGTTTTCCCAGGAAAGATCATGGCAGATAGTGAGACCCAAAAGCTTGAGTGACAGAACTTCTTGGAGAGGATTATTCAGAAAGTAGATGGGAGGGTTGTCCAGTCGGTCTTTTCGGAGAGACATCGTAAGAGTGTGAGATTTGTCAGGATTGAAAGACATGTTCCACTTGTTTGCCCAGTCTGTGATTTTGTCCAGGTCTGCAGAGAGTGAGGAGGCTGCAGACTGCCGATCTGAGGGATGAGGCATGGAGCGGCAGAGAGCGGAGTCATCAGCAAAGAGATAGAGAGGATTTTCAAGAGAGTCAGAGAGATCATTGATGAAGACCAGAAAAAGCACAGGGCCCAGAACACTGCCTTGGGGAACCCCAGCCTGAACAGGAAGAGAAGATGAGAGAAACCCATTCAGGGCCACACGTTGACTACGACTAGAGAGGAAGTCCGCCAGCCATGCGTGGAGATTTCCATGGATACCATGGATACATGGATTTCCATGGATTATCTTCTATATATATTATATATGTATGTATGTATGTATGTATGTATGTATATATATATATATGTATATATATATATATATATATATATATATATATATATATATATATATATATATATATATATATAGTGGGGAGAACAAGTATTTGATACACTGCCGATTTTGCAGGTTTTCCCACTTACAAAGCACGTAAAGGTCTGTAATTTTTATCATAGGTACACTTCAACTGTGGAAGACGGAATCTAAAAGAAAAATCCTGAAAATCACATTGTATGATTTTTAAGTAATTAATTTGCATTTTATTGCATGAAATAAGTATTTGATCACCTACCAACCAGTAAGAATTCCGGCTCTCACAGACCTGGTAGTTCTTTCTTTAAGAAGCCCTCCCATTCTCCACTCATTACCTGTATTAACTGCACCTGTTTGAACTCGTTATCTGCATAAAAGACGTCTCCAGACCGTCTCCGACCACAAAGACCGCAAAGACCGACCGCAAAGCCGTCTCCAGACCTGTCCACACTCAATCAGACTCCAACCTCTCCACAATGGGCAAGACCAGAGAGCCGTCTAAGGACATCAGGGACAAATTTGTAGACTTGCACAAGGCTGGGATGGGCTACAGGACAATAGGCAAGCAGCTTGGTGAGAAGGCAACAACTGTTGGCGCAATTATTAGAAAATGGAAGAAGTTCAAGATGACAGTCAATCTCCCTCGGTCTGGGGCTCCATGCAAGATCTCACCTCGTGGAGCCTCAATGATCATGAGAAAGGTGAGGGATCAGCCCAGAACTACACGGCAGGACCTGGTCAATGACCTGAAGAGAGCTGGGACCACAGTATCAAAGAAAACCATAAGTAACACACTACGCCGTCATGGATTAAAATCCTGCAGCGCACGCAAGGTCCCTCTGCTCAAGCCAGCGCATGTCCAGGCCCGTCTGAAGTTTGCCAATGACCATCTGGATGATCCAGAGGAGGAATGGGAGAAGGTCATGTGGTCTGATGAGACCAAAATAGAGCTTTTTGGTTTAAACTCCACTCGCCGTGTTTGGAGGAAGAAGAAGGATGAGTACAACCCCAAGAACACCATCCCAACCGTGAAGCATGGAGGTGGAAACATCATTCTTTGGGGATGCTTTTCTGCAAAGGGGACAGGACGACTGCACCGTATTGAGGGGAGGATGGATGGGGCCATGTATCGCGAGATCTTGGCCAACAATCTCCTTCCCTCAATAAGAGCATTGAAGATGGGGCGTGGCTGGGTCTTCCAGCATGACAACGACCCGAAACACACAGCCAGGGCAACTAAGGAGTGGCTCCGTACGAAGCATCTCAAGGTCCTGGAGTGGCCTAGCCAGTCTCCAGACCTGAACCCAATAGAAAATCTTTGGAGGGAGCTGAAAGTCTGTGTTGCGCAGCGACAGCCCCGAAACCTGAAGGATCTGGTGAAGATCTGTATGGAGGAGTGGGCCAAAATCCCTGCTGCAGTGTGTGCAAACCTGGTTAAGAACTACAGGAAACGTCTGATCTCTGTAATTGCAAACAAAGGTTTCTGTACCAAATATTAAGTTCTGTTTTTCTGATGTATCAAATACTTATTTCATGCAATAAAATGCAAATTAATTACTTAAAAATCATACAATGTGATTTTCAGGATTTTTGTTTTAGATTCCGTCTTCCACAGTTGAAGTGTACCTATGATAAAAATTACAGACCTTGACGTGCTTTGTAAGTGGGAAAACCTGCAAAATCGGCAGTGTATCAAATACTTGTTCTCCCCACGTATATACTGAAACGCAAAAGAAACTTACCACCTTTGAAACCTTTAAATATCAACAATAACACTGCATGTAGTAAATGTGTGAACTTATTTGTGGACAATAGTGTCCTCGCTGTCAGACAAAACGGTCATGGATGGTCACTTGAACCTTCAATGGTCACTTCAGAGCACAGCTGTTGAACAGCCGTTTTGACTGTCAGTGATTAGCCAAGGGGTACGGGATGATTTTAATGAGCTGCACGTGATGTCTTGATATTGGCTTTAAAAAGGCCAGTGCAAAATGGGCATTTTGACCAAAAAATTTGACCATTTTGACCAACTTCAAAAAGACCGAAAACGCAAAAGAAACTTATCACTTGTTTGAAATTTAATAAAATTGTAACAGTTCAAAAGAAAACAAACCAACAATTGCTAATTGAAACATTGGCATTTTATTGATGACATGTCAAGTTTTTGACCAAGATACACCATCTCATCAGTTTGTTCTACAGTACAGAACAGCACAGGGTGCAATGTCAGTCCCCTTTCAATAGCGTGTGTGGCCACCATTGTTTTGGATACAGGCAGTGCATCGTCGGCGTATACTGCCTACCAGTCTTTGGATGGATTGCTGCTGGATTCTGTCCCACTCAGTCCTCAATGTCTGAAGCAGCTCTGCCCATGTCCTGGCCCTGCCAACTACGCGTCTCCCAAGCTCATCCCACAGGTGCTCTATGGGATTCAGGTCAGGGGAGAACGCAGGCCACTGCATGGTGTTGATGTTCTCGCCTTGGAGAAATGCAGTGGTAAAGCGAGCAGCATGGGGACGAGCGTTGCCATGCTGAAAGGTTCTCAGTTCTGGGTGGTCTAGCAGGAATGGCAGCAGATGAGGTCGCAGGATGTTATCCACATAACGCTGGGTGTTAAGATTCCCATCCACAACCACCAGAGGCGTCCTGTACCGGCCTGATATGGCGGCCCACACCATCACACTTGGGCCACCCCACCTGTTGGCTTGACGCACGCAACAATTGGCATATCGCTCGCCAGTTCTTCTCCAGACACGCTCACGCCCATCAGGACTGTCCACACAGAACCTTGACTCATCGCTGAAAGCGACCTCGTTCCACTGCGCCAAGGTCCACCGCTGATGCTGCTGGCACCATCTCTGTCGGTTGCGGCGATGGGCAGCCATCATCATGGGGCCTCTGTATGGTCTTCTGGCAGTCAGACCATAGTCATGCAGTCGTCTTCGTGCAGTATCATTGGAGATCCGTGGTTTGCATGCCCCGGAGTTTCTGCCGCAGTGCGGGATGCTGGACGGAATCGATCCCGCAGGTGACTTCGGACCATCTGCCTGTCCTGCCTTGCAGTGGTGACTCTTGGCCTCCCTGATCGAGGTCTGTCATCTGCAGAGTTGTGGAGGGTGTCTCTGTCCACCAGGGCCGATATCGTCTGGTGTGAACAGCCAAGGCGACGTGCCACCTCACGGTAGCTCAGTCCGCCTTGCAGCATGCCCAGGGCACGCTGCCGTTTATCCCTTGACAATCGTGGCATGTTGATTGAAATGCTCATTTTGCACTGGCCTTTTTAAAGCCAATATCAAGACATCACGTGCAGCTCATTAAAATCATCCCGTACCCCTTGGCTAATCACTGACAGTCAAAACGGCTGTTCAACAGCTGTGCTATGAAGTGACCATTGAAGGTTCAAGTGACCATCCGTGACCGTTTTGTCTGACAGTGAGGACACTATTGTCCACAAATAAGTTCACACATTTACTACACGCAGTGTTATTGTTGATATTTAAAGGTTTCAAAGGTGGTAAGTTTCTTTTGCGTTTCAGTATATATACACACGCAGACTTGGCATTTAATATGGAATATTTTTTTTGTGGGGGTGAATTTACTTTTCAAGATGTCTTAGAACCAAAAGTTCATTGGAATTATGTTGAAATTATTCTAGATTTTGTTCATGTGACCTTTAAAAGAAACAAAAACCACATTTGACATTTCGAAACAAATAAATTGATCCTTGAAAGTGATGTAAACTGATATCGAACTCAATTCATGGACAGTACTGTGTTAAACTTCTGTACGTTTTCCAGAAGTATCTCTTTATTTTGCACATTAGCCAAAAAATTTTTTAACAAAAACAAAAGTTAAATTACGACTGGGATTACGGACAGTAAAATTACAATTCAGTACTTCGTGTAACCCCCACGGGCATTCAGGAGAGCACGTACACGTTGAGGCATGCTGTTCACGAGATTTGCCAAGGTTTGGACAGGAATCGCTTGCCATGCAGTGACAATAGCCTGCTGCAATTCACGCACAGAGGTCGGCTGCTGTTTCAAGTGTTCGATTTGACGCGTTAATTCTGCCCACAAGTTCTCTATCGGATTCATATCCAGGGACATGGCAGGCCGCTCCATATGCTCTACACCACAGTCAGCATGAAAGTGTTGGATCATGCGAGCACGATGAGGCCGTGCATTGTCATCTTGGAAGACAAAGTTTCCTCGAAAAGCTGCACGAGCAAATGAAAGCAATGTTTCTTCGAGAATGGCCCTGTACTTGAACTGGTTCAGGTTTCCATTCAGAACAACCAGGTCAGTTTTGCCCCCTGCATAAAAAACAGCCCAAACGGTCACCCCACCACCTCCACCTTGGACTCTTGGCTCGATACAATCTTTGTTGTAGGCTTCATGCACTTGTCTGCACACTCGGACGCGGCCATCTTGACGATAGAACAGAAATTTAGACTCGTCACTGAAGAACACGTGATTCCAGTGTCCTGGCTGCCATTGACGGTGCTCTCTGGCCCACTGCAATCGGCGCTGGCGGTGTTGTCTTGTCAGGCATGGCTTTCTCAGGGGACGCCTGGCACGATAGCCTGCTTGAACCAGTCGTTGGTTGACTAGCCTTCTGGATACAGGCACATTTGTCAGTTGCTGCCACTCAGCCCGAAGCTGATTAGCTGACTTGGTACGGCCATTGCGGGCTAACCGGTGCAGCTGGCGATCATTCCTCCTTGTGGTTCTGCGGGGACGTCCTGGCCTCGGTATTGGAGTAGGGACACCCCTCTGAGCATTTCGTTTCAGGATCTTTGTCACCTGACCTTGAGTGATGCCATACTGCCAAGCAATACCACGCTGTTTCATGTCATAATTTCGTAAAGTTGCTGCCACTCAGCCCGAAGCTGATTAGCTGACTTGGTACGGCCATTGCGGGCTAACCGGTGCAGCTGGCGATCATTCCTCCTTGTGGTTCTGCGGGGACGTCCTGGCCTCGGTATTGGAGTAGGGACACCCCTCTGAGCATTTCGTTTCAGGATCTTTGTCACCTGACCTTGAGTGATGCCATACTGCCAAGCAATACCACGCTGTTTCATGTCATAATTTCGTAAAGCCACCACTCCATGACAAACAGCATTGTCGAGTTGACGGACCATCTCCAGAGGAAGCGGCAATAACTTTTGGAGACGCGCAGCAGTTGTTTTCCACTAATACAGAACGCAACAACCCTTGTATACCCGACTGTGAAGCCAATCATCAAATGCACCTGTTCGTACATTTTGCCACGTCACCTGTGATATAATCCTGTTGTTGACTTCTTGCTGTGACAGACAATCAGTGACATGGTTCTTTTAACAAATAAATCACCAAAGTGTAAAATAAACTCACCAGATTGATATACTGAGTTAAGAAAGTAAACCCAAGTCAAGAAAAAAAAAAAATTCCATATTAAATGCCAAGTCTGTATATATGTATATATATATATGTATATATATATATACTGTATATATATATATATATATATATATATATATATATATATATATATATATATATATATATATATATATATATATATACTGTATATATATATATATATATATACATATATTATATTGTGGCGGACACAAAAGCCCACTGGCGTGGTGACATCATTCCACGCACCAAGTGGGCGGTGGCCACGCCCGAGGGGTAGGCGTGGCCTCATGATATACACCGGGCGACCAGCCCAGAGGAGTTCAGTGTTACAGTGTAGTCTTACAATAAAGACTTTTATATGTTACCGCTTGTCCGCTTCCTCCTTGCTCACAAGCAGCGCGCGTAACGCCGCGCTTTACTGGTGACCCTCGACGTTGGATCTGCCGGAGCGATCCTTCCACACGCGACGCCATCGCCATGGCCGACTTCGTCAAACTTCCGGAATTTTGGGAGGCTCAGGCCGAAGTCTGGTTCGTCCAGGCCGAAGCCCAATTTCAGCTTCGGCACCTCACCGGCGATGACACGCGCTATTGCCACGTCGTCGCCTCCCTCGGGCCCGGCACGGCCGCTCGAGTTGTGTCCATCCTTCGCCACCCACCGAAAGGCCACAAGTACGAGGCACTCAAGCGGCTACTCCTAGCCACGTTCAGCCTCACGGACGACGCACGGGCCGACTGCCTCCTGGATCTCCCCGAGCTCGGTGAGACGCGCCCGTCGGTCCGAATGGACCATATGCTGTCACTGTTGGGCGACGAAGCCCCCGGTTCGCTATTCCGGGCGCTTTTCCGTCGCCAACTTCCAGCGCAGGTTCGCCTCGCGTTGGCCGGGACCGGGCTAACGGAACCCCGAGCATTGGCGGCCGAAGCGGACAAGTACTTCGCCGCTTCGGACACGCGGGCGAGCGTCGGCGTGGCCGTCACGGCATTCGACGCTGATGTCCAGCAGCATGTTCCACAGCATCATCTTCTACAGCACGCTGATGTTCAGCAGCACACTGATGTTCAGCAGCATGCTGATACGCACCTCGTGAACGCCGCCACGCCCCGCCCACCGCCGCGGCGAAAACCGCCACCGCGGGGAAACCCGTCGACTCCACCGGCCTGGCGCAGCCAGCCGCGCTCCTCCAGCTCCACCACCTGGTGCTGGTTCCACGCCAAGTTCGGCCACGAAGCTCGGCGGTGTCATCCGCCGTGCTCCTTCAACGGGTCGGGAAACGCAAGGGCCGGCGCTCAATAGTGGCGATGAGCGCCGGCCGTTCGAGCAGCCTGCTGTTCATAACGGACACCTTCTCCGGGCGCCGTTACCTGTGCGACACGGGAGCGCAGGTGAGTGTCATTCCCGCCGGCACGTCAGACAAGCACGCCGCGGGTGGGGGCCCCGCGCTGCTTGCCGCGAACGGGACGCCCATCCGTACGTACGGAAAACGCTGCCTCTCTCTGTGGTTTGGAGGGCAGGTTTTCCGATGGACGTTCGTCACCGCCGACGTGCCCATGGCACTGCTTGGCGCGGACTTCCTGTGCGCTAATGGGCTCCTGGTCGACGTCAAGCGCACACGGCTTGTCCAGGCCGAGACGTTCAGCTCGCTCGCTTGTGCGTTGCCCAGCTCAACGAGCGGCTTGCCAAGCGGCTTGCCGAACGATTCGGTTCCGGCCACGTTGGTCTGTACGCTTCCGGCAGCGGACGCATTCACCCGCCTCCTCGCCGGCTTCCCGGCCCTCACGCGGCCCACCTTCTCGGTGGGGGCCGTCAAGCACGGGGTGGCCCATCACATCCCCACCGTCGGGCCACCGGTCTACGCCCGGGCACGCCGCCTCGAGCCGACGAAGCTGGCGGTGGCAAAAGCGGTGTTCGCTACCCTGGAGCGACTCGGCATCGTTCGGCGCTCAGAGAGCGCTTGGGCGTCGCCGCTGCACATCGTGCCGAAGCCCGGTGGGGGATGGCGACCGTGCGGGGACTATCGCCGTCTCAATGACGCCACGACTCCCGACCGCTACCCCGTCCCCCACATTCAGGACTTTTCCGCCCGTTTGGCGGGCAGGTCCTTCTTCTCGAAGGTGGACCTCATACGCGGCTACCATCAGGTCCCCGTCAGGCCGGAGGACGTCCCGAAGACGGCGGTCATCACGCCATTCGGACTCTTCGAGTTCCTGCGCATGCCCTTCGGTCTGAAGAATGCGGCTCAGGCGTTCCAGCGACTGATGGACAGCTTCCTGCGCGACTTGGATTTTGTCTACGTCTACCTGGACGATATCCTCGTCGCCAGCGCGTCCCGCGAAGAGCACCTACGCCACCTCCGCACGCTCTTCGAACGCCTGGGCCAGCATGGCCTGATTGTGAACCCCGCAAAGTGCCGGTTCGGCGCCGCCACAATCGATTTTCTGGGGCACCGTGTCACCAGGCACGGAGCTGTCCCCCTGCCGGCCAAGGTGGAGGCGGTGAAGGGGTTTCCGCGCCCCCGCACGATCAGAGGGCGGCAGGAGTTCCTGGGCATGGTGAACTTTTACCATTGGTTCCTGCCCCGTATCGCCCAGCTCCTGCGCCCCCTGCACGAAGCTCTCCGAGGTAAGCCGGGCAAAGGCGACGTTACCTGGACCGAGCAGATGGACACGGCGTTCACGGGCGCGAAGCTCGCCTTGGCTAACGCCACCATGCTCGCGCACCCGGCGCCCGATGCACCGATCGCCCTCACCACCGATGCCTCGGACTACGCGGTGGGCGCGGTGCACGAGCAATGGGTGCGTGGAGCTTGGCAACCGCTGGCGTTCTTTAGCCGGCAGCTTCGCCCGCCCGAACGCCGTTACAGTAACTTCGACCGCGAGTTGCTCGGACTTCACTTGGCGGTCAGGCACTTCCGCCATCTGCTCGAGGGCCGGGCGTTCACTGCCTTCGTCGACCACAAGCCGCTGATCTTCGCGATGTGCAAGGTCACCGAGCCGTGGTCGGCCCGGCAGCAGCGTCACCTCTCGGCCGTGTCCGAGTACACGACGGACATCCAGCACGTCGCGGGGAAGGACAACCCGGTGGCGGATTGCCTTTCCCGGGCCGTCGCCCACGCAGTCCACCTCGGCATCGACTATGCCCGGATGGCAGCGGACCAGGCCGCTGACCCCGACGTCCAGGCCTTGCGGACCGCCGTCACGGGCCTCCGCGTCACCGAGGTGCCGTTCGACGGCGCGGGCGCGGCCCTCTTGTGCGACGTCTCCCTCGGGCGTCCTCGCCCCATTGTGCCCGCAGGCTGGCAGCGCCAGGTGTTTGACGCCATCCACGGCCTGTCCCACCCGGGCGCGAGGGCCTCCCAAAGGCTGATCGCCGACAAGTTCGTCTGGCATGGCCTCCGGAAGGCCGTCCGCGGCTGGGCCAGGACGTGCCTCGCGTGCCAGCGCGCCAAGGTGCACCGGCACACCCAGGCCCCGTTGGCCCCGTTCACGGTGCCGGAACGCCGGTTTGACCACGTCCACGTGGACCTGGTGGGACCTCTGCCCCCCTCGCGGGGTTTCACCTACGTCCTCACCATGGTGGACCGCACCACCCTGTGGCCGGAGGCCGTGCCCTTGGCGTTGACAACGGCGGCCGATGTCGCGCAGGCTTTCATCGCCACCTGGGTCGCCCGGTTCGGTGCCCCCTCAGACATCTCATCTGACCGTGGCCCCCAGTTCACCTCGGAGCTCTGGGGGGCGGTTGCGCAGGGGCTCGGGGTCCGGCTGCACCGAACCACGGCCTACCACCCCCAGGCTAACGGCCTGTGTGAGCGATTTCACCGCTCATTGAAGGCCGCGCTCCGGGCCACCCTCCGCGACGGCGGCTGGGTCGACAGGCTCCCCTGGGTCCTGCTGGGCCTCCGGACGGCGCCCAAGGAGGACCTGCGCGCATCCGCGGCGGAGTTGGTTTTCGGGCAACCGCTGCGGGTGCCGGGCGAGTTCCTCCCCGACTCCACGGCACCATGGTCCGCGGCACAGCAGCGCTCCGCTCTGCAAGAGACCGCCCAGAGGTTCGCCCCGGTGCCAACGGCATGCCACGGGCACCCACCGACGCACGTCGCCCCGGAGCTTCGCACGGCGGAGTACGTCTTCGTCCGCCACGATGCCCATCGGACACCACTGCAGCCCCCGTACGACGGGCCTTTCCGCGTGCTGGAGACCGGGGCGAAGCACTTCACCCTGGACATCGGCGGTACTCCTGACCGCGTTTCGGTAGACCGCCTCAAGCCGGCCCACCTCGATGTGGACCATCCACCGCCAGTGGCCCGACCCCCACGTCGGGCCCGCCCTCCTGCGGGCGGACCCCCGGCACCGCCCAGCCCTGCCGCCACGCTGCCCCCCGGTCCTGCACCCATCCCAGGGGCAGCCAGGGGCATCCCACCTGGCATCCCTGCACCCCGGACGCCGCCGATCGCCAGGGGGCGCTTCGGCCGGGTCATTCGTCTGCCCCGCAAACTGGCCCTCCAGGTGCGCGGGAATTCTGGGGGGGCGCGTGTGGCGGACACAAAAGCCCACTGGCGTGGTGACATTCCACGCACCAAGTGGGCGGTGGCCACGCCCGAGGGGTAGGCGTGGCCTCATGATATACACCGGGCGACCAGCCCGGAGGAGTTCAGTGTTACAGTGTAGTCTTACAATAAAGACGTTTATATGTTACCGCTTGTCCGCTTCCTCCCTGCTCACAAGCAGCGCGCGTAACGCCGCGCTTTAATATATCTGATATACTATATACCTGATATACTATATATCATCCGACCTGATATCTAGTCAACCAACGACATCACGCGGATATATATATACATTATATATCTGTGCAGTGTCTGTCTTGTGTTGTCTTGTCTTGTGTTGTCACTGAACTACTCCCTCAAACTTTTGTGAAATCGTACTATTCCAACTTGACCCACGGCGGGAGTATACGCTCTACTGAGTGGTGTTCTAGTTTTAAACTGTTTTCGTTATTTTGAGCACCCGGAAGAAGAAGAAGATGTCTGAATACAAACAGACACGGACGGGCTTTGCATCTTCAGACTTTCTAAAAAATTTTTTGCAGGTTTCCCAAATTTTTTGGTGCTTGGCCCACAAAAGGTTAATCTGGCCCTCCTGCCACCAGGACCCCCTAACATGGACCACCAGGCCAATCAAACCGTTTTCGTGGTCTACCTCCTTTTTGAGACATGATAAAAAAAAGAGTAGACAACAAACATTTTGGTTTGACATTTATTTCTCTCGGACCATTGAAAAAGTCACCATCGACCGTCAATTGAGAAGCATGAACGCGAACATGAGAGCACTGGACCTCGTATCCTTTACGTCATGACGATGAGCGTGAGGCGGTGTCTCACAATTGACGTCGGAGGAGGCGTGGTAGTAAACTCAGGACGAGCAGGAAGTAAAGTTTAGGTTTGGAACGATAATATCAGGTGAGGCAATAATCCATCGATTTATCAATCTGTGCTTATTTATAATCATTGTAACTGAAACGCGGGTTTTGATCATCACAACTTGAAGTTATAATGAGATTACTGTTGTAGTTTCGTCATGACGTTGAACGCTAAATCGGCAGCGCCGATTGTTACACAAACTACAGTTTAAACTACCGCGATCGAAAGACGAAGAGCAAAACGAAACCGTTTATTCTTTCACTTATTGAAATAATTCAAAAACGGGACGTCGGACTGCATAAGGAAAGTCTTGATTTGCTGTTTGCACCCACGTGGGCTCCACTACCAATCAGTTTGTCGAGCGCTCGCCAAGTGGCTTAAGCACTCGAGCAAGCACTCCATATTAAACCGTAGATACGGAACGGCCAGCTTGGCAAACGCTAGCTAGCATAGTGGGAATGGAAACACTCGTGATACTTAAAGAAAAGGAGAGAGTAATGTTGATTTATTTATTTATAAAAACGATTGGATAAACTCAGTGGTGTAGTTTGGGTTTGTGGCGCTTGGGGCAGAGAGTCGACTATAGCGCCCCACGGGCACTGGCATAGTCAGGAATTTCAGGAGAAAAGATCTTTAATGTCCACAAACTATTATGCTGGCACACAGGTTAACGTCCATCCGAAGGACGGGACACACATTGATGAATCACCCCGACTGTGAAACAATGGGATGACGGTTTGAATATAGCTGGGATCGGGATTTGAACCCTGGTCTCGATAGCTTATGGAGGCGAGTGTGCGCACCTCGAGGCCATCCTGCCAAACCAACACACTCGCTGAGGCCTCTCACCACGTTTACCCTTCTGTCCAGACCCCTCGAGTGCCAACGCCTTCTTCACTATCTCCCTCACATGCATGTCCTCATACGTCATGGCATATCTCGGGTATACACGTGGGCATGGATGAAGGAAACTCCACTGGGAAAGCGAGAAAAACAATTATTATTACAAGTGACTTATTTGCAATAAAAAAAATTTTTTTTGTACTAAATTAACCTTCAGTGTGTAGAATCAGAATTCAACACAAAAAATATGTTAAAATACAAAAACAAATCAATACTATTCAGCAAGACTTTTGTACATTTGGATTTATTTGGTTAACTTGGCAACGTGCAATGCTTACAAACATCGCTATTTCTACACAATTTTGAGCAAAAAGTTTCAAGTTTTCCCTCCCAATTTGAAGCTGATTCCCTTACCTGCAATTGGAGCAGTCCAACACCGACCTTTAGGCTATTTATAGCACGTGCGCAGCTCACAATCATGCATACAGTACATGTGCTATTGTACTGTATGTCACCAAATTGTGTACAGTGCATCACCAAATTGTGTACATTGCATCGCTAAATTGTGTACAGTGCATCGCCAAATTTTGTACATTGCATCGCTAAATTGTGTACAGTGCATCGCCAAATTGTGTACATTGCATCGCTAAATTGTGTACAGTGCGTCCCCAAATTATGTACAGTACGTAACCAAATTGTGTACAGTGCGTAACCGAATTGTGTACTATGCATCACTAAATGGTATGCAGTACATTGAAAAATTGTGTGCAGTGCATTACCAAATTGTGTACAGTGTGTCACCAAATTGTGTACATTGCATCCCTAAATTGTGTACAGTGCATCACCAAATTGTGTACATTACATCGCTCAATTGTGTACAGTGTGTCACCAAATTGTGTACATTGCACAGACAAATTGTGTACAGTGCATCACAAAATTGTGTGCAGCGCATCACCAAATTGTGTACATTGCATTGACAAATTGTGTACAGTGCATCACCAAATTGTGTACATTGCATCACCAAATTGTATACAGTGCATCACCAAATTGTGTACAGTGCATCACCAATTTGTGTGCAGTGCATCCCCAAATTGTGTGCAATGCTAGGACACCCGCGGAGCCCCGGCGGACCAGGGACGCGCGAGCCTACGCGTTAGCGTGCTACGGCGGAACCAACGGCTTCGGCCACGGCCAGGTCGATACTCGGCCCGGCCGCACCGGAAATGAACTGGTTCGACACCCGCGCTAGAGAGGTCGCGGGTGACTGAGATGTATTAACAAATTCAATCCCCCCCCCCCCTCCCCTTCCCACACCTCCTGCCCCCAAGCCCTCTCCCTCCCACACTTCTCCCTGCTCTCAAATGTTGTGGTTGTGTGCTTCCCCTTCTCTCCCCATCTTGGCTTCCGCTCCCTCTTTTGTATATTTTGTTTGTCTGGTTGATTTGTTTGTGAAATAAATGTTAGCTCTTTCACGAGCCTCGATTCAGTATACAAAAAAATAAAATAAATGCGTCTCCAAATTGTGTACAGTGCATCACAGAATTGTGTACAGTGCATCACCGAATTGTGTAAAATGCATCGCCAAATTGCGTATGTACATTGCATTGACAAATTGTGTACAGTGCGTCACCAAACTGTGTGGAGTACGTCATAAAATTGTGTCCATTGCAACGCTAAATTGTCTGCAGTGCATCACCAAATTTTGTACAGTGTATTGACAAATTGTGTACAGTGCATCACCAAATTGTGTACAGTGCATCGCCAAATTGTGTGCAAAGAAAAATCAAGATTACCATGTATCTTTTGGAAATGCATGTGATTCCACACCAATAAATTGTGAGCGAAACTTTAACCGCGTTTATCTCAGAATATACAGTCACGTGAAAAAGTAAGTAGACCCCATGTAAAGTTTTGACTTTTTGAACATATTTCAACATACAGCTATTTGACCTTCATTTCAACAATATTGATAGATAAAGGTGATATAATATAACAAATATCATGAAACATTTACATTTTGTAGTCTATTCTATAATTTAAATAAACATAAATGCAAATTTCGCATGTGGAAAAAGTAAGTACACCCTTACATTTATCATTGCTTCAAATACCTAAAATTAGAATCAGGTGCACCAGCTCAGGTGCAAATGATTGGAACATCGTTAGAGAGGATCTCGGAGGAACCTGTCTTATTTAAACCTCAGACATGTAGTTTGGTTTGCTCTTTGTTGTTGAAGTGTGCGGCGCACCATGCCTAGATCAAAAGAGCTCTCTGAGGCCTTCAGAAAGAAGGTTATAGATGCCTACGAGTCTGGGAAGGGATTTAAAAAGATCTCCAAACAATTTGAAATCAATCATTCGACTGTTCGGAAGATCATCTACAAGTGGAGAATATTCCAAACAACTGCTAACTTGTTCAGGCCAGGCCGCCCCAGCAAGTTCAGCCCGTGAGCAGACCGCAAGATGCTGAAAGAAGTCTCGAAGAACCCCAGAATGTCATCACGGGACATACAGGTAGCTCTTGCCACTCTTGATGTCAAAGTGCACGAGTCTACCATTAGAAAGAGGCTGCACAAATTTGATCTACATGGGAGGTGTGCCAGGAGGAAACCTTTGCTGTCCAGAAAGAACATCAGGGCAAGACTAAAGTTTGCCAATGAACACCGAGGCAAAGACCAGCACTTCTGGAACAATGTGTCCTGGACAGATGAGTCAAAGGTAGAGAGAGCTATTTGGCCACAGTACCAGAAGACATGTTTGGCGAAAACCAAAGACAGCATTTGACCACAAGAACCTGATACCAACTGTAAAGCATTGTGGTGGAAATATTATGGTTTGGGGCAGCTTTGCTGCATCAGGGCCTGGGCAGCTCACCATCATAGAATCCACGATGAATTCTTCATTGTACCAGAGGGTGCTTGAGGATAATGTGAGGCCATCTGTCGGAAAGTTGAAGCTCAACCGAAGGTGGACCTTGCAACATGACAATGACCCTAAACATACCAGTAAATCCACCAAGGAATGGCTGAAAAGAAAGAAATGGAGGGTTCTCGAATGGCCAAGTCAAAGCCTGGATCTAAATCCCATCGAGATGTTGTGGGGGGATTTGAAATGAGCTGTGCATGCAAGAAACCCCTCAAACTTCGCACAGCTGAAAGAATTCTGCATGGAGGAGTGGACAAAAATTTCTCCCAGTCGATGTCAGAGACTGGTAGACAGTTATAGGAAATGCCTACTTGAGGTTGTTTCTGCCAAAGGGGGCAATACCACCTATTAGAGCCAAGGGTGTACTTACTTTTCCCACATGCGAAATTTGCATTTATGTTTATTTAAATCATACAATGGACTACAAAATGTAAATGTTTCATGATATTTGTTATATTATATCACCTTTATCTATCAATATTGTTGAAATGAAGATCAAATAGCTGTGAGTTGAAATATGTTGAAAAAGTCAAAACTTTACATGGGGTGTACTTACTTTTCCACGGGACTGTATATTGTTGCGGATCTCGAGCCCGTCGATGTACAGAGGGGGGTTAAACCCTTTTACCCCTTGGGCCTTCGAGTCCACGAGGCAACTACCCACTTTACACTTGTGGGGCGGATTGCGGAGCAATTCCAGCCGCCGCCCCCATAGCGAGCGTGCGGAAGGGTCTCTGGTCAAATTCCCAAGTACCTTCTATACTATACAAACGCCGCCACAAAGACGAGGGCTGAACCTCGCACGAGTCACGCTGGTCTGAAACGCCCGAGCGGTTTGCGTGTCACGTGACTCATGCCGTTAATTCTTACTTACCTGATCGAGCGGTTTTATTTCGTACAATGCGAGGCCAGTGGTGGGAAAAGACTTGAATGGCCGAATGGAAGCAAATAACACAGGTTTATTATTATGTACAATGGCCAAAGCAAAAAGACACAGGGCAGAAACTTAACATCCTTAACTTAATCCCCGGACAAGGGCCCTCTCACTCACGCGGGGAAAGGAAGGAAGAGAAGGGAATGCACTCAAGCGCGGCCGTTGGTGCCGTTCGCCCCGATCAGCTCGTTGGGCGTGTCCCTTGAGATGTTTGCGGCACGTGCAGGGAGCCTAGGCAGGGAGATCGTTGGAGTCTCGGGCCCCGGGAGAGATCGTCCTCGAAAGCACTTATAACAGGGGCAGAACGCAGACTACAGAGAGAGTTCGTGCTTTCGATCACAGAGAGCCTCGATCACAGAGAGAGTCGCTTCAGAATCCCGGGACAGAGAGCTTCAACCACACACACCTTCGGGGGCCCGGGGCAGGGTTTTTATAGCCCCCCCCCCCCCAGAGTCCCATCAGAATGTTCCAAGCCCCTCCCTTGGCCGCCGTTGCTGGCCACTCCCTTGTAGCTCCCATTGGCTTCTTGCCGCTTACCGGCCACTCCCCTTTGGCTCCTCCCTCAGGCCTCCTAGAGTTGTTCCAGGCCCTAGCACATGGCATTCCAGCCCAAATGAGGCCTGCCCTTACTTACCTGCATCAACGCATACTAACACAGGAAAGGAGACTATGCTTACATTTAATAAGAAATAACTGAACTAAGCGAGGCTACATGTTGTGGTGCAACTAACTAAGAGGGGGGCTATCTTTATTTCTCACAACCGCAACAATATCTTTATGGAAATTTTTCATCATAAAATTTGAAGTGGAAGAGAAGTGTACTTCAAATTTGGCACAGTTCATCTATTCACTGCATCAAATGTCATGAACTATTAACAATGAGATCCAGTACCTAACTTATTTATTTACTTATTTATGATGAGGTAAAGATACTTTTACAAAATGTTAAATGTATTTTTAAATATGGTACCTCTATGCATGTTCGTTACAACAACAACAACAACAACAACAGGCATTTTAAGGCCATTTTCCCTGCTAGAGTGGGGATTAGCCTTGCGGTCCGCATGACAATCTTCTCCATTTTGCCCTATTTTCTACATCTCCCCTTGTTAATCCCCTTGCCCGCATTTCTTCTTCCACCTCCTTTAGCCAAGTCTTCCCCGTCCTCTACTTCCTTCTGCATTAATTTCCATCATTCTTCTCAACCAGTCACTTTCATCCTTCCTCAACACATGACCAAACCATCTCAACCTGTTCCTCTTCACAGCATCCATCACAGGCTCTATTCCCATCATCTTTCGCAATTCATCATTTGTCTTCCTCTCTCTCTCAACGATACTCCGCACATCCACTGAACCATTCACATTTCCACCCTTTCCAGCCTTCGTTGCTGCTTTACGTTCATTACCCATGTCTCGCTCGCATAAATCATACCACTTATCACACATGCAGCAGACACGTTTCCCTTCAGCTTCAACGACACTCCCCTCCTCGTCAGCACGTCACTCAGTTCCCGAAACTTCTTCCATGCACATCTCACTCTAGCAACCGTTGCAGAGTCTGATCCACCTTCTCCATTCAACACGTCTCCTCGGTAGCAAAATGTTTTCACACCCTCCAGCTTCACGCCGTCTCCAAGATCCAACTCAACATTTCCTCCATCTGCAGCTTCCTCTGTGCACACCTTACACTTCAATGTAGCTGCCACACTGGTTAATGACACTCTCAGACCACTACACTTTTGATGAACCCACTCTGCGCACTTTGTACATTGAATGGGGTTCACTCCGACACCCTTCCTGCACACAGCACACGGCCACTTCCCAGTTCTTTCCACCTCATCACATGCTTTAACACTTGCCATCACCTTCATTTTTCCAATATTCACCTTCAGACCTTTTGTTTCCATACATGTTGGTTAGTTCATGATAAATACATACACACACCGAATCTGAACGAATTTGATTCATGCTTCAAAAGTTATGAGGAAAACTTGGCAATCTCATGTATTGCTTTGAGTTCATAATTAATATGCAAATTCGATGAGCAGCATCACATAATTGAGTCATGTGATATGACAAAGTGTAATAAGATAGAAAAATTAAGTTTTAAAAGTAAATAAGTCATTTTTCTTTCTTGATTAGAATGTTATTTTCCTCCTATATATTTATGTAACAAGTAACCGGAAGATCACTGATAACAATTATCCTCGGATGGCCGCACACATTATAAACTATAAAGAGGGTGAAATGATATGGAAGTGGGGATTCTAATCCAATACATCGAAAGTAAAAGAGAGAGGGACAAGGAATTGTTAAATAACTAACTTGTCACATGATCCTGGCCATCACAAATTGGGATCACAAATTGGGGTCACAAATTGGGCTCGTATAGCACGAGACATCTGGATCTGATCGGCACATGATCACGTCATTGCGAAATATCGGTCCACCAATTATAGCCTCTCCCTTCCATCCCCCGGCCTATCATGGGCGATCTCTGTATCACAGAAATGCATAACCTCGTCTGTTCGAAGATTCACAAAACAATTACATAAGATAAGGGAGTTACACAGCCGGAAGTCCCTTAATTGACATGTAACATGTGGTTTAAAATGTAAAACGTGGTTTTGAAAGTTACTTACGTCTCTTGCTCTCACAAGGTGTCCATTGTATTGTAATTGAACAAAATGGAGCATGACAACGTGTTCACGCCAAATCCATGGTCGCGCTCGGAGCGGTCGCATCGTCCGCCTCCCCTACCCCATCATTACACCTATGGGTAAACTTACCATGGATTATCTTATAAATGTTTTCAAGTGTTTGTGTATTTTGTTTGTACATTACTCTTTCACAGCCGAAATGTAGCACCTATCTACAGGGCGAGTGATAACACCCAGGACACGGTTTTAGCTGCTTACACAAGACTTGTTTTTACCATCTACCAGGGTGAGCCATAAGACCCAGGGGTAATAACATATTATGGTAATAACAGGAGTAATAATAGCATATTACAGTAATACAACAACTACAATACCTCCTTAGACATCGATGCCACCCACCATATGACGTCCACCGTTGGTATTAAGACAATATGCAATGCTTTGTGACGTCATGAGTTTTCCTTCACCGAAGGCCACGTCACAACACTCCAGGTTTGCACGCACAGTATCACCACTTCCGATCACGTCTAATAAAATAAAAACCCACTTAGAATCCCTACCAATTGCTACCAACAATTGCTACAACTTGGCATGTATGCATTAGTAAGGAGACTGAGGTTCCGTTTGTAGGAGAATTTGTTAGTTTACAAAACAATTAAATTTTCTTGGTGAAGTAAATGGACAAAAAGGAAATTATTTTTTGGATGGAATTGATGGAATAATTTGTCGCTATATATCGTTTTTACTTCTGGTAGATGTACAAACCAGCGACACTGAGATTTTACACAACCAGAAGGTCTTTTCGAAGCTGCTCCATGCGCTCACACTTTCGAAGCTGCTCCATGCGCTCACGCTTTCGAAGCTAAGTGATATTTCTCAATTGTGTTTTTGTCGAGACTGTATCTATCTTTCGGTGTATCTACCTATAGCGTATCTTTTGGAAAATTTTCGGTGCTAATTTTTCGTACATGTATACACAATCGTCGGTTAATGGTATCGAGTATTCTGCGGCCTAGTACTCGTAGGCTTAGACTACCGTACCGTCTCCGACCTTGTGGTTTGTTTTTCTCTCAGCGATTCGTCGAATGCGCTGAAATTATTTTCGTTCTCTGTTTCGTCCCAGTCGTTCACCCCGTACCTCCTTGTTTAATATCTGTACTCACAAAAAAAAAAAAAAAAAACCCAAAAAAATATTTCCTTCCCAGGTCTTATTCGTTTATTTGTTGTTCTTTTTGTTTGTTCGTTCTTCGTTCGCGATCACGCGGTTAGAAATGTATAATCTCTCCCCTGAACAACTATTTTCTCTCATATATTATAACACCCTTTTCTTCTTTTCCTACAAAAGGATGCTTTCGTCTTGCTCACCAAATCTATTCATTCCAAAAAATATATATAATACCATCTCTTACAGTTCCTCCTTTCTACATTCCATAAACTATCCAGAACTCCATCCCTCCTCCAGTGTCCTCAAACGTATTTTTGACTCGAAGGTCTCAAACTCATTTTGCAAAAAATGTTCGTTTCCCATGAATCGTACACTTTTCAAAATCCAATCTCACCCCTCCCCTCCAAATCCTCCCCATCACCCATCCCTTTCAAATCTCCCCCCTTGCCCCTTCCCTCCCCTCCCTCCTAAACTCCTCCCACACCCCTCCCCTCCGAGACTCTCCCTCGCTCCTCCCCTCCTAGACTCCCCTCTCACCCCTCCTCCTCAAAGCATCCTCCCTGCTTCTTCCTCCTTCCAACTTTCACCTTCATCTCCCCAAACCTTCTGCCTTGCTCTTCCTCCTCCTCAAATAACACCTCACTGTGCCTCACCCAATCTCCATCAAACCTTTTGTCCGCCCCATTCTTCCCTTTCTCCAAGCTATTCTGAAATCTCTGACACACCTTCAACAGCTCTCCCTACCTCTTCCTCCTCTTCCACATCTTACCCTACCCCTCCCCCCCCCCTGTTCTGGACCCAATGCTCCCCCTTCCTCTTCATTAACGGTATGGACCTCAAACATCCGGGGCCTTCGCTCAAACTTGACTGATCTCTCCATACAGGTTGCTTCTGATAAACCAGACGTGATCTGCTTAACAGAAACTTTCCTCCTTCATGATGTCTCTGATTCCTTGGTATCTCTCCCAGGTTACTCCCTCCTCCGGTATGATAGACCTGAGCCTCGTCCTGGAGGTGGGGTTGCTATCTTTATAAAAAACTCTCTTCCTCACTCGCCCTCCACTGCCCTCTCTCCACCTCACCCCCAGGAATACCTTTGGCTACGGCTTCCCCTTCGCTCCCACCTTTTGTTCATATGTGTGTTGTACCGTCCACCAATCAGCGATGACTCCATCTACATCTCACTGTCTGATAATATGGACCAACTTCTATCTACCCATCCCAACTCTCTCTTCCTCATATGTGGTGATTTCAATTGTCACCATGCCAGTTGGCTGGGTGTGGGTACCTCTCTCACCAGCCATGGCTCTTCAGCAAAGGACTTCTGCGACTCACTGGGACTGACACAATCTGTCAATTTCCCGACCCGGATCTCAGTCAACGGAGCATCTTCTCTTCTGGATTTGGTTATGACAAACTTCCCTGAAAATGTCTGCTGCTCTTCTTCTGCTCCAATCGGCTCATCTGATCATGTGCTTGTCAAAGTGGACATCTCTCTGACCATTCTCAGAGAGCCTCCTCAGCGTCGACGAGTCTGGCATTTCACTCAGGCCAACTGGCACGGTCTTCAAGCAGCCATCAATCATCTGGACTGGTCTCCCATCTCTACCGCCTCTGACATCAACTCATCCTGGGAATTCTTTCAAAGTAAATTGCTCTCTCTCATGCACAGATTTATACCATCTCGTCTTCAGTTGTCATACCCTTCCTCCCGTCCATGGTACACGGAATCTTGTGGTGAGGCTGTTGCCCTGAAACAACTTGCTTTCGTCTCCTGGAAAGCAAATCCAACGGAAGGAAATCTCATTTCCTTTCACAAAGCCCGAAACAAGTGTGTGTCCACCCTCAGGAGAGCCAGGAAACAATATCTCACCATTCTCAAGACCGAACTCTCTTATCTGTCTCCCTCTTCCAAATCCTGGTGGCATCTGGTCAAATCTGTTTCTGGTGTTTGTTCCCCCTCCATCCCCTCCCTCACCTCAAACGGCTTAACGGCTGACTCCGCACGTGAAAAAGCTGAATGCCTCAACTCTGTGTTTGCCTCTAAATCTTGTGTCCCAAACCCATCCCTCTCTGTACCCACCATACCCAGTCGTACCCAGCTGCTCCTGGACTCTGTGTCCTTTCCTCCTGACAAGGTGGAAAAGTTTCTGTCAACCCTCGACTCTGATTCTGCAACTGGTCCTGACGGCATCAGCCCACGGGTCCTAAAATCCTGTTCTTCTGCTCTTTCACTCCCTCTTTCTGTTCTCTTCACCCTCTCTTTTGCTCAAGGTCATCTGCCATCTGCTTGGAAATCAGCCAACATCACCGCTCTGCACAAAAAAGGTGCAAAAACAGATCCCAGCAACTACAGACCAATCAGCCTTCTCCCAATTATCAGCAAAGTCATGGAATCCATCATTGCTTCAGATATTAAATCGTTCCTCTTCTCCAATGGCTTGATCTCTGATCATCAATTTGGTTTCAGACCTGGTCACTCTACTCTGGACATGCTGCTTCTGCTTTCTCAACAATGGATGGAGGTCCTCAACGCCAAACAGGAAATTAGAGCAGTCTCCCTTGACATTTCACGTGCCTTCGATACGGTCTGGCACCCTGCTCTGCTCTCCAAACTCTCCTCCTTTGGTATCCATGGAAATCTCCACGCATGGCTGGCGGACTTCCTCTCTGGTCGTAGTCAACGTGTGGCCCTGAATGGGTTTCTCTCATCTCCTCTTCCTGTTCAGGCTGGAGTTCCCCAAGGTAGTGTTCTGGGCCCTGTGCTTTTTCTGGTCTTCATCAATGATCTCTCTGACTATCTTGAAAATCCTCTCTATCTCTTTGCTGACGACTCTACTCTCTGTCGCTCCATTCCTCATCCCTCAGATCGGCAGTCTGCAGCCTCCTCACTCTCTGCAGACCTGGACAAAATCACAGACTGGTCAAACAAGTGGAACATGTCTTTCAATCCTGACAAATCTCACACTCTTACAATGTCTCTCCGAAAGGACCGACTGGACAACCCTCCCATCTACTTTCTCAACAATCCTCTCCAAGAAGTTCTGTCGCTCAAGCTTTTGGGTCTCACTATCTGCCATGATCTTTCTTGGGAAAACCACATTTCCAAGCTGGCCTCCAAAGCCAGTCGCCGACTGGGCATCCTCCGTCGTGCGAAGTCCTTCCTTGGCACACCTGAGCTCTTCACCACATACAAGGCTTTCATCCGCAGCTCAATGGAATACTGTTCCCCCCTCTGGGCTGGTGCTCCTGCCTCACACCTTGCTCGGCTTCACGCTGTTGAGGCCAAAGCTTTCAGAATCATTGGAATCTCCTGCGATGTAGTCAACGCCGAGGGCCTTTCACTCACTCACCACAGGCAGGTTGGTGGTCTTTCTGTCTCCTACCGACTCCTCTCCGGCCTTGCTCCCCCAGCTCTCTCTGTGCTCTGTCCCCCCAATATTCCTTCAGGTCGCACAAGATCTGCCTGCAACCCTCTTATGGTTAAACTGCCAAAGTCTAGGCTCTCTGCTCACCTTCACTCTTTCATTCCCCTTTTCTCCCACCTCTGGAACAAACTCCTCCACTCCCTTCAATCCCACTCCTCCCTCCAGGTCTTTAAAACAGCTGTTCACCACCATCTCTTATCTTCCCCCATCGAAAACCTTGATCTTTTCTACCCCCGGTAATTCACCCCAGAGTCCTTGCAGTGTTCATATGTTTTAATCCTCTCCCACCTCCCCCCAAGTCCTCCCGATGTCCCTGCTCTCAAATGTTGTGTTTGTGTCCTTCCCCCTCTTCCCCCTCTCTTTTGTGTCCTTCCCCCTCTCTCCCCATCTTGTCTGCCGCTCCCCTTGTTTTTTGTGTTTTGTGTGTCGGTTTGTCTTTTTGTGTGATTAATGTTAGCTCTTTCACGAGCCTCGATCTTGTATACAAAAAAAAAAAAAAAAACCCGTGAAGCTTCGTGTTTCCACTCACGCAAGGCATTGTTAGAGCATTCTTTTGTACGCCTTTACATGCACATGAAAAGAAAGTGGAAACATTATTAATGAGTCCCAGTTTCCAGTTTCTGCTGGCAAGAGAAATCGTTTTAACTAAAAAAAATTTAAAATTGGGGGTTTTTTTTGCTGATTTTTCCTTTGATGACATAATAATCACTAACTGTACTGATAGGTTTCTCAGTAAAATAAATAGACAGAAAGCTAATTGTACATTGACAGAGTTGACTGAATACTTTGTGGTTGTATTTTTTTTATGTTCCGGTGGATGTACAAACCAACGACTCTGAGCCTATACACCACGTGTGCAACAAGAATGAATACAACTCGAAATTGCATGAATAATAATATTTGTAAACTTCCCCATGCACTGTCCAGACCCAAGAGCTCTTAAATGAGGTATCATTCAGCTCTGTATGTGTTGTAGTTATGATGTTTACCCTGATCAGACACAATTGGGCAACTTGCGTTTATCTATACTAGGACGTGCCCATACGTGGGTGCCCGTTCCTTGCCAAAAAAAAAAACAAAAATGTCTTCGCCCATGCATGCATGGGCGTGCCCATGGGCCCATGGGCGTGCCCGTAAGTGCGTGATGTGACCGTACAATGAATGTATCGTCCCGACACCGCAGCTCGGATGGCGCTGCAGTTAATCGGGCCTGTATCGGCAGAGTTATTATAAACGTGTACTACAATCGATCGTACCTTACAACAATCAACACAGATTGCAACGTCAAATAAATGAATACGCTCTCAAATGTGCCGTCCGAGGCAGCGTCTGCTCGCCACGTTCAGCATCAGTACGTCGTCACTATGACTATCCGTAAGTCCGGAAGTGACGTCCTCATTTGACTGTCCGGAAGGTCGCATATCGCAGTTACGATGAATCGCAAATTAGTTTTAATTAGTTTTAAAACATAGTTTAACGCCAACATAGCGCCAATATAGTTTGCCAACGTGAAATAAATGAATACGCTCTCAAATGTGCCGTCCGAGGCAGAGTCTGTTCGCCACGTTCGGCACACGTGATAGCTCGCTGCTCTCTGATTGGTTGAATCGTTTTTTGGACATAGCTCGGTAACTACTTCTCCGATTAATATGAAACCTTGAAAAGGCACATCCATCCTCAGGTCCCCAGCAATATACCTGGCAAGTTTCAAGTATATCGGACCCGTGGTTGTCGAGAAACAGCGGTCACAGACACACAGACATACACACATACACACACACATACACACAGAGATTACTGGAATTATAGATAGATTATAAAACAGGAGTGTCTGTCCGTCTGTCCATCCGTCCCCAAACTACTCCCCCAGTTTTGGGGCTAGCCCCACCAAACCTTCTGTGGAACGTTTTGGGGTCCCATCGGATGCTGTAAGGTAAGTAGGAGGTTTCATAAATTCCTCAATAAAATAATGATTTTGAAATTGGCTCAATACGAACCTGCTCCGAATCCGGAAGTGAACACATGACGACAATGGGTTGGTTTGATAATATCTCGATACAAACGTGATTTAACACAGTATTTTGTTGTAGTATTAATTTATGGTTGGGATGATGCTGTTTGGAATGAAAAAAGAGATATTGAGGTTAAATATGAATGAGGTAATGACGTGAGGGTTTCTACTCTCTAATCGTGCCATTCGCGGATTCGCCACATGCAGATTCACCATTGACTGGGTAAAGCAACATTTAGACGTGGTACGTTTTGATGCAAGTCATTCACTAACCTGCTGTTCATGTCTGACGTTCAACTGAAGGTGGCACAGGAATGTGGAATTTATTGGTTCATCATTTCCCATTCGCCGTTTTTGTGCAAGCCATTCACGAACCAGCTGTCCATGTCTGACGTTCAACTAAAGGTGGCACAGGAATGTGGAATTTATTGGTTCATCGTTTCCCATTCGCCATTTTTTGTGCAAGTCATTCACGAACCGGCTGTCCATGTCTGACGTTCAACTAAAGGTGGTACAACAACGTGGAATTTATTGGTTCCATGATTTAGCATTCACCGTTTCCATATTGTCTGTTCGCCTTTGGCTTCCCACCCGTGCATAACACAGGTACCTCGCTAGTACATATATATATATATAATTATATATATATATATATATATATATGTATCTATGTATGTATGTATGTATGTATGTATGTATGTATGTATGTATGTATATATATATATGTATGTATATATATATATATATATATATATATATGTATGTATTATATATATATATATATATATATATATATATATATGTACTTGCGAGTATATATATTATATATATATATATATATATATACATATATATATATATATATATATATTGTTACAGACGCGGTGGTGGATGTTAGTTTACCGAGCGGTTTGGTATGACCACGTCTGCACAGTTTACCCGATTATGCTCGAACGTTGACTAGTCGCGCTACGCTAGGTCAATGAAGGAAAAGGACACAACGGCTGGGATTCAAATGACACGACACCAGGGATACGGTTCTCAAGACCCCCGGAGGAGGTTATATTATGGCGGAAGGTTAGATTACAACTACAAGAGGGACAGCATAGAAAGACAAGCACTTAGACACACTCTTATATTAACCCCAACAGACGACAGATAAACGGGACAAAAACTGACTCACACGGGGATTGATGGCAAGGAAAGGCAGGATCGATGGCTCCAGGTGCACCTGGGCTCAGGGCAGAATCGACCCGGTTCGGTCCGGTCCAAAGATGCGGGGAGGTATCGTCGCGCTGGGGGTGGCGGTGGCTTCCTCTGCTCTCCGTAGTTCAGGCGCATCTGACCTCACATCCGGTAAGTCGCCGCGTATATCCGGCGGGGAGTGACACGCCCTCGGCTCGTTAGCTCCGCCCCAGATGGAATCGGCACGTCGCTTCTCATTGGGTGCGTGCGGGGGGGTTACCGGCTCCGCCCTTGACGAGGGGCTGACAGGGAGCCCCTTCGTGGTAACCCCGTGGAGCGCATGGTCATGGCGGCTAACCGAGCCGGTGTGAGGACGCACACTCCCCCCGCGCGCCGTTGTTGTAGTTGTTGTTGTTCGGGGAAGAAGATGGGAGGAGGTAAGGGAAGGTCCTAAACTCACTACTGGTGCCATACAATCACATTCTGGTGCAACGAAGAGTCAGAATTAATGGAAACGAGTCCTTAACTGACATAGACTAAGAATAACTAGCAAGATGTCCGAAAGTTGTCTACGTGAGATGCGGTGGACCTGGGCACGACATTTAATGGGGGAAAAAGGGGAAGGTCGGTTCTACAGAGTGTTGTTTACAGACAATGGGACTAGGGAATGGGGGATTGGGGATAGTTGGGGAGTATTGGGGAAATAAGGGAATATTTACAAGCGGATATGGAGGCCAAATTCCATATTCGCAACATTGCACCCTTCTCTACCCTCGGGGCGTCCCGACCCGATAAATTTTTACCTATTTTAGTGTGGCACTCAGATGTAGTTCCCTCTACTATTAACTCTACCCTGAGTGCGACAGTTTTACAGATATTCACAAATGAGTAAATATGTCCCCCTGCGACGTTGCACCCTTCTCCTCTCAGAAACACACCCACAGGATAACCGAATTGCGGAAAGAATTCGCAAACTAAACATACAGCCGGTAGGGAGCATTATTTACAAGACTACGCTGATATTTACACTACGATCCAGGACCTGTTTTTGGAGGAACACATGCAGATGTTATGCATAGAGAGCGCACGCATGCCAGCATCGATACACCAACCCACGAGTGCTCTGTGGCCTACGGCCTTTAATAACGTGCAGAGCACCCTTTCCCAGCACGAAAAGCACCACCCCATCATGTACAGTCAGCACCATCCGGTGCACCAATAAAGTGTCTATAAATCACCGGTGGTGTCGCAGCCGGCCGATGTTCTGCCGCTGGTCTTGCCTTCATGTGGTGCACTTGGCCTTCTTACTTCTTTAAAAAATCAAGAAAGGCGCCAACCGCGTCCATTTCTGTATTGTGGCCGTCAGGGGCCAACTAAGAGTGGTTCACCTGCTTGGCATAGGTGCCACGTTGACCCATAGGTCCTTCCACGGGTGGTGCTTGGCCGCAAAAGAACTGCGGTCCATTGTGGGTGGCCACAAACATTGCGGTCCATATGGTGTATCGATCCAAGCAGCAAGCAGCGAAAGTGCAGGCCCACAACTGCGGAGCCAGCACCTCTCTCTCCTCTCTCTCTACCCCAAAGCCAGATCCTCGGAGGTGGGAGACAAAAGAAAAGACAAGTGAGTAAGGTGGTAAGGGCGCAAAAGTGCACGCAATATAAGATGATGCACACTGGGGGCACATGGGAACCAGGTGAGACAGGTACGTTCCTACCGTACGCCCCCCCCCCCCCCCACCAGGTAACCTACATGGCCCCTCCCTTACCCCTTACTGTATCCACAAAACACAACACTACCCATAAACATCTACTTTACTAATCAACAAACGTCCCTACTGTCTTCCCCGTTCCTCCCATAAACCAAATTCGTCTTCTCTCCCTCCTAACCAATCAAATTTGCCATTTTCAACTCTCATCAAAATTTGCCATCTCCAATTCATCATCAGTCCCTCCTAGGGAGGGAGAGATGGAATCACCCCAATGTCTCATCCACGTCGTGATGCGTCTCACAAATCCAACAGCAGTCCTTGCTTCCTGCACACAGAACAAAGAAAACACAGGTGTGGAGTCATCATCATCACCACAGGCAAGTGGCTGTGTATGGTGCGACAGGTTCATCAATCCTAACTATTTCCTAAATGCCTTTAACAACTTTACACTACCCGGGGTCTTTCTCCGGCCAAACCATTGGCCCTCTTACACTATGGGTTCTAAAAACCAATTCCCATTGGCCAAACTGTGGTGCTTTTCAATTTGGGGTCTCACTCCCCCGATTCATCTCCCGGTGCCCTCGCACAATTTCTGGGCCGCGGCGTGTACCTCTCCCAGCGGGTCTACCCACCTGCACACCTCCACCACTGCAGTTGCCTCCGAGCTTACCTGCTCCTTACCCTAACCTAACTACCTGGGGAAGGCCCTCTGGCGCTCTCCCCACTCGGTGCCCTCTCTGGCACTGGGCTACCCGATCCACACCCGGGATCCTCAGGCACCCACTCACAACTACCGGCTCCCAGAGCCCACCTGCGGCCTCACCTGGCCGACATCCTCACAGTGGTGGAGTGTCCAAACCAACTACACACACTAACAGGCTACACGCCCAGCCATTTCCACAACACTAATGCACCCATCCACAATACCATTCTGCAACCGCACCACAAATGCCAATATCCAACCACAATTTACCTATACCCTCTACCTAACACTTACACTACCCGCCCCGGGTACTCGTGAAAGGGGTCCACTCTTCCCCCATCCACACCTTCGCACCATGCACACCACTCCGTACCACTTACTCCAACTCTCTCCACACACCTGTACTTGCACACCTGTGCTCTCACACCTGGTGCCACCTGCACCCTTCTCTCCCCAAGCGCATTCGCGCTGATCCACAACACTCACTACTCACACACTGCTCCACACACCTGTCCAGTTGCACACCTGTGCAATCACACCTGTTCAATTCTCACACACACGGCATCATCTCATCTAACTACTCCCTTCTGAAACTTGCGCTTCCCAGTCGTCCCTTTAAACTATTGCGCTCCCTCGTCATTATCATCCACACTAATCTACCTGCGTCCCCACTACAGGTATCAGTCACTAACTAAACTTAACGTTACCTAAGGTCATCTTCTCTAGATCCCTACCGTTATATCCTAACCCTCCCGGGCTAGTTTTCACTGCCATACACCCCATAATCTATTGCTCCTTTGCCCCCCATATGGGAAGGGTGGCAGGGATGCCACCCTTACCCACCGGGCCTATCGCTCCCTACCAATTTTGCACATCAAATTTCAACAAATTAAAAATTTGCCAATCACTGCCCATCATCTGCCAATCACTACTGCCAATCCCTTGCCAATCATCAAATTTTGTTTTTCTCTAATTTTGGGTCCAAAACACTAACCTCATCACCCAGTCTACTCAATAATGCCTCTCGGTGCGCCAATTCCTGTCCAAAGCCCGGCTTCGTAAAGCCAAGCAATGGATGCTGGTTGTTTTGTGCCGGCGGCTGGATACGTCCCGCATTCGGTGCAGGGAAGGAGGTTTACCCGGGCCGAGATCCCACGCACCATCTCGGCGTGGAGCCATCCAATGTCCCGATCTCGACCTGCCGGAATGCCTCAACAAAAAGTGGTCGCCATGACGACCCTTTCTATCGGGCTGCCCGCTCCGCCTAGTGGAGCACGGACGCGGCCGTTCAAAGCGAGGCCCAGCACGCACCGAGGGCCCGATTCGGCTAAAAGTCGACCTAACCTCTAACCCGGTTACCTTCGATGCTTCACCTGGACGCTTACACCCCGCAGCCCGTTCCTTGCTCACACATCCAGCCGTTTCCATGCTCCTCGTACCTTTCCTTTCACACCCAGGTACCCTCATTCCACTCACAGCCTTGGTCACACACCTGACCACCGAACACTGTGGCACACATTCGTTGCTCGCACACCTCACCAATACACCGCTTCGCGCCCCCTCCTCGGTCACCTCCTCTGTGACAATCACAGGTGTGCCCTCATTCGCACACCCAACCATGTGCCTCACCACCAACTCCAGCGTGCATTCCCACTCACGCTCTACCATTCCAGGTGTGCATCCTTCCATCCCAGGTGTACATCCTCGCTCACCTGTCACAACCAACTCACTCTCCTTGTCACTCTCACTACTCTCACCTCCATTCTTGCCAGCGCACTCACCCTTACTCTTGACAGCGCACTCTTTCCCCATGCACTTGTCCGTCACACACCTTTCTCGCGCACACTCTCCCGTTACCCCCTCTGTAACACTCACCACAGGTGGACACTCTTCCTTACTTCTGACAGCGCACTCTTTCCCCATGCACCTGTCCGTCACACACCTTTCTCGCGCACACTCTCCCGTCACACCCTCTGTAACACTTACCACACCGCGCTTCCATGTGCTCCCTCGCACACGCGCTACGACCACTCACTCTCGCCAGCATCCTCACTCCTTGGCACGCACTTTTTCCTCACACACCCCAGAGTCGGACTTTCTTGCACACCTCCTCTTTCGCACACCAGACCTGTCGCACACTTCACCAACGGCCTCTCACGAACACCCGGGTCTATCTCGACCCCCAAGCTTATTAAATCCCCTGGCGCATCATACGCACGACCATATTGGTCACCACTTACACCAGGTCCTCTTCCTCTTCGCTTCTCCTCCATCACCTGCGAATCCCTCATCCGGTTAATGAGCACATCATCACGATCCAAACACAGACTTTGGACCAATTCTTTTATCTCCTCTTTTATCTCTTTCTTATCCCCCCTCCGTCGCTTCTTAATTTCGCTCATCCCTTCTTCCACTTCTTCTAATTTGTGCTTCACCTCTTTTATTCCCCGGTATGTCTCCTCAAGCTCGTCCTCCAAGGCTACCTTGACCGTTTCCATGTGCGTCCTCACCTGCCGGTCCTTCGTCTCCATTACCTCTATCACCTCGTCCAGCCTCGTTGTCAGTCCCTCACGTACCATCTGACATTCCCTCTTCGTCGCTACCAAGTCATCTTTTAGTTCTTTCTGTGTCGCTTTTAAACCTCCTAATACCGCAGTGTTCCTTTGAACCTGCTCCACTAACTCCGTCTGTCCCACCGTCAGCTGCTCCACCTCCTGCGTCAGGTCCTCTATGCCCCCTTGTAACTTTACAGTCCCCTTTCTCACCTCCTTCTCCATGTGCTCCTTACAGTGCCTCACCTCCTCGCGCACTCCTCCGACCTCCTCACTCACTCCTCTTCTGATCTCCTCTCCCATCACTTGCATCTCCTGCCCAGATGCCACCCTCATCTGCTCCATTTCCTCCCTGTGAGCATCCAGTTTGGTTTCTACCCCCATTCTGACCCCCTCTATCTGCTGCCCCATTTGGTTAACTTCCCTTTCCGCTTGGTCCCTCATGTCCCTCAATTTGCCTTCCATCCTGTTTTCTAACCCCTCTAACCCATTTTTCACTCCCTCTATCTGATTCTCCTGGGCAGCCATTCTATTTTCTACCCCCTCTAACCCCTTTTGCATCCCTTCCATTTGATTCTCTTGAGCGGCCATTCTGTTTTCTACCCCCGTTAACCCCTCCTGTATTTCCCCTAATCTATTGTCCAATTTCCCAAATTTCTCGTCTAATCCCTTAAAATTATTGTCTAACCCCTCACTGGTACCCCTCGCTTCGTCCCTCATTACCCCCATTTCGTTTCCCATTACCCCCAATTGCTCATTCTGAGCCTCCATCCGGTTCCCCATTACCCCCATTTGGTTTCCCAACCGCTCACTATCAGCCCTCATTCCCACCATTTGTTCCATAAGGGCCCTCATTTGCAGGAGGAAAAGGTTCGAATCCACCAGGGGCGCTGCCACGGTCGCGGGCGCGGTGACCAGCGAGGCGCCATTTTGTGCGTCTGCTACCCTCGCTGCTTCGCTCTCCTCACGTCCCTCAATTTGGTCCTGGACCGACCCTGCCTCACTCTCCACTACCGGACCCCAGCCGACTTGGTCTGCCATAGCGCGACTTTCAAAATTCGGGTTTTTATTTCCGTATAACAAAATCAAATTTCGCCGTTATAATTTCGTCGAGCGCAGTAAACGCGCTCCGGATCGATTCTACCTCCCAAAGTTTGGGCCTAACAAATTTAGTCCCGGGTCCGAATTCCACTCCTCGACACCAATTGTTACAGACGCGGTGGTGGATGTTAGTTTACCGAGCGGTTTGGTATGACCACGTCTGCACAGTTTACCCGATTATGCTCGAACGTTGACTAGTCGCGCTACGCTAGGTCAATGAAGGAAAAGGACACAACGGCTGGGATTCAAATGACACGACACCAGGGATACGGTTCTCAAGACCCCCGGAGGAGGTTATATTATGGCGGAAGGTTAGATTACAACTACAAGAGGGACAGCATAGAAAGACAAGCACTTAGACACACTCTTATATTAACCCCAACAGACGACAGATAAACGGGACAAAAACTGACTCACACGGGGATTGATGGCAAGGAAAGGCAGGATCGATGGCTCCAGGTGCACCTGGGCTCAGGGCAGAATCGACCCGGTTCGGTCCGGTCCAAAGATGCGGGGAGGTATCGTCGCGCTGGGGGTGGCGGTGGCTTCCTCTGCTCTCCGTAGTTCAGGCGCATCTGACCTCACATCCGGTAAGTCGCCGCGTATATCCGGCGGGGAGTGACACGCCCTCGGCTCGTTAGCTCCGCCCCAGATGGAATCGGCACGTCGCTTCTCATTGGGTGCGTGCGGGGGGGTTACCGGCTCCGCCCTTGACGAGGGGCTGACAGGGAGCCCCTTCGTGGTAACCCCGTGGAGCGCATGGTCATGGCGGCTAACCGAGCCGGTGTGAGGACGCACACTCCCCCCGCGCGCCGTTGTTGTAGTTGTTGTTGTTCGGGGAAGAAGATGGGAGGAGGTAAGGGAAGGTCCTAAACTCACTACTGGTGCCATACAATCACATTCTGGTGCAACGAAGAGTCAGAATTAATGGAAACGAGTCCTTAACTGACATAGACTAAGAATAACTAGCAAGATGTCCGAAAGTTGTCTACGTGAGATGCGGTGGACCTGGGCACGACATTTAATGGGGGAAAAAGGGGAAGGTCGGTTCTACAGAGTGTTGTTTACAGACAATGGGACTAGGGAATGGGGGATTGGGGATAGTTGGGGAGTATTGGGGAAATAAGGGAATATTTACAAGCGGATATGGAGGCCAAATTCCATATTCGCAACATTGCACCCTTCTCTACCCTCGGGGCGTCCCGACCCGATAAATTTTTACCTATTTTAGTGTGGCACTCAGATGTAGTTCCCTCTACTATTAACTCTACCCTGAGTGCGACAGTTTTACAGATATTCACAAATGAGTAAATATGTCCCCCTGCGACGTTGCACCCTTCTCCTCTCAGAAACACACCCACAGGATAACCGAATTGCGGAAAGAATTCGCAAACTAAACATACAGCCGGTAGGGAGCATTATTTACAAGACTACGCTGATATTTACACTACGATCCAGGACCTGTTTTTGGAGGAACACATGCAGATGTTATGCATAGAGAGCGCACGCATGCCAGCATCGATACACCAACCCACGAGTGCTCTGTGGCCTACGGCCTTTAATAACGTGCAGAGCACCCTTTCCCAGCACGAAAAGCACCACCCCATCATGTACAGTCAGCACCATCCGGTGCACCAATAAAGTGTCTATAAATCACCGGTGGTGTCGCAGCCGGCCGATGTTCTGCCGCTGGTCTTGCCTTCATGTGGTGCACTTGGCCTTCTTACTTCTTTAAAAAATCAAGAAAGGCGCCAACCGCGTCCATTTCTGTATTGTGGCCGTCAGGGGCCAACTAAGAGTGGTTCACCTGCTTGGCATAGGTGCCACGTTGACCCATAGGTCCTTCCACGGGTGGTGCTTGGCCGCAAAAGAACTGCGGTCCATTGTGGGTGGCCACAAACATTGCGGTCCATATGGTGTATCGATCCAAGCAGCAAGCAGCGAAAGTGCAGGCCCACAACTGCGGAGCCAGCACCTCTCTCTCCTCTCTCTCTACCCCAAAGCCAGATCCTCGGAGGTGGGAGACAAAAGAAAAGACAAGTGAGTAAGGTGGTAAGGGCGCAAAAGTGCACGCAATATAAGATGATGCACACTGGGGGCACATGGGAACCAGGTGAGACAGGTACGTTCCTACCGTACGCCCCCCCCCCCCCACCAGGTAACCTACATGGCCCCTCCCTTACCCCTTACTGTATCCACAAAACACAACACTACCCATAAACATCTACTTTACTAATCAACAAACGTCCCTACTGTCTTCCCCGTTCCTCCCATAAACCAAATTCGTCTTCTCTCCCTCCTAACCAATCAAATTTGCCATTTTCAACTCTCATCAAAATTTGCCATCTCCAATTCATCATCAGTCCCTCCTAGGGAGGGAGAGATGGAATCACCCCAATGTCTCATCCACGTCGTGATGCGTCTCACAAATCCAACAGCAGTCCTTGCTTCCTGCACACAGAACAAAGAAAACACAGGTGTGGAGTCATCATCATCACCACAGGCAAGTGGCTGTGTATGGTGCGACAGGTTCATCAATCCTAACTATTTCCTAAATGCCTTTAACAACTTTACACTACCCGGGGTCTTTCTCCGGCCAAACCATTGGCCCTCTTACACTATGGGTTCTAAAAACCAATTCCCATTGGCCAAACTGTGGTGCTTTTCAATTTGGGGTCTCACTCCCCCGATTCATCTCCCGGTGCCCTCGCACAATTTCTGGGCCGCGGCGTGTACCTCTCCCAGCGGGTCTACCCACCTGCACACCTCCACCACTGCAGTTGCCTCCGAGCTTACCTGCTCCTTACCCTAACCTAACTACCTGGGGAAGGCCCTCTGGCGCTCTCCCCACTCGGTGCCCTCTCTGGCACTGGGCTACCCGATCCACACCCGGGATCCTCAGGCACCCACTCACAACTACCGGCTCCCAGAGCCCACCTGCGGCCTCACCTGGCCGACATCCTCACAGTGGTGGAGTGTCCAAACCAACTACACACACTAACAGGCTACACGCCCAGCCATTTCCACAACACTAATGCACCCATCCACAATACCATTCTGCAACCGCACCACAAATGCCAATATCCAACCACAATTTACCTATACCCTCTACCTAACACTTACACTACCCGCCCCGGGTACTCGTGAAAGGGGTCCACTCTTCCCCCATCCACACCTTCGCACCATGCACACCACTCCGTACCACTTACTCCAACTCTCTCCACACACCTGTACTTGCACACCTGTGCTCTCACACCTGGTGCCACCTGCACCCTTCTCTCCCCAAGCGCATTCGCGCTGATCCACAACACTCACTACTCACACACTGCTCCACACACCTGTCCAGTTGCACACCTGTGCAATCACACCTGTTCAATTCTCACACACACGGCATCATCTCATCTAACTACTCCCTTCTGAAACTTGCGCTTCCCAGTCGTCCCTTTAAACTATTGCGCTCCCTCGTCATTATCATCCACACTAATCTACCTGCGTCCCCACTACAGGTATCAGTCACTAACTAAACTTAACGTTACCTAAGGTCATCTTCTCTAGATCCCTACCGTTATATCCTAACCCTCCCGGGCTAGTTTTCACTGCCATACACCCCATAATCTATTGCTCCTTTGCCCCCCATATGGGAAGGGTGGCAGGGATGCCACCCTTACCCACCGGGCCTATCGCTCCCTACCAATTTTGCACATCAAATTTCAACAAATTAAAAATTTGCCAATCACTGCCCATCATCTGCCAATCACTACTGCCAATCCCTTGCCAATCATCAAATTTTGTTTTTCTCTAATTTTGGGTCCAAAACACTAACCTCATCACCCAGTCTACTCAATAATGCCTCTCGGTGCGCCAATTCCTGTCCAAAGCCCGGCTTCGTAAAGCCAAGCAATGGATGCTGGTTGTTTTGTGCCGGCGGCTGGATACGTCCCGCATTCGGTGCAGGGAAGGAGGTTTACCCGGGCCGAGATCCCACGCACCATCTCGGCGTGGAGCCATCCAATGTCCCGATCTCGACCTGCCGGAATGCCTCAACAAAAAGTGGTCGCCATGACGACCCTTTCTATCGGGCTGCCCGCTCCGCCTAGTGGAGCACGGACGCGGCCGTTCAAAGCGAGGCCCAGCACGCACCGAGGGCCCGATTCGGCTAAAAGTCGACCTAACCTCTAACCCGGTTACCTTCGATGCTTCACCTGGACGCTTACACCCCGCAGCCCGTTCCTTGCTCACACATCCAGCCGTTTCCATGCTCCTCGTACCTTTCCTTTCACACCCAGGTACCCTCATTCCACTCACAGCCTTGGTCACACACCTGACCACCGAACACTGTGGCACACATTCGTTGCTCGCACACCTCACCAATACACCGCTTCGCGCCCCCTCCTCGGTCACCTCCTCTGTGACAATCACAGGTGTGCCCTCATTCGCACACCCAACCATGTGCCTCACCACCAACTCCAGCGTGCATTCCCACTCACGCTCTACCATTCCAGGTGTGCATCCTTCCATCCCAGGTGTACATCCTCGCTCACCTGTCACAACCAACTCACTCTCCTTGTCACTCTCACTACTCTCACCTCCATTCTTGCCAGCGCACTCACCCTTACTCTTGACAGCGCACTCTTTCCCCATGCACTTGTCCGTCACACACCTTTCTCGCGCACACTCTCCCGTTACCCCCTCTGTAACACTCACCACAGGTGGACACTCTTCCTTACTTCTGACAGCGCACTCTTTCCCCATGCACCTGTCCGTCACACACCTTTCTCGCGCACACTCTCCCGTCACACCCTCTGTAACACTTACCACACCGCGCTTCCATGTGCTCCCTCGCACACGCGCTACGACCACTCACTCTCGCCAGCACCCTCACTCCTTGGCACGCACTTTTTCCTCACACACCCCAGAGTCGGACTTTCTTGCACACCTCCTCTTTCGCACACCAGACCTGTCGCACACTTCACCAACGGCCTCTCACGAACACCCGGGTCTATCTCGACCCCCAAGCTTATTAAATCCCCTGGCGCATCATACGCACGACCATATTGGTCACCACTTACACCAGGTCCTCTTCCTCTTCGCTTCTCCTCCATCACCTGCGAATCCCTCATCCGGTTAATGAGCACATCATCACGATCCAAACACAGACTTTGGACCAATTCTTTTATCTCCTCTTTTATCTCTTTCTTATCCCCCCTCCGTCGCTTCTTAATTTCGCTCATCCCTTCTTCCACTTCTTCTAATTTGTGCTTCACCTCTTTTATTCCCCGGTACGTCTCCTCAAGCTCGTCCTCCAAGGCTACCTTGACCGTTTCCATGTGCGTCCTCACCTGCCGGTCCTTCGTCTCCATTACCTCTATCACCTCGTCCAGCCTCGTTGTCAGTCCCTCACGTACCATCTGACATTCCCTCTTCGTCGCTACCAAGTCATCTTTTAGTTCTTTCTGTGTCGCTTTTAAACCTCCTAATACCGCAGTGTTCCTTTGAACCTGCTCCACTAACTCCGTCTGTCCCACCGTCAGCTGCTCCACCTCCTGCGTCAGGTCCTCTATGCCCCCTTGTAACTTTACAGTCCCCTTTCTCACCTCCTTCTCCATGTGCTCCTTACAGTGCCTCACCTCCTCGCGCACTCCTCCGACCTCCTCACTCACTCCTCTTCTGATCTCCTCTCCCATCACTTGCATCTCCTGCCCAGATGCCACCCTCATCTGCTCCATTTCCTCCCTGTGAGCATCCAGTTTGGTTTCTACCCCCATTCTGACCCCCTCTATCTGCTGCCCCATTTGGTTAACTTCCCTTTCCGCTTGGTCCCTCATGTCCCTCAATTTGCCTTCCATCCTGTTTTCTAACCCCTCTAACCCATTTTTCACTCCCTCTATCTGATTCTCCTGGGCAGCCATTCTATTTTCTACCCCCTCTAACCCCTTTTGCATCCCTTCCATTTGATTCTCTTGAGCGGCCATTCTGTTTTCTACCCCCGTTAACCCCTCCTGTATTTCCCCTAATCTATTGTCCAATTTCCCAAATTTCTCGTCTAATCCCTTAAAATTATTGTCTAACCCCTCACTGGTACCCCTCGCTTCGTCCCTCATTACCCCCATTTCGTTTCCCATTACCCCCAATTGCTCATTCTGAGCCTCCATCCGGTTCCCCATTACCCCCATTTGGTTTCCCAACCGCTCACTATCAGCCCTCATTCCCACCATTTGTTCCATAAGGGCCCTCATTTGCAGGAGGAAAAGGTTCGAATCCACCAGGGGCGCTGCCACGGTCGCGGGCGCGGTGACCAGCGAGGCGCCATTTTGTGCGTCTGCTACCCTCGCTGCTTCACTCTCCTCACGTCCCTCAATTTGGTCCTGGACCGACCCTGCCTCACTCTCCACTACCGGACCCCAGCCGACTTGGTCTGCCATAGCGCGACTTTCAAAATTCGGGGTTTTATTTCCGTATAACAAAATCAAATTTCGCCGTTATAATTTCGTCGAGCGCAGTAAACGCGCTCCGGATCGATTCTACCTCCCAAAGTTTGGGCCTAACAAATTTAGTCCCGGGTCCGAATTCCACTCCTCGACACCAATTGTTACAGACGCGGTGGTGGATGTTAGTTTACCGAGCGGTTTGGTATGACCACGTCTGCACAGTTTACCCGATTATGCTCGAACGTTGACTAGTCGCGCTACGCTAGGTCAATGAAGGAAAAGGACACAACGGCTGGGATTCAAATGACACGACACCAGGGATACGGTTCTCAAGACCCCCGGAGGAGGTTATATTATGGCGGAAGGTTAGATTACAACTACAAGAGGGACAGCATAGAAAGACAAGCACTTAGACACACTCTTATATTAACCCCAACAGACGACAGATAAACGGGACAAAAACTGACTCACACGGGGATTGATGGCAAGGAAAGGCAGGATCGATGGCTCCAGGTGCACCTGGGCTCAGGGCAGAATCGACCCGGTTCGGTCCGGTCCAAAGATGCGGGGAGGTATCGTCGCGCTGGGGGTGGCGGTGGCTTCCTCTGCTCTCCGTAGTTCAGGCGCATCTGACCTCACATCCGGTAAGTCGCCGCGTATATCCGGCGGGGAGTGACACGCCCTCGGCTCGTTAGCTCCGCCCCAGATGGAATCGGCACGTCGCTTCTCATTGGGTGCGTGCGGGGGGGTTACCGGCTCCGCCCTTGACGAGGGGCTGACAGGGAGCCCCTTCGTGGTAACCCTGTGGAGCGCATGGTCATGGCGGCTAACCGAGCCGGTGTGAGGACGCACACTCCCCCCGCGCGCCGTTGTTGTAGTTGTTGTTGTTCGGGGAAGAAGATGGGAGGAGGTAAGGGAAGGTCCTAAACTCACTACTGGTGCCATACAATCACATTCTGGTGCAACGAAGAGTCAGAATTAATGGAAACGAGTCCTTAACTGACATAGACTAAGAATAACTAGCAAGATGTCCGAAAGTTGTCTACGTGAGATGCGGTGGACCTGGGCACGACATTTAATGGGGGAAAAAGGGGAAGGTCGGTTCTACAGAGTGTTGTTTACAGACAATGGGACTAGGGAATGGGGGATTGGGGATAGTTGGGGAGTATTGGGGAAATAAGGGAATATTTACAAGCGGATATGGAGGCCAAATTCCATATTCGCAACAATATGTACAAATATTAATTTACCTATACAAGCTTACTTAATAAACCCCAGGACAACATGAAAGACGGACAAATGGGCAGACTCACACGATGGATGAAGGCAGGAACGAATGGCAAGAACGAATGGCAGGAGGTGGATGGCTGGACGGATGAGGTGGGATCTCCGGGCGGGAAGGATGCGGGTCCGGTTGGTGTGTGTGCGACGTGAGCAGCCGCCGTTAAAGCTCAACGCTGCGGCGTTCAAACTGCTGTGCTCCAAGCTCCGATCGTTCAAGCTGCTGTGCTCCAAGCTCCGATCGTTCAAGCTGCTGTATCCGACGCATCCCTCTCACCACCTCCCGTCGGGGCGTTGCGGGACGGGTTATATAGGCCACACCCTCGAGCCTACGCGAACGTTCTCTCCACGCCCTCTCAAAGCCAAACCCCCTCGTTCTTGGTTGGTCGGCAAGGGCTCTCCTGGCTCCACCCTTCGATGACGAGGTGGAGACACGCCTTTCTTCCTCGACTCGACCGCGTGCTCAATGGAGGCAAATGCAGCAAACCCAGCAAACCTGGCACTTTGAAGATGCCATGGGGGCGTCGGAGGGACCTATTTTATTTAATTGATGCAACGCAATGAATTTAGTGGACCACAGAGCCTTATACTGACATATATTAAGGACATAACTATCGAGGGGAAATCTATGATTGGCTACGTGTGTGCGATGGATTAACTAAGGGCGACCTCTGATGTTTACAATTGGAGGGTGATATTTACAGGGAATATTTACAGCACACAAAAGGGTATATTTTACAACAAATTACACACAGGATTCTCAAATCCTCAACAATATATATACGTATATATATATGATTGAATTATCAATATGACAGCTGTGAGATGTGTGCTTATATTATTTTTTTTAATTTCCGGTATATGTCTGCTCTGGTGGACTTCCGGTATGATTAAATGTATGACGTTTATAACATATGCGAAGACAGTATGTGACATAATTGGGTGGTGGATGATATGGGTATATGGACCATAACTAGGAGTGCCGTTCTAGTTGTAATAATTTACTGTTATTTCAGACCACAGAATAATTCCGATCGTTTGCTCTCAAAGTAAAAATGGCTGCTGAGGATGAAACAATCGAGGATATGAATTTGAAGCTGTTGAGGGAAAACAGACCAGACATAATCGACGCGTTGATGTACGATCCTTCTAAAGCCTTTGATGAAGCGATAGCAAGAGGAGTTCTCAGCAGACAAAATTACAGTGACCTGAGCAGTGAGAAATCGAGTGCTGACAAGATCCGGAAATGCTTGGATATCGTGGATGGAAAAGGTGAGGAGAGTGCGAAGAGGTTTCGGAATATCCTTTGCAAACTTTCGAAATCATACCCTCGTTTGGGGCCTTGGGTCAAGGATTATCTACACCAGGTAGATGGTCGACGAGGGGAAAAAGAATCTGTTCATGGTAAGTAATGAAAGTTACATTTCCAGTTAAAACAAAACATTGCAATCAAAAAATATTCATAACCGGACTCACCATACAGGTACAGGTGTACACCATGTGGCATTCTATTCTGATATAAATAGATGTGTTTATTACTTATTTCTCATTGCAGAGGAGAAAAAAAACCATAAGGATTTATGGAATGAAAAACAACCAGACAAGGTGAGCTGTCGAAGCTCTAAGGTGTGTGCGCGTGCGTGCGTGCGTGTGTGTGTGTGTGTGTGTGTGTGTGTGTGTGTGTGTGTGTGTGTGTGTGTGTGTGTGTGTAAAATAAATTTGCAAATTCCAAATTTCCAAATCTTGGCCAACTTTAAGCCAATGAGCTATTTTGTGAGTGGTGATTAAAATAAGTAGCATCTTCTTTCCCAACAACATCTCATGTACATGAACAAAGCTTAAAATGATTGATGGCAGTGATAACGCTCCCTACAAAGCCAATGTCGATATCCCTGATAAAATTCCTTTTTTTACTTGCGAAAATCGAAGATCTTTCAAGTATATTGGCTGGCCTTGTGCGTTATTCTGTCTGTTTGTCTTTGCTTGTTTGTACATCAACCGCCTACAGCTCATAATTTCAAACCGATCTTTACAAAACTTCGTCAAATGATAAATTTGGTCATAAGGACATCTCATGTCCGGCAGGTGTGTGTGTATGTCTGGCCTATTGATTTTGATGCCCAAAGGTCAACATAGGCCAAAGGTCAACAACTTTGTCAAATTTTTGAAATCCTCAATTTTCATCCGATTGACTTGAAATTTGAAGAGGATTTATATATCAAGTCACTGAATTCAGCCACCAATTATTTTTGAGGTCAAATTTGGCCAAAAGGTGAACATAGGGCATAGGTCAACAACCTAGTTGAAGTTTCTAAAATCCTCAATTTTCATCCGATTTCCTTGAAATTTGAAGAGGATTTATATATCAGGTCACGGAATTCAGCCACTAATTATTTTTTAGGTCAAATTTGGCCAAAAAGTGAACATAGGCCAAAGGTCAACAACTTAGGTAAAGATTCTAAAATCCTCAATTTTCATCCAATTTCCTTGAAATTTGAAGAGGATTTATATATCAGGTCACGGAATTCAGCCACTAATTATTTTTGAGGTCAAATTTGGCCAAAAGGTCAACATAGGGCAAAGGTCAACAACCTAGGTGAAGTTTCTAAAATCCTCAATTTTAATCTGATTGACTTGAAATGTGAAGTGGATTTACATTTCAGGTCAGTGAATTCAACCACCAATTATTTTTGAGCTCAACATAAGCCAAAAGGTCAACATAGGCCAAAGGTCAACAACTTAGGTAAAGATTCTAAAATCCTCAATTTTCATCCAATTTCCTTGAAATTTGAAGAGGATTTATATATCAGGTCACGGAATTCAGCCACTAATTATTTTTGAGGTCAAATTTGGCCAAAAGGTCAACATAGGGCAAAGGTCAACAACCTAGGTGAAGTTTCTAAAATCCTCAATTTTCATCTGATTGACTTGAAATTTGATCAGGATTTGCATATCAGGTCACTGAATTCAGCCACGAATTATTTTTGAGGTCAAATTTGGCCAAAAGGTCAACATAGGGCAAAGGTCAACAACCTAGGTGAAGTTTCTAAAATCCTCAATTTTCATCTGATTGACTCGAAATTTGAACAGGATTTGCATATCCGGTCACTTAATTCAACCACCAATTATTTTGACGTTAGAGTTAAAAAGGTCAACATAGGTCAAATTTCTAAAATCCACAATTTTCATCCGATTGACCTGAAATTTGAACAGGATTTGCATATGCGGTTTCTGTATTGAACCACCAATTATTTTTGAGGTCATCATCGGCCAAAAGATCAACATACGCCAAAGGTCAACAACTTATTTTAGGGATTTCACAAGTATCACGTTATGTACGACAGATTTCTTGTTTTATTGTTTCCAGGATTCTAATCCTAAAAATCCACAAGCTGCTGTGCCTGCAGAAAGGTTGGGATTGCAGGTCGTGACAGAGGATGATCTTGTTGATTTGATATCCATTGGAAGTGGTGGTTTTGGTGAAGTGTTCAAAGGCAAGCACACCAAATGGCAGAATATGGTTGCTGTAAAAAAGTTCAACGCAGATTTTCAGAAAAGGTGAGAGTTTGTTTGTCGTACTGTCCTTGTATGTACTGTCCTTCTGTCATTTCTTTTTCTTTATGATTATTTCCCCTTTACTTCCATTCGCACTTCCTTTGACGTTTAACCCCTCAACCCTACATTTCAGAATCGGCCAATCTAACCCCCAAGTGCCCCCTGGCCCCTGACCTCACAATGACGCATGCACCTCTGACTATATCTACCCTCACCCCCATCCCATCCTCATTTTGCAACGATGAGTTAATGCCAAAAACGTAAGCCTATCCTTGCTTCCCACAGCGGTTAGCATAACCTCGATCAGCGTTCTGTTTTTCCATACATTTTTAGCTCAGTTGGAACGTAGTTCAGTGGAGATATTAGCATCGCGCGGTCATGTCCGTCAGTCATTCTGTCTTGATCTTAATTTCAATGAATATGGCTCAATATCTACGATATCTGAGAAATCCATTATCATTGATTTAAGGATTATTGTCATAAAATTCCGAAAAATAATAATGCAATAAATTTCCCAAAATGCAATTGTGTATTTATTAACAGGTGAAACTCTTAATCAGTGATGTTCAGGTACATTTAGATAATGTTAACTCTTCACTGGGTCGAGTTGACTGCTGGGTTTCATGGAGGGTGGAGGATTGGTAAGGGAGGAGGCATAGTAGAGGGTAATGGGATATGAAAGAGGGGGTAAAAGCGGTGGTGACGAGGTGGTCCTTATCCTGAACATAACTTTTTACAGCGTAGCCTGTAATGTATGGCAATGCTGTCTGGAACAGGGATTATCTGTCCGTCTGGTGTATGTATGTATGTATGTATGTATGTATGTATATACATATATATATGTATGTGTGTGTATGTACGTGTGTGTGTATGGATGTCCCTTCCACCAGCATCTTGCGGGCTTATTCTCTTCAACATTCGTTTTCTCGACGACCATTGGTCAGATTGACAAGAAACTTTCACCATAGGACCACCTAGTGTAGATTTTTAAAATGATATTTATGATGTCAAAGTGATGTGGGATGAGCGCCATATTGGAAAAACAGAAAAACTTTGCATCTCTATATCTCCGAAACCACTCCATGGAAAAATTGAAAGGTGGTCATAGGTGCCTTCATTATGACGTCATAAATCAGTAGAACACTTGATCCGATCAGTATGAAATTTCTTGAGCATGATCTAGGGAAAAATTGATGGAGAAAAAAATTTGATGACGTCATCGGTCACGTGGTTCGGCAGCCAAATTTGGACAGCGTAGCGCAATGTAGGGCAATGTCGCCTGGAACAGCATTTGTCTGTCCATCCGGTGTATGGATGTATAATAATAATAATAGTAATAATTCATTTATTTTGTATAGCGCTTTTCCAGAAGCCCAAAGGCGCTTTGACAGAGTGGAAAACATAATGCATAACAATACATGAAAACAACAATTGCAAAAAGACAAGAATCAAGAAAACAAACAGCAGCGATATACGGCATATATATAAGACAAGAATCAAAAAGACAAGACAAGAATCAATAGGGAAATATTTAAAGCAAAAGGAGGGAGAAGGAGAAGAGATAGTCAGGGGTTAAATGCTGTGGGTTGAATGTTGAATGCAGCGTTGAACAGGTGGGTCTTTAGTGATGTTTTGAATGTGGTGAGTGAGGAGGAGTCTCTGATGGTGTGAGGTAGTGAGTTCCAGAGGGTGGGAGCAGCGATGGAGAAGGCCCTGTCCCCCCAGGATCTGAATTTGGTCCGGATGGAGGGGGTCAGGAGGTTGGTACCAGCAGAGCGGAGGTTGCGGGTGGGAGTGTGTCTGGAGAGGAGGTCAGCCAGGTAGGATGGGGCCAGGTTATGGAGGGCTTTGTATGTCAAGAGGAGGATTTTGTACTGGATTCTCTGGGGGATGGGGAGCCAGTGAAGCTTGTAAAGGACGGGGGTGATGTGGTCACGGGTCCGGGAATGAGTGAGTAGACGGGCAGCGGAGTTCTGAATGTATTGGAGTTTATTGGTGATTTTTGAGGGTGAACCATAGAGGAGGCTATTGCAGTAGTCCAGACGGGAGGTGATGAAGGCGTGGATGAGGGTTTCTGCAGCCGTGGAGGAGAGGGATGAGCGGAGACGGGCAATGTTTTTCAGGTGAAAGAAGGCTGACTTTGTGATCTGTTTAGTGTATTTGTCGAAGGAAAGGGTTTGGTCAAAGATGACGCCAAGATTCCGGATGTGGGGGGAGGTGGATACTGGGATACCGTCGATGTTGAGGGCAAAGTTATGGGTGGATTTTGTGAGCGTTTTTGGGCCAATGATGATTATTTCAGATTTATCACAGTTAAGCTTGAGGAAGTTGATTTGAAGCCAGGATTTTATTTCAGTGATGCAGTTTGTCAGGATAGAGTGGGTGTCGGTGGAGACGGACTTGGTGGAGATGAAAAGCTGGATGTCATCGGCGAAGCAGTGGAATTGGAGACCATGACGGCGGATTAAGTGACCGAGCGGGGACAGGTAAAGGATGAAGAGGAGGGGGCCAAGAACTGAACCTTGGGGGACACCTTGGGGGAGGGGAGCAGTGGGGGATTTGCAGTTATTGATGGAGATGAACTGGCATCTGTCAGAGAGGTATGATTTAATCCAAGAGAGGGCAGTGCCGGTGACGTTAAAGGTGGATTCAAGTCGGGTGAGGAGGATAGTGTGATCGATGGTGTCAAAGGCAGCGCTGAGGTCGAGGAGGACGAGAATGTTGAGGTTGCCAGCGTCAGAGGAGAGGAGAAGGTCGTTGGTGATTTTGAGGAGAGCAGTTTCAGTACTGTGGTTGGAGCGGAATCCGGATTGGAATGTTTCATACAAGTTATTGGCAGAGAGATGATGTTTGAGTTGAGTGGCTACAGCGCGTTCCAAAACTTTTGACAGAAAGGGTAGGTTGGAGATGGGTCTGAAGTTGTTTAGGGTGTCAGGGTTTAGACCAGGTTTTTTTAGAATGGGGGTAACAGCAGCAATTTTGAGGGAAGGTGGGACGATGCCTGTAGACAGGGAGGAGTTTATTGTTGCAATGATAAGTGGAGAGAGAGCAGGGAGGGAGGCTTTGACAAAGCTGGAGGGGATGGGGTCAAGAGTGCAGGTGGCAGTTTTCATTCCTATGAGGAGTTCAGAGAGGTCAGTAGGAGAGATTGGGGAGAACCGAGACAGGGGATGGCAGGACAAGGGGGGGCAGGTGGTTGGAGGGGGAGCGGGTGCGGCGGTGGTCAAGCTGTTGTAGATGTTGTCAATTTTGCGTTGGAAGAAAGAGAGGAAGGAGATGCAGTTGTCTACTGTGAATGACTGGGTGGTGGTGTTCAGGGGGCGGAGGAGTTTGTTTATTGTCGAGAAGAGTGCTTTTGGGTTTCCGGAGCCAGAGTGGATAATTTGAGAGTAGTAGGCAGAGCGGGCGCGGGAGAGGGCATCTTTGTAGTGTTGTATGTGGTCCTTGTAGGCTTGGGAGTGAACTGTGAGACCCGTTTTATTGCGGAGTCTTTCAAGTTGGCGAGCACGAGTTTTCATTAGGTGGAGTTCAGGGGTAAACCAGGGAGCAGAATGGGTGAAAGAAACTGTTTTGGTTTTTACAGGCGCAAGCTGGTCAAGGCAGGAGGAGAGAGTGTGGTTGTAGTAGTCAGTGAGGTCGGAAGGGGTGTGGAGGTCAATGAAGGGAGAAGTGGACATTTTTTCAGAGAGGGTGGATGAGAATGAGGTAGGTGAAAGAGCGTTTAGCTTACGGAAGTTGATTGTGCGATAATGCCTTGGTGTTGGGGCGGGGATGTTGATGGTCAGAGTGATGGCTAAGTGGTCAGAGAGGGTGAGGTCGGAGCCATAGAGATGGTGCAAATTTAATCCAGTGGAGCAGACAAGGTCCAAAATGTGACCACGGATATGGGTAGGAAAGTCGACATGTTGAGTGAGGTTAAAGCAGGTGAGTAAATCAGTGAAGTCAGTGGTTATTGTGGAGTCAGTGGAGTCCATGTGGATATTGAAATCACCAAGGAGGAGGATTGAGGGGGAGAGGGAACATAGCTGGGTCAGAAAGTAGGAGAAGTCAGACAGGAATGATGGGTGTGGTTTGGGAGGGCGGTAGACGACAGCCATGACTGACTGCGTGTGACCAGAGAGTTTTAAAGCCAGGTGTTCAAATGATGGAGCAGATGAGATGGAGATGAGGTTGGTCTTGATGTCTTGACGGTGGATAACGGCAATTCCACCACCTCGGCCCTCCGAGCGTGGTTTATTGACGTAGGAATATCCATTGGGTGTGGTGAGGTTGAGTGTGTAGTAGTCCAGAGGTTGTTGCCAGGTTTCGGTGAGACAGAGAAAGTCCAGTTTGTTATCCAGGATGTATTCGTTCAGGATGAGGCATTTATTGTTGAGGGACCGGGTGTTGAACAGGGTGAGCTTGATGTTGTTTTGAACAGCAGGGATGAATTCAGGTGATTTAGCCAGGGTTCGTAGGCAAGAGGTGCGATCGTGTGGGTTGCTGTGACCAGGTGCGCTGGGACGAAGAGTGAGAGTGCGCTGAGCCGACCAGAGGACGGGGATGGAGTGACCTGATTGCAAATAAACAAACTTGCGACCGGAGCCACGGTGAATGTACCTGGGTCGTCGGAGGAGTCCATTTGATTTGATGGCAGAGATGCATGATGGGGTGGAGCGGGTATTGAGCAGAAGAAGCCTTGCGGCGGAGTACTTCAGAGCCATGCCAGGCAGGAGCGAAGGGACGAGTACGAGGCCAAGGTCGAGGAGGCAAAGCGGCAAACGCAGCGGCAAACGCAGCGGCAAACGCAGCGGCAAACGACTGCAGCCGCTAATCAAGACCACAGCGGCAAACAAGGCCACAAGGCCACCGGCAAACAAGGCCACGGCCACAATCAACGGGAGCGGGCCTTTCGAATTCCGTATTCCGTACCATCAAAAGCAGATTCCGTTATCCAGCCGGAGAACACGCGGCACGTGCGGGTGTGAAAAGGCAGGACAGGTGTGAGATGTCAGGTCAGAAAGGTAGAAGCAGACCCTGTACATCCATCCAGTCAGAGAAGCGGCGAATATGCAACGCCAGCGTCCTCTCGCAACCGAACCCGGAAGTATGTCCCTCACAAACGTCCATTCAGAGCTGAGGATCTGCAGGTCACACGGCAAGGGGACAGCAGATCTTCCATCCAGCATATACAAGCCCTCTACGCCATTGTTTAACCAATACCTGCACTCTTGACCCCATCCCCTCCAGCTTTGTCAAAGCCTCCCTCCCTGCTCTCTCTCCACTTATCATTGCAACAATAAACTCCTCCCTGTCTACAGGCATCGTCCCACCTTCCCTCAAAATTGCTGCTGTTACCCCCATTCTAAAAAAACCTGGTCTAAACCCTGACACCCTAAACAACTTCAGACCCATCTCCAACCTACCCTTTCTGTCAAAAGTTTTGGAACGCGCTGTAGCCACTCAACTCAAACATCATCTCTCTGCCAATAACCTGTATGAAACATTCCAATCCGGATTCCGCTCTAACCACAGTACTGAAACTGCTCTCCTCAAAATCACCAACGACCTTCTCCTCTCCTCTGACGCTGGCAACCTCAACATTCTCGTCCTCCTCGACCTCAGCGCTGCCTTTGACACCATCGATCACACTATCCTCCTCACCCGACTTGAATCCACCTTTAACGTTACCGGCACTGCCCTCTCTTGGATTAAATCATACCTCTCTGACAGATGCCAGTTCATCTCCATCAATAACTGCAAATC